>NW_005871147.1:3307086-3319725 GCF_000147115.1 Myotis lucifugus | reverse complement strand
GATTATTATATTTTAGGTTTCTGCAATTCTTTTCACAATTTTTTTTAAAAATCCTCACCTAGGGACATGTTTTCATAGATTTTTTAGAGAGAAAGGGAGGGAGAAGGAGAGAGAAACAACAATGTGAGAGAGAAACATTGATTGGTTGCCTCCCATACATGTCCTGACTGGGGAATGAACCCACAACATTTGGTGTAATGGAACAATGCTTCAACCAACTGAGCCACTGGTCAGGGCTTCTGCAGTATTTTAGTAGCTTAAAAACTCTCTTTTGAACAAGGTTTTCAGACTCCTGGATAACTTTCTTTGGGAGTACAAATATTACAAAATGTGCTGTTTCCAAGATGAAGGTAGGATTGGTGAAATTGTAGAGGGATAGTGTTGGTTTTAAGTTACTCTTTGTTTTGAACATCAGTAATATTAGAGCTGTAAAATATTTTTATTCAAACATTTCTGTTTACTATGCAGGCTTACAGTGGAACACCTCTAACAGAAGAAAAGGAGAAAATAGTCTGGGTCAGATTTGAAAATGCAGATTTAAATGGTATGGTTTTAACTTTTTGGGGCTTATGCATTCAATGTTTGCTTCAGGGTGACCTGATTCTTGAGTCAGATTACTTTCTCTTTTAGTAACTTTTTAGTTTTCAAAATAAATTTGTGTTTAATTTAAAATAGCATAGCCATATTTTTACAGATACTTTATTAGAACTAATATGGTATTGTACAAGTCTGAAAGCAGTTGTAACATAGGGCCTAGCCTGAAACTTTAAGTCCAGGAGAGAGGCGGCTGCCCCCTGTCTGTTTCCCAGGCTACCATGTCTGTTATCTGGCTGAATTGTGGAGGCACTGGTGAGAAACTGAACGGGAGGATGGGAGAGAGGGAAGAGTATTATTATTCTCTCTCCTTCTCCCTGTCAGTGGCTGCATTTTCTCTGTGGTTTTTAGGTTCCCTTGGGCGGTTGTACTGGCAGTCCAGTTTTTACCAGGTGACCTCAGCACCCTGCACTCCTCTGTCCTAGGCTAAGGGTAGCAATGATTTCCTGGTATTGCTAATTCAGTAGGCTGCCTCACAGTTCCTTCTCAGCTACCAGTTGTCTGCATTAAATTCCCAGTTACAAATACACTGACTTGTTTTAATTTCCTAGTTGGACCTTGATTGATACCATACTCTTGAATCTTTGTCTCCTCTAGACTTTTAGAATGTAATGCCTTATTTTCCTTTAAAAGCTACTGTCCAGGCCCTGGTCGGTTTGGCTCAGTGGATAATGTTGAACTGTGGACTGAAGGGTCCTGGGTTCAATTCTGGTCAGGGGCACATGCCCGAGTTGTGGGCTCGATCAATGGTTCTCTCTCATCATTGATGTTTCTATCTCTCCCTTTCCCTTTCTCTCTGAAATCAATAAAGAACATGAAATAACAAATAAAAAAGCTGCTGTCCAGGGTGAGAGAGGCTAAGTATTGCCTCTGCTATTGGTTTCTTCTGAATTTTGGATTCTCTATCAGCTGGTTCGTTCAAATAATGACAACCTCTTGGGCCCTCTTTATGGGGAACAAAACATTCATTTATAGGGGTGATTATTTATGATTTATAAACTTTTCCTACTGTATCTCTTTTTGAAAGCTTACTATATTTTACATTTTCTTTTAATGGCTCAAATTTCTTTGTTTATTAGCATAAGTCCTTCCTGTTCCTTCTTTATTTCTAACTATAATGCAGTGTTTGAATTGAACTCTGCTTTGGTGATTGCTTTCTGTTTCTTCCAATAGTCCTGGGAGCTCTGCTCTTTTGCTTAAAATTATAAAGTGCTGCCAGGTAGCCCCTTCCCTGCAGGCTGCATCCCAGTTGATATGGTTTATCATGGTTGGAGGCTGGGGAGCCAGTCCTGCATCCTCCTAGGTATCTCCATTCCTAATCAATGCTTTAATTTTGGCTGTTGTTAGGTAGAGATGACTACTTTTGGAGGTCATTAGAGAGTAGGACAAGGGCCTTTTGTATCATGATCACTGTTCTGTTTCTCATCCAGACAGTCTGATTCATGCCTAAGCTTGTTTTCCTTCAGGTACCATACTGAAAAAGAAGTAGCCGAAGCAGTTTCATATCCTGATATTTTTCTATCAAATTCCCTAAAGGTGTGCATATGGTTTGAGACCCAGAGCACACTAGGTTATCCAGCTGGTTCGCTACAGTATAACCAGAACTGCCAAGTCTCTAATCTGTGAGGGGGAAGCTCTTTGCACCCCATCGCCTTTCTTGACTTGGCCAATTCTAATATGACATCTAGTACTATACTTAGGTACCAGTTTTTATATTTAACAGCCCCTTCTTCAGTTGCAAGTGATTGATTTAAGGGAATAAAAAAATTAATTGTGGTAAAATGCACATAAAAGTGTATTATTTCAACCATTTTTAAGTGTATGGTTTAATAGTCTTTAAGAACAGTATGTTCTCAGTTAACATTGTTGATAGGTTCTCAGAACTATGGTGAAACAAAGTGTAAGGAAACCAGTTTTAACATAGGCTAATTGATATAAACAAGAGTTAATTTCCTACAGTATCTCATCAATATTATAATGAAATGATATTGAATGAAATTTATTATTGGAGGACTTACTGCACATTCACTTTGTTATGCAGCTGATCTCTAGAACTCTTAATCTTGTAAAACTGAAATTTTATACCCATTAAACAACAATTTCACATTTTCTCCTTCCCACTAGCCTCTGGCAACCACAGTTCTATTTATGACTCTGAATTTGACTACTCAAGTTCCTCATAAGTATTTGTCTTTTTGTGACTGGCTCATTTCATGTAGTATAATGTCCTCAGATTCATTAATGTTGTAGCATGTGTAGGTTTTTCCTTTCTTTTTAGGGCTGTGTAATATTCCTTTCTATGTGTCTACTACATTTTGTTCTCTATTTGTCCTTTGATGTTCCATTTGGGTTATGTCCACCTTTAGGCTTTGTGAATCATGCTGCTATGAACATGGGTGTACAGATATTGCTTTGAATGCCTGCCTTCAATTCTTTTTGAGTATATACTCATAAGTGGGATTATTTGCTTATATGGTAATTCTGTTTTTAATTTTTTGAGGAACCACCATACTGTTTTCGTAGGAGATTTCTGTTGAAACCTACTCATATAGCTTGTGTCAATGTAAGAAAGATCCAAACCTGTAGAGAATTTGTATAATAGTTTACTTGAGCCAAACTGACAACATAAGCTGGGGAGCAAGATCTCAAATGCTCCAGAGAGTTCTGCAGCTTCTTTAATGCATTTGAAATTAAGAAAGATTACTTGAAGGTGGGAACAGACAAAGCAAGGAGTGGATCATAGGACAGTTAATAAGATTTGGATCATAGGTCACCCTTTAGAAGGAGGGGATATGTGCTTATCTTCACCCAGAGAAAGAAAAATAGCACAAGTGACTAACCATAATCTAAATTAAGAGAAAGGAGAGTTTGTTCATGTAATGACCTCAGGGTTTTTATATATGGCCTTGGAGTCCTTCTAAACCTAACTACCTGTGATCAAGGAGGTAGCTATAGTAGAAAGATGACTAGATTGTGTATCAAGAGTCCTGAGCCCTAGCTGGTTTGGTTCAGTGGATAGAGCATCGGCCTTCGGACTGAAGGGTCCTGGGTTTGATTCCATTAAAGGTCGTGTACCTCGGTTACAGGCTCAGTCCCCATCCCTGGTTGGGGTACATAGGACAGGCAACCAATCTGTGTGTCTCTCTCACATTGATGTTTCTCTCTTTGTCTCTCCCCCTCCCTTCTACTCTCTAAATATCAATGGAAAAATGTCCTCGGGTGAGGATTAACAGAAAAAATAAAATAAAATAAAAAGCGTTAATAAAAAAAAAAAAGTCCTGAGATTTCCCTAACTTGTCAATGATAAAATGAAATTGGCTCTGGTTCTGCATATAAAACAGGATTATATATGTGTGTCAGATTAGATGATGTATCTATACCAAAGCACACTGAAAATTAGAAATGACCATTAAGTGTTAGATATACAGAGAATTAATTATGCCCTATGAAAATAAGCTTATAATTCTGAATTTTGCTGGAAATAGAATAATGTGCTATTAACTTTATGTCAATTAGTTTCTATTATAAAATCAGCTTTAAGCCTGGCTGGTGTTGCTCAGCGGTTGAACCAGGAGGTCACAGTTTGAATCTGGGTCAGGGCATATGCTCGATCGCCAGTGTGGGGAGTGCAGGAGGCAGCCAATGATTCTCTCTCATCATTGATGTTTCTAACTCTCCCTCCCCCCCCCTTTTTTTTTTTAACAAAACAAAACAAAACAAAACAAAAAACAGCATTAAAACATTATTGACCATAAGCTATGTTTTGATCTTTATATTTGGGCAGCAGGAAGTCCCTAATGTAGAGAATGGAGGTGAGGAGGTATGTCATTATTTGTGTTTTAGAGAGAGAGCACTGTGACTGTTGGGCAGCGGTGGATATGGGAAGTTAGTTATGCTTTTGGAATAGATGGAGCTGGGACAGGGTGGTGGTGTAAGAAGAGAGCTGTTTAGGAAGACAGGGTTAGGGGGAGGTTTATTGCTAGAAGGAAGGAAGAAGGTGGTCCTGATGTTGCTTTTTCACCGAAAGAGGGAACCCTGGAAGATCAGATTTGGGGAGAAAAATAATGATCTTTGAGTGGAATTTGCTCTACTATTGAGATACCCAACAACTCATGCTGCAGAGACACTAACTGAAGCAATGGGATCACGTAGGGGAGGGTACACTGTGAGAAGAAAAGGGAAACATTCAAACCTGTAGAGGATTTTTATGAGTTTGAGTCAAACTGATGACAATGCTGGGAAGCAGTTTTACACATCAGAATCAAAGGGGAATCTATATGGGGTTACAAGAAATTCATTAAAATTCATTAGGGGGGGCTTACAAGTGATTCATGAATTGGGCAGCACCCCTTCTGGCAACCAGAAGGGTGCTCCAAGGGCTTGTACAAAATGGAAGGTTTTTTTTTAGGAAAAAGGGGGCAAGGGAGAAAAAAAAAGAAAGGATTGTTTTTGGGCTGAACATCATTGGGGGATAGAGATACAGGCGGTTGTTTTTTTAAAAAAAGATTTTTATTGTGCTAGAGAGAGAAGAAGGGAGAGGAAGAGAGAGACAGAGAGAGATCAGCTGCCTCCTGCATGCTCCACACTGAGTATCGAGCCTGAAACGGCACAAGCCCTGACCTGGAATTGAACCAGGAACTCTTTTTGGTGTATGGGCTGATGCTCAACCAAATGAGCCACACTGGCCAGGGCCTGAATGGTTTTTGTTATACACATTGAGGACAGAGAGGATCCTCTTTTAACAGATAACCTTACTGGTGCTTGACCATAAAATTCCAGACTGATAAGTTTCTGGGAGAGGTTGAAATTGCAGTTAGGTCAGGTATTAAATTTAGGTTTGGTATCAGGGACTTTCAGCATGAGGGATGCCATTTTGGGCCTATGGTTTTCTCTTTAACAACAACTTGGAGGTGATTGGCGACTAAAGCAAAAGTCACTTTGGAGGAGTGTTAGGGGCAGAAACCATCTTGGAATGTATTTTTGGGTGAATGAGAAATCAAAAATAGATGACGGTTATAAACAACTCAGTCGAGGAATTCAGCTTCTAGGAGAGGAGAGTGATGAAATCAAATACCAGGAGAAGGATATTGTTGCTTTACTTTATGATTTTTACAAACCTTTATATTGTGCAAACATCATGGTAAAGAACACAAAACTAAAGTATAGGTCAGTGAAATTTTTACAGACCCAACACCTCTGTAACCATCATGTAGGGTAAGAAAAAGAATATTACGAATTTCCTGGTTATTTTGAATTTCATATAGATAGAATTATTCAATATAAGGTCTTTTGTGTCTGGTTTATTTTGCTCATTATGTCTGTGAGGTTCATTCATGTTATGGTGTATGGTAGTAAAGTAGTTCATTCTTTTTTCTGTGCTCAAAAGTATTCAATTGTATCAATATAACACTGTGCTTGTTGATTCTGTTGATGGACCTTTGCATTCATTGCAGCTTTTGGCTCTTTTCAAATAGTCTTGCTATGGATATTCTTGTGCATGTCTCTTAGTGTATATGTGTGTGCTCATGCTTCTAATGAGCATGTATACCTACAGTGGAACTGTTTCAAAGGGCGTGGTATCCTCAGCTTGAATAAGTTGTCAAACTGTTTTCCAAAGTGGTTGTACTAATTAAATTCACCAGCATTGAATAAGCAATCCATTTGCTCCACATCCTCTCAACACTTGGTTTTGTCATTGTGGTTTTAATTAGCATTTCACTGATTACAGCAAATGAGGTCCATCCACTTTTCGTCTTTTATTGATCTTTTGAATATCCTCTCTTTGAAGTGCTGTTTCATGTCTCTTGCCTATTTTTCTAATGACTTACCTTTCATATAGATTTTTAATTGTTACATGTACTGGATGAGTCCTTGTGGGACTCAAGACTCTTCTCCCATCCTGTGGCTCCTGGTTAACAGAAGTTCTTCATTTTAATGTAAAAAATAATGCAGTCGAATTTGCCAATCTTTTGTGCTAATGTTACTGAAAAGGGGACCAGGCCCTGAACTGGTGTAGGGCCTAGGGACAGCTGGTAGTGTGTGGGTTCTTGATTTTGTGCAGGAAAAATTTCACAACACGAGTCCAGGTGAATTTTAGAGGACTTTTATTAAAGCTGCAGACAGGGAAATAAGAACGGGCTGGGGAAATCAGCTTAGGCGAGTCTTCTTTGGCCCACTAAGAAGCCAGAGAAAAGGGGTCCCTTGGGGACAGGGTCAGGGGGGGTTGTCTGGGATTAGTGGCTGCTACCCATTGATGCCCTGGCTGCAAGCCTCATGGAGTCCCTTAGAATTTAGGAGATGCCTGCCTGTGGGGAAAGAAGAGGGCGGAAGGTTCAGGGGTGGAGGTGGGGGAGGCACAGGTGTGCTGCTGGGAGGGAGAGCATGCACTGGACCTTCTGACCTTCCTTTTGAGGGGTTTGAAAGGCTGGGTGTTTAGGGGGGGAAGTCTTAGGGAGGATGTCAATAGAATATTCATCAGCTTTATGCTGATGTACCAAAATGAGATTTATTCTCTTAACTTCATCTGTCCTTGGGTGTGGTTAGCAAATGGCACTAATTGGATTTCTGCTATCTGTCTCCCTGAGCAGGATGATTTAAGCTATTTACCCTCTGGTTGGGGAGGACAAATGCAAATCATATACTCTTAAGTGTCCCTGGTTTAGGGAAGATAGGATTTACTAGATGGTTACAAAATGCTATTTAACTAGTTTCCCTATTCTGTTTCTCTTGGCTTACTGGCCTGTCTCACTAAGAGTTGTGTGTGTGTAGAAATCTTTCCTTATACTGTGATCATGAAAATACTTTTCTGTATTATCTTTCAGAGTTTAATTTTATCTACATTATTTATATATAAAATCCCCTGGTACTGGTTTATTTGAAAAAATAGGGAACACTTCCGCATGTGTAAATGCTCCTTGAAACTATCCAATAGCATGGAAGGAATCGAAGAAACAGAAAAGGAATGATTGGAAAAAGGGCCCCTGAGAAGGTGGTGGAGGATGGGACCCAAAGCACAGATGGAGGGTTTGCTTTGGACAGCAGGAAAGACAACTATTTGTAATAGGATGGAAGGTGAAGAGGCTGCCACGGATGCAAATCGGTCTTTGGCAACAGGAAGTTTGTAGTTTCCCTGTGCAGTATGAGACAGATTATTGGAGTGAGGAGAGAGTGGGCAGAGTCAGGACTGGGACAAAGTTTAAGAAAGTCATTGAAGAAATTATAAATTAAGTTCTAGAAACAATAAATTTGTTGTGCAGTTTTGAGCATATAGTTGAAGCTTGTGGAGGTAATTTAATTTATAGTGTACCAATTCTTTCTCACAATGATGTTTCTATGTCAGTATATGGCTGCCATAGAACATACTAGAATAGTGGGTAGTTGGGTTCATCTAGGAATAGGGTTTTGCTATTTGGATGCTATGCAAAGATCCCACAAAGAAGGATAAGAGAATGTAGATTATTTACAGTTATTGAGATGATTGATAAAAAACTAAGATGGGAGGAGTATCTAAGATGAGTCTAAAGGGAGGAGGCAGGGGTGTCAGTGAACTGAATAGCCCACAACCCTGCCATGTGTTTTGACTGGTAATCGAACCGGCAACCTGTTGGTTCTTGGGTCATTGCTCAACTGCTGAGCTGCACCGGCTGGGATGTTCACTTCCTTTAATGAGGTCTTCCAAATACTTCTGCACTTATTTTTTATTGTGAGACAATTGTAGTACTAATGGCATTAAAGAAATATGTTGCTATCTTAACTGACATTGTGTCTTTTTAATTCCTGTTATTTAATTCTAATGTAGATACATCAAGAAATCTGGAATTTCATGAAATACACAGCACTGGGAATGAGCCGCCTTTGCTGATTATGATTGGCTACAGTGATGGAATACAGGTCTGGAGCATCCCTGTAAGTATGAAGATGGTTGATTTCCTAACATACAATACTTTTGCAGAATGCTATCTGATGGGAAATCTGGTGATACTTTCAGAAAGGTCTCATTCATTTGTTTCATAGTAGTTGCTTAAGATACAGTTAGGTGTGCAACACCATGCAAAGTACAAGGAATAAGGGCCAGAGATGCTGTAAATGATTTTGAAAAGTGGACTAGGAATTGGAAACACTTTACATGCGAGATCTCAATTTTGTCATGGTAACTCTACTAAGTAGGTATTATTTTTTCCTCCCATTTTATAAATGATTAAACAGACTTACAAAGGACTTGTTTTAAAAATTAGCAATCACTTAAGAAAAATCAGTGTTTTAGAATTAGTTTAAACATTCACTTCATCCCCACTCCCACTCTTAGTTCCCATTTCCCCTACCTTGAGGCAGCCAGATTTTCTAGTTTCTTATGTATCCTTATAGCTATATTTTATGCCAAAAATATATAAATATATTTTTCCCACTCTGCTCTTTCCTAACAGATAGGAGCATATTAGTTTGTACCTTGAGGTTTTTTCCTCATCAAGTCAGTGTTCTGAGAGATGCTTCATTGAGTTTTATAGCTGTATATAAGCTACCTGGGTTTCCTTAATTTACGTAACTTGTTCACTATTACTGAAAAACATAAATGTCCCTTTTTAAAATTAGAAACAATAATGTAATACATGACCTTGAACAAAACTTACTTTATATGTGTGTATCTGTGTAGAGTAAGTTCCGATTTTGATAAATGTTTAAATTGCCTAATAGGTCCCAGTTTGCCTTTTAAACCCTACATATTCCACTTTGGAATGACCCAAAATAAAATGTCTTAAAAGAGGAAAAGGCTTGATAGGATCACAGCTCAGTGAAGTGTAGTCGGGATTGCATACTGCAGCATATACTTATTTACATTCTGGTTTATGGCATGACCTAAATACTGCATCTCCTCAGTAGATGGGGGCAGACAGGGGACTTCTATTGTGTGGTTCTTTTGCAGTTGGAGGCTTGGGGCCAATAGAATTTTAATTTGTATCTTTAATAAATATATTCACCAAACTCATTAGAAGCCCCTTGTGTGTGTGTGTGTGTGTGTGTGTGTGTCTCAGCTAGAATTCCCCTGCCTTTTTTGATTGTTGTTGTTCTTTTGGGTAATATGGTTACTACTTAAAATATTTATAAATAAACATATATGCCTGCAATTTTAATAGGAATCAGGATATTCTTGAGTGCAGGATTTTGGTGTCAGTAGTGTAAGAATGAAGTAACCAGCATATTGGACTTCATTATTTTTTAACATTTTAAGTAAAATGTATTTGTTCTTCGATAGATCACTTACGATGAACTTTGGTCTTCCATCTGATCATATAATTATGTATCATATTGTTAGGTATTTAGGACTTGGGGTTTTGTATTTCTTGTTTTTGAAGATTGGCTTTATTTTGCAGAGGTAGAAGATTCCTGTTGGTATGGCATGGACTTAGTGTCCTCTTTCTTTAGCCTTTTGGGATGTGTAGCTGACATTTTTCAAGGTCCTGTAACGTCTGTAATTTAAGTACCATGCCAAAGGCATGGACAAAGGCCTTAAAATCTGGCATTGGTTTTTACAGGTTTTTTCTTTCTACCCAGGGAACTATTTCTCTGTCGTGATCAGAGGAAAGGGTTTTTGTAAAATGCAACTCTTATTAATAGAGACTACCTTTTCATCTATTACACAGTTTGTTGACAGACTTAAAGGCAAAGAGGAAGCTCAAGTTTTAACAAGAAGGTTGAACCTCGTGTGGTTAGGAGTGTTGACTGGATTGAGCACATTCCTTTGGTGGTACTCAGGCTACCAACTTGTTTTGGTTATAATTAGAGGTATCACTTTTAATACTCACAAAGGTAACTCGTGTTTAGCTCTGAGTAACTTAAGGTCTTCTGAGTAATTTAAATTACTTCTTTAAAGTAGTTTTTATGTCGTTTCAAATTTTTATTGACTAGTTTTTCTTTTTTTTTGACTAGTTGTTTACTATTGCAGTAGTATAGCCCTGTGAGAACTGTTTCAAAAATTAGGAAGCAGTCCGGGTAATAAGCTCCTTCTGATGCATCGATTGAGTTCTTACTGTGTTCAAAGAGCTTTATATATACACTATCTCATATACTGTACCCTGTGAGGTAGAAGTTACCCTGTTTTACAGGTGGCAAGGTCACATAACTTGTAAGAGGCAGAGTTGGAATTCAAACTCAATTCTGTCTGACTTCAAATTCAGAGTCCATGGTCTAAGAGCTATACTTCATTACTTCCAACATGTGATTGCAGAAGATATACCATGCACGCAGTTTGGCAGTTTTAGTTTTCATTGTAAAAGGTTATGATATAGCTTCAAATATTTATCTTTTATAGACTACTGTGACTGTTATGCATTACTCTTAACTAAACCCTTCTGAAACTTGTTTATCACTAGTCAGTTATTCAGTAATTATTTAAGTGTTCCCATATGCTAGACAGTGGGGAGCTAATGTTGGTCAAGCTAGAAATAATCCTGGCTCGTAGGGATCTTTGCAGACCATAAATCGTATTTGCCTTTTTAAAATTTTTATTGAATTTATTGGGGTGACATTGGTTAATAAAATTATATAGGTTTCAGGTGTACAATTCTATAATATATCATCTGTATATTGTATTGTATGTTTAGCAGCCCCAGTCAAGTCTTCCATCACCATTTACCCCCCCTTTTACCCTCTTCTACATCCCCCACCCTTTTTTCCCTCTGGTAATCACCATACTGTTGTCTGTGTCTAAGAAGGTTTTTTTTTTTCTTTCCTTAATCCCTTCACCTTTTTCATCCAGCCCCCTGTATTATTGATCTATATATCTGTTTTCATGCCAGTACCATTCTTTTTGGTGACTATAGCCTTGTAGTATATTTGCTATCAGGTAGGGTGATTCCTCCAGCTTTTGAGTAAGTATAGGTAAGCAGAACGTCATTCCTGGTCCAACCTAAGCACAGTTTTGCCTCAGTTTTGTGCACGGTTCTCTCTTCTGTAGATTTTATATAACTGTTCCACCCGTGAGTCTTAGATTAAGAAAATAAACATATCTTGGTTAAATATTTTTTAAAAATTGATTTTAGAGATGAAGGGAGAGGGAGAGAGAGAAACATCAATGAAGAGAGAGAGTCATTGATTGGGCGCCTCCTGCTTGCCCCACAGTGGGAATCAAGCCCACAATCCGGGCATGTGCCCTGACTGGGAATCGAACCTCGACCTCCTGGTTCAGAGGTTGGCGCTCAACCACTGAGCCATACTGGCCCGGGTGGTTAAACATTTTTTAAGATTGTCTATATAAGAAGTGCGCAAATATGAACGAAGCTTAGATGATGTTCAGGAATATAGTAGAGTTAGCTCAGAAGCAGAACTATGCAGAAGTATTTTTTCTATTTCCCAATCCCACACTTTGTAGATGAGATGGCTGCAGGAAACCACCAGTTCTCTTAGCTTTCCCAAGCTGTCAGGCCCCTACTTTCAACATATCTGATGTAATATAAGAAATGATTATTTCTTCTGCTGATGTTCTTGGATAAACAGGCCCTATTCGCATCTATGTCTAACAATGTAATTGCTTCTTTTGGTAATGTAGTAGAGACTCTTTTTAAAATCTTTAATTAAAAAAAATAAAGTTATACATGTACCTGGACTAAAAACCAAATACTTTTATGGGATTCATATGAAAAGAACAGCATTTCTGTATTCTTCCTTTCTTATCATCTTCATTTCTATTATTGTTGTTATCTTAGTATGTATTTCAGATATTTGAAAGTAACATACTTATATTTTTTATTTTTTTCCTCCTAGTTTTATACATAGATTGACTTGGTGCTATGAACTATGAGGACTTAATTGTTGTTCATTTATTCAACACAGGTCTGGGATAAAATGTGTATTTTGAGCAAAATAGACAGAGTCTTTACTCTAATACAGCTAGTATGAAAGAAGGATTTAAATAAAAATATATACAACTTAAATTGTAATGTGAAGAAATAATAAAATATTATAATAACTAAGCAGTACAGAAGTTAAGATTTAGCCAGGGTAGGAGGGAACAGCAAATAGTAAAGTCAGAGGCTCTGAGGTGAAGTGTTC
>NW_005871147.1:3249551-3306703 GCF_000147115.1 Myotis lucifugus | reverse complement strand
AAGGAACAACTCCATGTTTTCTACAAGGCCTAGAGAACATATAGCGGGTGCCTCTCCCCTTTCCCTTTGTGTTAGTCATTTTGGCTAATTAGTCTGTGGAACTACGGTTGCCAGGAGCCATGCGCAGGGCCTACCTGGAAGATCTAGTTGTTTTCTTCTTAAAGAATATTGATATAAATATCTTTATTATCATGTAATTTGGAGAGATCAATAAATGTAGAAATACTAATGTTCTTCATAGAATTGTTAAATTGCATTCTCGTAAAGCCATGGCATTCATACTCACTTTGTTCATTTATTGATTCATTCATGTAGCAAAGATTTATTGCCTTTTACATGTCAGAGCCTGATCAAGGTGCTGGGAAAACTGAGT
Source organism: Myotis lucifugus (assembly GCF_000147115.1). Lineage (NCBI taxonomy): Eukaryota > Metazoa > Chordata > Mammalia > Chiroptera > Vespertilionidae > Myotis > Myotis lucifugus. The sequence goes on along the minus strand of NW_005871147.1, from coordinate 3,306,330 downwards.
ATACAAAATCATTCTTTTTATGGACTTGCCATTCTAGGTAGGTGGGTTGGAGAGCGGTCTAGATGATAAACAAGCATGTACCATGCTAGATGGTGGTGAGTGTTATGGTGGGTAGTTGATGGTGCCATATTATTCAGGGTGGTCTGGGAAAACCTCTCTCAGGGATCCCTTGCGCAGAAGTGTGAAAGAGTCATCCTATGGGGTATCTGAGAGAGGAACATTCAAAGCCAGTACTCTGTGGTAGTATTATGTTTTCTTTCTCTTTTTTCAAAATTTACTTTTTCTTTCTCGGATTGTGTTTTCTATATTCCAGAATAGCAAAGAGGCAATTTATCTAGAGCTGGGTGGGCAAGGTTATGAATGCTAGGAGATGATGTCTGAGAGGTGGTAGTGGGCTAGATAGAGCTCTGTCAACCATTGTAAGGACTTCAAAAATTTTCAATATAGACCACAGTTGAAACAGTTTTGTAGTGAAAGCATGTATACCCTCTACTAAGATTGTACCATTAAAATTTTACTCTGCTGTATTTTAAGTAATCTTAAAATCTGGCAGTGATTTTGTAAATTTTCTGTTTATGCATCCATTTTATTAGACACATTTCAGAGTAAATTCCAAACATCAGCATACTTCCCCTTAAGTACTTTTGTGTGTATATTATTAACTGGAGTTCAATATTTGCTTAGTTTTTGTTAGATAAAATTTATACACAAATATTCAAATCTCAATGTGTAAATATTGACAAGTGCATACACCTAAATAACCCCAATCTCTTCAAGATACAGAACATGATTACTACTCGAGAAATTTCCCTCATGCCTATTCCCAATTAGTTTTCTTCCACCCTATCCAGAAGCAATCACTCTTCTAAGTATTTTCTAGTATACATTAGATTCTCCTGGTTTAGAACTTCCTGTTAATATACAGTATGTACTCTTGTGTAAGGTTTCTTTCTCTCAGCAAAGTGTTTGTGACATGCATGCATGTTGCTTGTTTCCTTTGGTTGCTGTTGTAGTCCAAGATATCCATATACCATAGTTTACCTCCTCTCTTAATGAAGGGTAGTTGGGCTTTTGATAGCTTTTGCCTATTGTGAACAAAGCTGCTGTGAAGATTTTTCTTCAAGTCTTTTTGTAAAACATGGGTGTTCATTTCTTTTAGATAAGGATCTACAGGTGGAACTGCTACTTCATAGGGTAGCAGTGTGGTTAATTTTGTAACAAACTTCCAAACCTTTTCCCAAAGCATTTGTAGCATTTTACATTTCCCCCAACAATGTGTGAATTGCTCAATATCCTTCCAAAGTCAGTTGCTCATCTGTTGAATTTTAGCCATTCTGATGGGTGATACCTTGTAGTTTTAGTTAGTATTTCTCTGATGACTAATGAGGTTGAGCACTTTTTCAGGTATTTGTTGGCTATTTGAATATCTTTTAGGAATCTTTTGTACAATTTTTTGACCATTAAAAGATTGAATTGTAGGAACCACTTGGAAGACTTTGAACAGGGAGAGACGGCGATGACTCTTGTGAAAAATAGGAAAGATATAAGGAGCATATCTTTGGGTGGAAAGATAATGAATTTAGCTTTAAATTGGTTAGTGCAATGTCTGTTACTGTATGCAACAAGGTAAGTAAGAATATGAGCATAAGCTTTTAGAAACCTATAGTGATTTGCCAGTTGCACAGCATCCAAACATGTGTTTGTAGTTTACAGAAGTATCTGTTTGTGTCAGAGTGGAAATAAATAAAAATAATTGAGCCTTTATAACATGGTTTGACAAGCACTATCAACAGGGGATCCAGTTGTAGGCGGAGTTGTTTATGACAATGAGTATGTTTTAGACATTGTGCAGTCATGTGTTATTTCATTTAATACAAATAACATCTCTGTGATCATCAGCATACATTTTAGTGGTTGTCCTCTCTTCATGGACTTGGAGTGATATGTAAAAATTTCAAGGAGGAAATTTGAAGTGCAGGTTGAGGGGTTGGATGCTAATCTTTCAGCCAGTATGAACTCATTAAAAATCTTTGAGTAACAGAGATACATTCTCAAATCCATATTTAATAAAGATTGATTTGCAGTGGCAACAGGATGAATAAAGCATAAAAGGAAAGAAAGGTTAAAGCCACTTAGGAGTCAGTTCCAACATTATCTAAATGTGAGATGTTGAGAACCTTAACTCAGTTTGTTATTATCGTAACTAATAAAACGTTCAGAAGAGAAGAGTCAAAGATGTTTCCAAGTCTTGTCCTGGGACTGGTGCTATCTGGTACGTAAGGTGGCCATAGTTTTAGAAGAAATAGAATTTGATTACTAGACTTATGTTAAAATTATATAAGGCAGTTGAGTCATTGTATGCTTTAAAACAGTAATTTTATATCCCTTTTTATTTTTGAGTTACTAATCAATAAATAAAATGAAGTTGTATCAAAACAATTTAATAAGGCAAAAATTGTACTGTATTATAAGTAATAAAATATTCTCATTTAAAAATTTTGACAGACAGGAAACCCAAGTAGTACCTTGTAAAAGTTATGATATTTTTATATATATTCTTGCTGTGTTTAACTGTCTACTTAGTTTTCTCTTCATCCTTGGAAACGATTAATATATTTAAAAAACTTGAAAATGTATTCATTACATCACCTAGAAGATAACAGTTGAAACTGTATGTAGAAACTGTATGATAGATTCAATAAGTTAGCATTTGGAGTGTTTTCTTGGAACTTTGAATTTATATCAAGGATGTAACACTAGGTGTCGCTAACACATTGAGCTAAGAGAAGTGCAGCTGTTTCAGCCCTTGAAAGGAAATATTTACCCTAAAGATTTTAATGTAGCCTTTACACTAAGAGCTTTAGAGAAAACATGCAAAGGCATATTTGAGGTAAATACCAATTAATTATAAAAGTTGGGTGCCAGTTGACCTTGCCATGTTAAGATTGCTAGCCAGGAAACCATTTTATGGGTTTCTTTTGGGAGCAATATAAAGTCAGTGATTTGGGTAACTGGCAAACTGAAAAAGTTTGAATATGAACTCTAGTGGAAAAATGACCTTTGTTGAGAATAGGGCTTTATTTTGTTTGTTCCAGCTTCTTATTACTGAAAATAGACTTAATGGGTGGTTCTTTAGTCATCTGCAGTAGAAGAACATTGGGTGTCATGAAGTGCATAAAAGTAGAAATGAAAAATAATATTGAAATAACTTCTGGAATCCACCAATTTTTGTGGAGGAAAGTACTTTTTTCTAGAGTTTGTTTCTTAAGCTGTCACTTTAGAGAAGTCTTGCATCTGAAGTTTAATCTTACTTTATAGTCCCCTAACCTTAATTTATGTTTTAATAGTGGCATTGTATGACTTTTTTTGATTTAGTATAGGCAATTTGCTTTAAATGAGTTTATGGGATTTATCATTGTAAAGTGGAATCTTTCTTGTATGAAATATTTTTTATGTTTTTCTACTCTAAAACAAATATTCTTTGGACATAAGCTACTTAAGAATCAGTGGGAGGCAGTTTTTTCTTTTGTTATGGAATATATTGAATATAATGTGTAAGTTCACAGATCTTAAGGATACAGATTGAATTTGTATAACTGGATGTAACCTTCTATACACCACTCAAATTGAGATATAGAATGTTTCTAGCAACTCAGCAGAGTCCCTCAGGCCACTTCCCTGTAGATACTGTCCTCCTGGTGCCTCCGAGTAATCACTCCTCTGACTTCTATCATCAGAGATTAGTTTTTTCTAGTCTTGAACTTCATTAAGAAAATATGGTTGTAGATAATACAGTCTGTATTCTTTTGGGTCTGGCTTCTTTCTCTTAGCAGTATGGCTATGAGACTCTTTCATGTTATTGCGTGTAGTAGTAATGCGTTCTTATTTTTGTTGTGTTGTATTTTATCATGGATACAACGCATTTTGAAAAATCCATTATACAACTAATAGAAAATATTTATTGTTTCCAGTTTTTGAGTAATCTGAATAAAGCTGTTGTGAACATTCTTGTATGTTTCTTGGTGGACATATACACCCATTTCTCTTGGAGATAGACCAAGGAGTGGATTTGCTGTGTCATACTGTGGTGTATGTTTCACTGTAGTAGGTTATTGCCAGAGAGTTTTCCAAAGTGGTTGACCAATATGTATGAAAGTTTCATTTTCTCCACGTTCTCACTCTTTTGGGATTGTGTCTTAAATTTTAATCATTCCGGTGGGTATGTATTTGTATCTCATGGTGGGGTTTTTATTTCACAGTAATTTCAAACCATCTGAAAATTTTATTACTAGTATAACGAACTCCTGTTACCTATTAGCCAGATTTAGAATATGGAGATTTTGCTTCATTTGCTTTATCATTCTCTAATTTGTGCAGATGTTTTTTTTTCATTTGTGCAGATTTTTTTCTGAACCACTTATAAGTTGTTGAAATCATGTCCCCCTTCTCCATAAATAATTCAGTATATATTTCCTAAAAATAAGCACATAACATTATTATCAAAACCAGGACATTTAAATTTGATATAATACTATTATGTAATCCACAGTCCATTTTCTGATTTTATCATTTGTCTTAATAGTCTCCTTTATAGGCATTCTTATATTTTTACCTTCTTAATAATGCCTTATGATGAAAGAAATAAGGTTCAGATTTTAAGTGTTTTATCTATTGTTAATGCTTTGTATATTTTTTTTTTTGTTCTAAGGACATGAAGATATTCTCCTGTGTTTTCTATTAGAAGGTTGTTGTTATTTTAACTTTATGATCCATTTGAAATAATTTTTTGTATGTATGGTATGAGATAGGAGTCAAGGCTTTTTTTAAATTTAAAATATTAATAAAAAATGATACCCAACTTATTCAGCACCATTTCCTGAAAACAACAACAACAGCAACACCACCATCATTCTTCCCCTCCCCCACTTAATTGCAGTTAACACCATATGTGTACAGGTAGATTTTGCTGTGTCTGTTTTTGATTTTTTTTGGTTTATTTTTGAATTGACTTTTAAAATATTCTTATTTAGAATAATTATGGACTCATGGGAAGTTACAGAATATTATTTAAAGTCCTGTGTACCCTCCCCACAGTTTCCCCAAAGGTGACATCTTATGTAAACTCTTAGTACAATATTAAAACCAGAAAACAGTTTATTGTCAGTAATCAGTTGTCTCATTTTTCTGAGAAGAGTGAGATAACAGAAAACATTAGTTTTCTGGAGACTTTCAAAAGAAATTCAACTAGTATTACTATTTTCTAAATTGTGCTCATATTCATTTTAATGTTTAAACTTTGGACATAGGACCAAGTGAATTAAATGAAACATTTCTGATTCCTAATTTTTGATTCACTTTGACTATGTGTTCTAGTATTTTCTGGGAATCTTGATTTTTTTTTTTTAAAAAAAGATGCCATTGAGAATTTTTTAAAAAATATATTTTATTGATTTTTTTACAGAGAGGGAGAGGGATAGAGAGTTAGAAACATCGATGAGAGAGAAACATCGATCAGCTGCCTCCTGCACACTCCCCACTGGGGATGTGCCCTTGACCGGAATCGAACCTGGGACCCTTGAGTCCGCAGGCCGACGCTCTATCCACTGAGCCAAACCGGCTAGGGCGGGAATCTTAATTTTTACATGAGCAGTTGGGAGAATTTTTTGTAAGCCTCCCTAGTACTGTGATGATGTCTCCCTCCTGCCCCCCCCCCCCCCTTTTGGGGAGGGCATTTATTAAAGCTGGAGACAGTGAAACAAGGAAGGGCCTAGGATAGAAGCAACAGGAGAGTAGGCGGGGCTACTTTGGCTCTCTAGAAACATGGGTGAGAAGTGAACCAAAGCGGAGCTGCTGTCAGCTCTCTAAAGAGTCAGAAAAGGGCAACTTGGGGACAGGTTTGGGGATTAGCCCTGGATGAGCTGCCACTGCCCTTTGCTCTCCTGGTTGCAAGTCTTAGGGGGACCCTTACGAGTTTAGGAGATGCAATGCTGAGAGGGAAGAAGAGGGGGAAGGGGAAGGTACTGGGTCCTTTGGTTTGAGGGTTTTAAAGGCTGGGAGTTCAGGGGAGATGTGTGATCATGTCTTAATGGTCTTTGTATCTCTTGTGCTATAACTACATTGTCTGATGTATCTTTTGTGCCAGCTACATTGTATATGCATATGTTTGTTTATATTACATATATGTGCATATGTGCATATATGTTTAATACATTTGTTTTAGGATTTCAACCTTTTGCTGGATATTTTCATCTAAGTGTGCTAGAGACTCAATTTCAGAAAGATCCATACTAAGCTTTGTAATCTCTTGTTGTTTGCTGTCATTCCATCCCATTTGCAGTCTATCCCTTCCTAAAATCTCTGTTTTCAGTAATTGATAGCAACATAAGTTTTCCACTCAGCAACACTGAAACTTTAGGTTTTATGCCAAGTGTTGGGAGATACAATTGTAACTTAAGACCTTAAGGAGATTATATCCCGCTTGTGCAAAATGTCACTACATAATTGCAGTCTTGTGTCAGTGCTTCTCAAATGGAAGTGATTTTGCCCCCAGGGACATCTGGCTATGTCTGCAGATATATTTTGTTGTCAACAATTTGGAGTTGCTACTGGCATCTAGTGGGTAAAAGACAGAGATGCTGTTAAGCATCTTACAATGTTACAGGACAACCTCTCTCAAGAAAGAATTGTCCAGCCCAAAAAGTCCGTGGCACTGAGGTTGAGATACCATAGCCTATGAGATTAACGTTATGATGGAGGTTTGAATAGATTGCTGTAGAGTTTTGAGGAGTGATGGGATGCCTGGGAAAGTTTTGACACTTGTGCTGCCTAGTGAAGTTTCATAATAATATAAATAATATCTATAATTTAAATAATCAAAATATACCATACATTATTTTAGGCACATTGCCTATTGTTTATTCTGTCATTTTTATTAGTTAATGGTATTCCCATTTTATATATGAAAAAATTAAAGCTTATATTTAACCGGCTCAACTTCTTTGGTAGATACTGTTTAAAAAAATAGAATTTATTTTTTAGAACAGTTTTAGACTTGTAACAAATTTGTACAGGAAGTACAGAGAGTTCCCATGTATATCTCCTGCCTCCACAAACACACAGCCTCCCTACTGTCAACATTCCACAATGAAGTGGTACATTTGATATAGTTGATGAACCTACACTGACACATTATCACTCAAAGTCCATGGTTTACTTTAGGGTTCACTTTCGGTGTTGTCCTGTCTATGCATTTTGACAAATGTTTAATGACATGTATCCACCATTATGGTATCGTAAAGAGTCGCATTGCTCTAAATATCCTCTGTGTTCTGCCTATTCACTGCTCTAAAAATTTTTTGTGCTCCCTCCCCCCAATTTCTGGTAGCCACTGATCTTTTTACTGTCTATACAGTTTTTCCTTTACAATATGTCATATATGTGGTTGAGATCATACAGATTGACTTCTTTCACTAGTAATATGCAATTAAGTTTCTCCCATGTCTTTTCATGCTTGATAGCTCATTTCTTTTTAGTGCTGAATAATATTCCATTGTCTGATTCATCATAGTTTATTTATGAGGTATCTTTTAAAAAATTGTTATAATATGCCATAAAATATACAAATTTCAAGTCTATAGTTTGATAACTGTGTGTGTGTTTATGTAAGTATTATGCATAGGTGTATACATATATAAATAAATGAAAAATGTTCTTACTCAGAAAGTTCCCCAATCAGTATCACCCCTATTTTTAGGTCAGGTAATCACTATTCTGACCATAGATTAATTTTGCCTGTATTGAACTTCATGGAAATAGTGGAATACACATTATGTATTCATTTGTGTGTCCATTTTGGTTATTTTATTTTTAAAAATATATTTTATTGTTTTTAGAGAGGAAGGGGCAGGGAGAAAGAGATAGAAACATCAATGGTGAGAGAGAATCATTGATCGGCTGCCTCCTGCATGCCCCACACTGGAGATGAACCTGCAACCCGAGCATATGCTCTGACCGGGAATCGAACTGTGACCTCCTGGTTCATAGGTCCACACTCAACCACGGAGTCATGCTGGCCTGGCCTCATTGTAATTTTTACACTTATCTATGTTGTTACATGTTGTGGTAGTTTGTATTTCTATTTTTATTACTGTGTTTTATTTTACTGACTGAATATATCAGAGTTTGTTTACCTATTTTTTTTTTTTTTCAAATCCTCATCTGCAGATATTTTCCCATTGATTTTTAGACAGAGTGCCAGGTAGATGGAGAGACACACAGAGAGAAATATCGATGTGAGAGAGACACATCAATTGGTTACCTGCTGCACAAGCCCTGACCAAGGCTGGGATTGAGCCTGAAACCTAGATATGTGCCCCAGTCTGCGGGCTTTGTCGACTACTGAGTCAATCTGATTAGGGCTATTTAGCTGTTCTTTTGATGGGCATTTGTGTTTCTGGCTCTTGGTTACAGTGAATAAAGCTCCTATGAACATAATGTTAGATATATCTACTGTATTTTTGAGTAAGTATCTAGGAGTAGAATTGCTGGGCTGTAGGTTAGGCATATATTTAACTTTATTAGAAATTGCCTGTCATAACTGGTTTGGCTCAGCAGATAGAGCGTCGGCCTGCGGACTCAAGGGTCCCAGGTTCGATTCCAGTCAAGGGCATGTACTTTGGTTGCGGGCACATACCCAGTAGGGAGTGTGCAGGAGGCAGCTGATCGATGGTTCTCTTTCATCGATGTTTCTAACTCTCTATCCCTCTCCCTTCCTCTCTGTAAAAAATCAATAAAATATATATTAAAAAAAAAAGAAATTGCCTAGAGTTTTACAAAGAGATTGTAGCATTATACCCTTCTATCTGCAATATCAGATAGTTCTAGTTGCTCCACTACCTGCCATAGCCGTTGTTAGTCTTTTTTATTTTTAATTTTTAATCATCTTGTCAATCTTACAAGTTAGTACATCTATTTTACAAATTAAAAACCTTAGGTTTTTCACTTAATGTCATCAGTTCCTCCTTGGTTAGATATCTGTTGCAAAACTATATTCAATCAATGGATCATATCAGGATAGATTTAGAATCCCAATAATATATGACAAACTCAGTCTTCTAAAAGTGGAAGAAGGCTGTAAGCCAGAATTGGCTTATCTGTAGCACTGTTTTCTCTCTCTTTTCAACTGGACACATTCAGCACAAAATAAAATAACGAGTTAAAGGGAATCCAGTTTGTGTCTCAGAGTGATTATGAAGTGTTTATGACAGCTGCTAGGCTGACACTCTCTGTAATGGTGTTACATTGACTTCTGAACACCTTCCAGTCTGCCTCCAGGCGTGTGTGTCTGTGTAGTCTGAGTGGTTTTGCATTAACATCTACCCTGAGTAAGATCTTTTGACTACAGAAGTGTTACTTGCAAATGGAAGATACCATTAGGGCTGCTTCAAAGCTCGGAATGGTATTTGGATTGGTGGTGCTGAAGTAATGGCTGGTGTTTTGAAGTGTAATGTCTAAATCTGTGTTGCATAACTGGAGGACCGTGTGAGTTTAAACTGTTTTTCTTTGATCTTCTTTTCAAAAATCAGGCTGAAGGGGAAAGGTTAAAGTCGACTTAAAATACTCCTCTCTGTGTGCAAAAATTTGGGAGTATGAAACTGCGGTTACAAGTTCCATTCAATATTTGTGTTCTGCGCTTTTCATATTGTTCTTGAAACTCACTTCCTTCTTGCCTCAAGTTTTGTATTTTGAACTTAGTGTCAAGACCAAAATATAGACTGAGTTGCCGTCTGCTTTATGTGGTTAGCAAATATCTGTTGTATAAGTTGTTAGCCCTACCAAGCATGCGTTTTAAGTGGTTTTTGCGGTTTGCCCCTTTTTTTCTTCTTGACAGCATACAGAGCAGGTTATAGAGATACTGACACTCTAACCTGATCATTTGTGGTGAGGTAGGCAAAAATAAAACAAAAACCCTGTCCCCTTGTTTCTCCTAATTTTGGGAGCTTTCAAAATAATTACTTTTTACTGTTAGGAATACTTTCCTCAAACTGTGCTATCTTAAGTTTTTGAAATTGTGTGCTGCAATATGGAAAATAACCCCCTGGCAGTGAGACTTTTCTCTATGGAGAAAAAAAAGGCCCAACTTTAAAAATGGTTTTGAATACACTGTATAAATAGGAGATTCTGATGCTTCTCTGGCCAATTTTTTGGAATATTTTTCTTCATTTCTGTCTAACTCAAAATATATCACTGAATTGGCTCACAGGGTGACTTTAGAGAGAGACTATCAGCTCTTATTAGAGATTGTTTTGTAGTTATGATCGCCACTCATGTAGATAGGTGAGGTCTTTTTGTTGCTTAGTAACTTAATACGTAAGTATAAGATGATATCCCCACCCCTTCCCCTATCTCTCTTTTTTACTTTTATCTCTTCTCCCTAATTAAGAAAATTATTCTTGTGATTTTTTTAAGTTAAAACAAAGTAATGAAAAAGTCTTTTTAAGGAACTTCATTAATTCAGTTGTGTTGTCTGTATGATTAGTACATGTGAAACAGCAGAGTGGTAATGATATACTTGTATATTTAAATAGACTAAATGAGGTCCTTTTGCTTTAGGAACTGTATTCTTTAGTATAAGGCCTCATTGTCTATTCATTCCCCCCCTCCCATATATTTTTACCCTTTAACCCTATTTTGGGGGGGCAGTGGTATCAGGAAATGTTAAAAAATTTTACATATAGCATGGGGCAAAAGTAGTTTTATAGTTCGTAAGGAAAATAATACAATAATTAATAAATAATACAAGAATAAACTCTTTTGCATACTCACATCTGTAAACTTACTTTAACCCCACCTGTATATATTATTTTTAAAACAGTTATTTTTACCTAAAAATTGAGTGGAAAGTACAGAGAAATTTCATGTACCCTTCCTTCCCCATTTTGCCCTATTAACATCTTATACTAGTGAGGTACATTTGTAAAATTGAATCATTATTGATACATTATTAATAACTAAAGTCTGCAGTCGACATTTTTCTCTTTAATGAAAAAATTTTATTTGGTGCTACTTTAAAACTAATAAACAATCCTTTTTCTTAAATTTATTGATTTTAGAGAGGGGGAGAGAGAGAGAAAAAGAGACATCAATGTGAGAGGCACTCTAACCACTGAGCAAATTGGCCAGGGCTAAATGATGATCTTTTTAAGGAAGTTCTTTTCAGTTGTGTTTGTATGGTTAGTACATGTAAAACAACTAGGAAAGATTGATAACTCTACATTTGTCTATTTAAGTGGGCTGCTTTTACATCACTGTTGGTAAGAAAACCTGTTGCAGGTAAAAACATTATATTAACACATGACGGTTGGAATGAGTGTGGGATATTTGTAAGAGAGGGTAGAGAGACTGCCTTGGCCTTGAGGCTGGAGTGTGAAGATAAGTGTGATAAAAACTGCTGTCCAGATGAGGTGCTGTTTACCGTCTAGTAGTAGTCCTTAAGAGCGGTAAATCATAGTAAGGAACATATCGGTGGGTGCAAGGATGAGTTGTAACAAAGTGTGTTTTCTGATATGGTATTAACAAATTTCCAGGCATTAAATATTAACATGCTTTGAGAACAATGGGGCAATGGCAAATTATACTAAATATCATTGAGATGGAATAATACAGACTCAGTCATTTACTTATCAGTTCATTTAACAAGCATCTTTTTGATTTAACTATTTTTTTGAGTGCCAAGTATGTGTTACGTATTTTAAATACACACTTTAACACAGTTACCTTGTTAGATAGATATGTCATCACCCTTATTTTAAAAGCCAAACCCAGAGTTAGCAAATTTGTATAGTTAATAAACACAAGTCAAATTTATAAACTGTTAGAATCATTGATGTTGTTGCTGTGTGATATTTGTAACTGATGATCTGGCATGTTGTACATATTTGGCATTGTTGCCATAGGTCATTATTTTTTGGGGGGAAATAAAAAAACTTCCAGAGGTCCTCCCTGTTGACTGCTTTTACTCCTTTAGACTTCCTAGGTGGAACCAGAACCATTACTTGTCTAGAGAACCCGAGGATATGTTTATTGATTTTAGAGAGAGAGGAAGGGAGAGAGAGAGTGAAACATTGATGCGTTCCCTCCCCCACAACCTAGATATGTGCCCTGACAGGGAATCGAACCCACAACCTTTTTGGTCCACTGAACGATGCTCAAACCAACTGAGCTACACCAGCCAGGGTGACATGAAAAATATTTTTGACTGAAAGTCAGGATGTGCTTAAGATACACATAAGGAATTCTTTTTCTATTGTCTTTCATGTCTGGTGGCTTAGTGTTTTAATTCATATTTCCAGCCTAGAAATGATTTGCTACATCAGATATAGCCATTTTGAAAAATAGGTAAATCAATACCTGCTATAATTTTTTTCTTTTAAAGAATAAAGCTTGTTAAAGTGTCTATGAAGAAAAGGAACTACTAATCATTATGCTTTGTGTTTGAACTGCATGAGTTATAGGAGAAACATAGTGATATTTGTATGTTTCCTCTTTTTAGCAGTGACTGAATTTTCTTTGAATGTTTGTATGAATTTTTACAAATCATTATGTTTTTTACCTCAAGGGATGGCATTTTGGTATACGCCAACCATTTGTTTCTTAGTTGGGTGGAAAGATTTCTCGTGACTGGATTTGGAATTAAATAGGAATTCAATTAAGTATGAAAAGCTTTACCTTTTTCTAGAGCTGCTGTAATGAATTCTTGAATCTTATTCATATTCTGTACTGTTTATCATACAAATCTCTGGAAATCAAGAGTCCGTTAGGACAAACGTCTTACATCATTTGCCCTAATGGAGGGCTACTATAATAAAGACTGTTTCTACATTTAGTTTGAGGCAGCATTGCTTTTCCAGAGACTGATTTATACATTTTTTTCATCATGCACAACCATTTAAATCCATAATTTTTTAGAATCAGGCAACTGTATTCGGCAAGAGACTTTAATAGTCATTCATGAAGTAGTATAACTAAATTCCAATAAGAATTAAAAGCAGTCTCCTTAGTCATGAAGAAACTGCAAATTAAAACCACAGTGTGACTCCTACCCACCAGAATGGTTAACACTACCTGTTGGAGATGTGGAGCTCCCAGGTTCGATTCCGGTCAAGGGCATGTACCTGGGTTGCGGGCACATCCCCAGTAGGAGATGTGCAGGAGGCAGCTGATCGATGTTTCTCTCTCATCGATGTTTCTAACTCTCTATCTCTCTCCCTTCCTCTCTGTAAAAAAATCAATAAAATATATTAAAAAAAAAAATACAAAAAACCACAGTGTGACTCCTACCCACCAGAATGGTTAACACTACCTGTTGGAGATGTGGAGCAGGCAGAACCCATATACATATACATATACACATACATATATACATATACACATATACATATACATATACACATATATACATACACACACATATATTTATATATATATATATATATATTAATATTTTTATTGATTTCAGAGAGAAAGGGAGAGGGAGTCAGATTGGCTGCCTCCTGCATGCCCCACATTGGTAATCTAGCCCGCAACCTGGTTCATGGATCAATGCTCAACCACTGAGCGGCCGTGGCTGGTCTATTGTCTGTTATCTTTTTTTTTTCTGTTTTAATCTGAAATAATTTTGTTGGTATTTGAATTGCATTCAGTGGGACATTTCCTTGAAACCACAAAATTCTCCGTCTGGATTATCATAGTACAAAAGCCCTTCTCTCCTCCTGTCCCCCCCTATGTCTGTTTAATAAAGTTTGCTAAAAAGAATCATTTGTAGCCCACAATTCCCCATTTGACCAGTGTCTAAAGCAGTGGTTCTCAACCTTCTGGCCCTTTAAATACAGTTTCTCATGTTGTGACCCAACCATAAAATTATTTTTGTTGCTACTTTATAACTGTAATGTTGCTACTGTGATGAATCGTAATGTAAATATCTGATATGCAGGATGGTCTTAGGCGACGCCTGTGAAAGGGTCATTCGACCGCCAAAGGGGTCGCGACTCACAGGTTGAGAATCGCCAGTCTAAAGAGTAGTGGAGGGTATAAATATGTACTCTTATCCTAATTCTGTAATTATAAAGCCTTGTTGTTTTTGTCCTTGATTTTTTAATGAATTTTTTATTTGGTAGGCATATATGTTTGAAAAGTCATCAGGGTTTCAGAAACAAGTTTGGTTCTGAGGGCTAGATGACCTTCATTTGCTTTTAGAATCCTCTAAAAGCACTTGGAAAGCTCTCCCACAACTTTTATAGCCTTTTCTCTGTATGTATTATTGTCTCGGCTGTTATAATTTCCTTTTGCCTTTGATTGAATTGTGAGATTCTAAACTTGTACTTTCCCCCCATCTTTTATGGTTTGGTATGTAATTTGCATATTTTCACCATGCGAAAGCTATTTTCTATGGTTGGAAAAGATTTTTTTCCCCTACAGTGTGAACAAATCATTCTTTGTTCTCCTTATTGTGCCTCCAAACTGGTACGTCCGGTTTATGCTCCAAACAACAAAAGTCTGTCATCAGAAATTAAAATGCCAGTAAGAACAAAGGCAGAGACCCATGAGGAGCTGTTGGAGAGGTTTCCTCCTTTCCTCCTTTCCCCAAGTAACCGCAGTTGCCAGGAAGGTGGTACACTCCTTCCTTGTAGTTCTACCCTTGGATTTATTTATTATTGTTGGTTTAAAAGTGAATTTACAGCTCCTGGTAATTTTATTCAGGATCTATAAAACCCTCATCTTGGAGATTCTTTGCCATTTTCAATGAGCTCTCTTTAAGAAACCTAAAAATCATTTTGAAAGCCTTTAATAAATGTAATCAGTTTTGACACTTATTTATTTGAGAGCAAAATTACCAGTGAACATACTGTATAAAACATTAGAGGCAATTGAAGACGGCAGCTAAAGCAGTGCCTGTAAGGACATATCCATCCGTCCTTTCTAAAATGTGCCCATCTTATCTGTTTGTTAGCTTTGTTAGCGCTGTCTCTGTTCTGAAATAGTCCGATACAGAATTTGCGCATACTGAAGAGTTAGTTCTCTGGGAAGTTTGACATTTGTGACTCCCTTAGGAAACTTTAGCATTATGCTTGTAACAATCTTGACTTTAACGTATTCACAAATACCTATAAATAGGGACAATGTTTCTTCCCCTGTTCCTTATCTTATAATTAAACAAAGCTTCTAGGAGCTTAATTTAGAGGCAATAAAGGATGGGTAATGAATGTGAGGAAGCATTTTATAATCAGTCCTAATGTGTTTTTTTCTCTACCTGTTTCTGTACATTTAAAGAGGGGTTTAGAGTAGAAGCTAGCATTTAGGTTTGTTTTAAAAGCCATTACTTTGAAAAACATTGTGTGTTCAGATTTCAAAATGTTTTTCTATATCAAAGTAAGCTCTTGTGTATTAATCTAGTGATAACAAACGGTTGTTATATTGTGAGTATGCCAAGACAGGTTTGTTTTATTCTTTATTGTTTAGTGTAATTTAGTACAGCAGCTCAGTTAAATATGATTATTATTTTTTTTAACTTTAGGGCTTTATTTGAATGAACCAAAAGTTAAGTGCTAGACTTGTGGCATATGAAAATAATAGTATAGAGTAGATTTTGTGTTGGAATACAATGATTTGTTATAGGTACAAACCTTATATATGATAGTGAGAAGTGGTTTTCATTACTCTATAATTTCAAAGCAAGTTTTTTTTATTTCCTTGTTAATAGAAACAGTATATGTATTGAAGAAGAATATTATTTACCCATTGCCCAGCAGACAATTTATTTTCAAAAAGTAAATGACTTGTCATTTGGTGGAAAGAGCCAATAATGCATCTATAATGTAATTGGATTACTTTAGTGATACACCTTTCAGTCAAAGTGTGCTTAAAATGAAAGAGATTGTGATTTCCAGATTTCAGAGAATGTGTAATTACTGCTTTGGGTGCTGAACAAAATTGACTTTTGAAGGCTTTTTCTAAATTTTAAATTTTATTCCATAATAAAATGTAGACGTAAGAGCTGCAGTTTGTAATGGCCATGGCTTTCATTTACAAAATTAGTGTTCACAAAGGAATTTGTAGAGAGGAAAATTCTTATAGTTTGCTATGCTGAGTTTATAGCCTTTGTGTTTAATTGGTGATAGGTGGTGCTATTGTTGCATAGTTGGTCTGAAGAGCCAAGCATTCCTCATATCTCTGCATCCCAGGTGCTATTAGAGGGACTTGTCATTGTGGTCAATGAATAAGTTGTAATAAGTTTTATAAGCAAAATGAATATGATGGCTCTTTAGGCATTACCATAATTTAAC
Source organism: Myotis lucifugus (assembly GCF_000147115.1). Lineage (NCBI taxonomy): Eukaryota > Metazoa > Chordata > Mammalia > Chiroptera > Vespertilionidae > Myotis > Myotis lucifugus. The sequence continues at coordinate 3,289,990 of NW_005871147.1, read as the reverse complement.
ATTTATAAGAAACAAAAATATTTATAGGTTGCTGCACTTAAATTATGATAGAAGATAAAGATCTAAAAAAGTAGTTACTCTAAAAGGCAGCTGTACAAATTTATAGTTTAATATTGGAAGAGTTATAAGCCTTTTATTTTATAATATATGCACTGTTGATATTTTAAACTGCTTGTCTGGCAGGCCTATTTTAAAAAAAATACCATCAGCATGTTTCCTCTATTGAATGTTTATCACTATTATATCTGTTTAAAGTTCTTGAGTATTTAGAACTAGTTGTATAATGTTTGCCATTTTCCCTGTCTGATATTACATATTCCATCAAACAATTGACAGTTATGAAAATGTATTCGGGAAGAAAATGAAAATGTATTAGGAACTACATTACCACTTAAAGTAGTCTGGAAAGCCTTTCTTAACTAATTCACATTTAATCTTCTCAATATTTCAATTAGCAGCAAACTTTTTTCTTGAGCTACTAATTTTGAAAAACAGTTGTTTTTTCACACTTGACACATGTATTAGCATATCCCTTTTACCTTTGTTTTAATAGATTGCTATACTCTATATCTGAGGAATAAGTCTGATACGACTCAAAATGAATGGTCATTCATATACTGTTATGTGTATAGCAAAAACAGTAACATTTAATGAAGTTTACATATTAATTTTTTATTCATAGAATATTGAAATTAGAAGTATCTTTGTCTTTTAGCACCTTTACCTTCTCAGTTTATAAATGCAAAAGAATAGGTTTATGGGAGGTGGGGGAAATGGGGAGATGTTAGTCAAAGGATGCAAAGTTGGTAAGTCCAGAGATCGAATGTTCAGTCGTGATAACTATAGTTAACAATACTGTACTACATACTGGAAAAATGCTAAGCAGTAGATTTCAGGTGCTCTGAAATCTTTATCACACAATAAAGGTAACTATGAGGAGATGTCTGCTGCAATCATTTTACTGTGTATATGTTTAGCGAATCATCCTGTTGTACTCCTTGAATACATACAATTTTTATTAAAAATATGTTCAGGAAAGAAAAAAGAATATAAAAAATGTTTATGGAGGTCAAATGATTTACTCAAGGTGGTTAACAGCTAGTTAGTTGCAGAACTATAACTGGTAACTAGGTCATTGACATTTCACTTCAGGGTTCTTTACAATATATTTTGCTTTTCCTCTTTTACAACATATTTTTGAAATTTACTACAACATTTAAGATCTGCTTTTCAAAAAAATCATAGTTGCTTTGGAAAGCAGTCATGCAGAAACTGAGCTGATTTATAGTAGTTTATTAAAGATTAAAAATTATAGACTTCCAGACAGACCACATATTCTACCATTCATATCAAGTGTATGCTCTTACAATTTTCTAGGAATACTAATGATAACTTAAGATACGGTATATTTAATGTGTGTGATGAACCATAAATGTGTATGAGTGTGTGTGTGTATTACATATGAGACAATAAGTTATGATAACATTCAGGAGATCTCATTTTCATATATTAATGTCTGGACCTGTGTTTTCATTTACTGAAATTTTTTGTCTTCTCTTGCAGATCAGCGGGGAAGCACAGGAGCTATTCTCTGTTCGAAATGGCCCAATTCGGGCGGCTAGGATCTTGCCTGCTCCACAGTTTGGTGAGTGTAGCCCTGAAGAAGAAACAAATCATTCAGAACATTTCTCTTTTATTGGTCTTGGACTACAGACAGCAAGAATGATAACTAAAGTCTGTTTTCTCCCAAGTGTCTATACCCCTTCTCCTCTTCCCCCCCAAGATAAACTTTTAGTCCCGTCAGTTGAGATGGAAATAGGTAATCTTAACCAATTCAATATGGCCATTCACTTTCTGCTGTGTTTTTGATTTATCTTCATCCTCTTTGATCTTGATTTAGCTTCTGACTTGGCTGGCTCTTTCTTGAATGCCTCTTCTCTCCTGGTTTTCATGGCATCGCTCCTCCCAGGTCCCTTCCTTGCTGACTGTGCCGCTTTTGTTATGTTTCTGGTTTAGCTTTCTTCTCTGGGTATTCCCCAAGTCTCTGTTGTTCTTGTGTCTTTGCTCCTTTTCGCAGTTACACTGCCTGCCTTGGAGAGCTTGGTTTTTCATCATTATCTTGATTAGAGAGGAGTCTGCTCTCTGCATTTCCAGCTATGTCAGAAGTACAGTTTCTGGCTTTCGACCTTGGATCTCTGCTTTAATAACGAATACTTCTTAATGTTGTATTTAAATACCATATTTTATTTTTACAGAATTAAGTACATTTTAAAATTAAATCTGCTATTTGGATGCCTAAGTAACTCCTGACTCTTTAATGATCTGAGCTTCCTAAGGGTTGTATTTTCTCATTAACTTGCCTGTGTTCACTCAGCATTTTAGCATGTGCACTAAAAACAATCCTACTAATATTATTTGCATACTATGAAATGTTTTAAAGGATATTAAAATATTTAATTTATGTTTTTAAAAATTATCCAGAAGTTGGGAAATCTTCCTCCTAATACTTCTTTTAACAGTTAATTCTCTAAATTGGGGAGAATGATGTTTATTAAAATAACCATGTGAGTAGTAATGTTAGGATTAATGTGGTGATTAAATTTCAATTGAAATGAGAAGGTGAAGGTAGTAAGACAATAGTATCCTGAAGTCACGTGGAGAATTTTCTCCTTGTTTTTGAATTTTATGGCATATACAGATTTCAGCTCTCTTTTTCTCTGTCTCTCCTTTGTACTCTCACTCTCTTGCTCCAGTTTCTGTTGTATTTATGTTTTGGTGAAATCTTTTGACAAAGAACATTATTTATTTATTTTTTTGAATAGTCAGCTTTTTCTTTGGATGGTTAGAATCAAGAAAAACTTTATTACTGAAGGACTGTGCTAAGTCTGTTTCTTTTGTATGTAATTGACAGAGGCAAATTTTTCTTCCTTCATTTCATTTATGAAGCTCTTCTGTCTATGTCAGTTCTTCAACTTTTTCAACTTTTGCTTTGGGCAGATACTTTATGAGAGAGTATAAAGCTATAAAAGTTAGTATTACTAGTAGAATTTGAATATGTTTAATTTACTTTGATTGAAAAAAGATTCTTCCATCTACTGTAATATGCTTACTTTAAAAAATATCAGATTTAAAATATAATTTCATATACTTGGTAGCTAAATGTTCTGTTATGACTTGCAAAAATTACATGTCTCCTTTATTGTATTTGGTTAATTTTTTTAGATTTGTCTTCATTAAAGTTATAATGCAACTGATCACATAAGATTTATAATGGAAAAATGAGTACCTTTTGTCCAGTTTGCTTTATGTGTTCATTTTGATGGAATGAAGTCCTTAAGAAATTTCCTGAAAAAAGGATTTGTGTTAGATCTTTTTAAAATATGTTTTCATTGATTTTTTTTTTAGGGAGGGACGAAGTGAGAGGGAAGGAGGGAGGAAAGGATGGGGGAGAGAAAGAGAGAAAAACATCAATTGGTTGCCTCCTACATGCCTCCTACTGGGAATGTAGTCTACAAGCAGGGCATGTGCCCTGACCAGGAATTGAACCCGTGACATAGTGGTGCGTGGGCCAACACTCAATTAACTGAGCCTCACTGGCTGGTGCTGATTTGTGGTAACTCTTGTTTGTCTGTAGATGTCTTTATTCTTCCATATTCTTGGTTGATACTTGGGCTAACAATACTTGTTTTTAAATAATGTTACTTCAGAATTTTGAAGGCATTGGTCTAGTGTTATGGTTGAAGAATCTGAAGCCATGTTGATACCTTTTTCTTTGTAATTGGCTTATTTTTCTCTGTGGCATCCAGGATTCTGAAACTTTTCATTTTCAGTTTTGTTTCTTGGTTCATGTATTGTCCTGAGCTCCTTCAGTGTGGAAATGTAAAGACTATACATAATGTTGAGGAAATTTCTTAAATTGCTTTTTTGATAATTTATTTTCCTCTGTTTTCTTTTGGTTCTCTCTTTCTGGTACTTGTATTATTTGACACTTACACCCCCTATAATGATTAATTAAAAGGTAGTTTGTTTTTTGTTCTTTTGAGAGATTGTCTCAATGAGGATTACTAACACTTCTATTAAATAAATCTACTCTGCTGTCATGATTTTCTTTTCTTGATAATTCTTTTACCCTCATCTTTTCATACCCACACATCCCTCCCTCCTTCCCCCCATTTCCCTTTCCCTCTCCTTTTTTCCTTGGTATAATTTACATATAATTATTACCAAATAGAATCCAGTGATATATGAAAAGAATTACACATCAGGACCAAGTAACAGATATTCCAGGACTACAACATTGGTTAACATTTGAAAATCATTCAGTGTAATTCACCATATCAATAGAATGAAGAAGAAAACTATAAGATCATCTCAATAGAAGTGGGAAAAAACTATTGACAAACTTTAATAGCCATTTATGATAAAAAAAGAAAGCTTTCAGGTAATTAGGTATAGAAAGAAACATCATCAGTATGATAAAGATTATCCATAAAAAAATCTAAAGCCAACATCATACTCAATAGTGATATATTAAATACTTTCCTGTTAGTTTGGGATGGCTTCTATCACAACTTCTATTTACCAAAGAATGCAGGCCCTAATTATTATAATAAGGCAAGAAAAATAAATAAAAGCTGTAAATATTAGAAAGAAATGTGTGAAATTATTTATTCATATATATATATTTTAAATTTGTTTTATGTTATGGTCCTTCCTCTAATATAATGTATTTATTTGGAATCACAGCAGCAGCATATTCTATGGAGTGCCTTGCATGGTATGTGGAATATGAATGATGCCCCCAAAGTGAATTTATTCAGTATTTTACAAAAGAGAAACTAGAACTAATTTTTTTTAAATTTAAATTTAAATTTTCATTGATTTCAGAGAGGTAGGGAGAAGGAGAGAGGGATAGAAGCATCAATAATGAGAGAGAATCATTGATTGGCTGCCTCCTGCACGCCCCCTACTGGGGATTGAGCCTGCAACCCGGGCATGTACCCTTGACCGGAATCGAACCTGGGACTCTTCAGTCTGCAGGCTGACGCTTTATCTACTGAGCCAAACCGGCTAGGGCTAGAACTATACTTTTGTCTAAAAATAATTTTAAAATCATTTGTTAGTGACCACATGGGTAACACTTTTTTTTTTTTTTTTTAGAAATGCAGATTCAACCATAGTTGTTATTTTTAAGAGTCCAATGTACTGAGTATCTGAACTTTCTCCATATAAGAACAGTTTAGAATAAATTCTTATAAGCTAGGGCCTTTATTCTGAGAATAACACATAGTCTTTATCATTGGTGCCTTTACTACTTGGGATAATTTAGGTTTCTATAAAATTTGGCCAGGCGTGGTACTTAGATAAATTATGACTGGGGAACATATGTTCTGTTCATCTTGTTTGGTTTGTTTGTCTTTTTTTGTTGTTTTAGTGTCAGATTTTTATTGTCAAGATCATTTTGAAGATACACAGCTTCTTAACTATACAAAGTTGGTACAGTACTTAGCCTTCATCTATTATATCTTGCATTTTTTCTTTTCTTTCTAATTCCAGGAGTCTGCCTTCTCTGTGAATCCCCCTCTAACAGGATGTCATGGTTTATTTGTTCCCTGTCCTTGGCCATGTGGATGGGCGGAGTTTTAACATTTTACTATCCTCATCCTTTGGGGTGGGTTCCTGTTTCTCTGCTATCTTGGGAACTCCTGCTGTTTGACTGTGGTGTTTGCATGTTACTAAACTGTTAACCATGAACTCTTCAAGCAGACCAGCTGTGCTATGAGAGCTGTTTGTTATTCCTCAGCATGGTATTTTTATTCTCACTTGGCAAGACCTGTGCTTGTTGTTTCCAGTCTCTTGTGGACAGTCTCCCCAGAATGTCTGTCTTCATCATGTAACTGGGCAGCCTGCACAGATCTCCAGCTCCTGGGTCTGTGTGTAAAGAGAGGGCAGTGGGGCACATGGAGAGAGGCAAGCATCCAGACCTGACCTGTGGTCGGCAAATACCGACTTCTGCGCATGGGCCACGAAGTTTCAAGCGCACTGTACGTGCGTGCCTGCACGTGGTATTTTGTGGAAGAGCCACACTCAAGGGGCCAAAGAGCCACATGTGGCTCGCGAGCCACAGTTTGCCGACCACTGCCCTAGTTCATTGGTGAGGCTTGGAACTCAAAGAGTGTAGGTAACTGGCATAAAGACACATAGTCGATAAGTGGTGGATCTGGGATTTGAAGTTTAAAGCTTGCCTCTTAAACATTTAGGCCTCACTTGTCTCCCAGTATTTGATTTTTCCAGTATTATAGGGAAACCCTTTTTACCAAATCGAGGTGTTTCTAGGCTATGTCTCTGCAGAAATCTAACAGTTGTGTATTCGTTGAAATATGTATAAAGTAGCTCTGTTTTTCCACCTTTTCTTCTATTTTGAAGGTCTAAAATATCTTCAGTTGCTCTAGTGTTTTCATTGTACTTGGAGTCTTTGGTTGTTTAGTCTAAAGGTGAAGAGCACTAAAAATAGTCAATATGGGGACAGTATATAGGGAAGTCATTATCCTACATAACTACATTAAAAATTTTTAAGCTGTCAGGATAAGGTATGTCACAAAGACAGCTGCAGTCTATTCAAGTTACGTTCACCCTAAATTAAATCAGCCCTTTAAAAGAAATGTCGCTTCCCTTTAACAGGACTCTCTATAAACTATTAAAAGTACTTCAAAAGGGTTAGTGACGGATATCTTGAATCAGATAAAAACAAAGGTGTAACATGAAGCAACTAAATTACATGTGAGCTTAATGATTGTGACCCAAATAAACAGACTTGTAATGGAGATGCTGATTATTATCAGTACAGTTCAAATGCTTTTTACTGTAGAACTGTAAAAAAGAATGTGGGTGTCTTAGTGAATTGGACAAGTTGTGGTCTTGGAAATCTGTGTTCATTTATCATAACACATTCCTAGGTGTGAAAGGGAAAACTCATTATTTTCTAAGTCATAGTTATTTTAAGGAAGTCTTTTAAAAACATTCAGCTTTATTGAGAAATAATTTTACATGCAATGAAAGCCATTACTTTATATAATTTGATGAGTTTTGCCAGATGGATCCAGTTATGTTATTACTACACAATCAAAATAGAAAGCCTTTCCATCACTGTAAAAAGTCCCCTTGTCCACTTCACACCCACTAAAATGGCTGTACACAAAAGAGGGATAGTAAGTGTTGGTGAGGATGTGGACTAATTGGAACTATCATACATGACTTATGAGAATGTAAGATAGAACAGCCACTGGAAAACAGCTTGGCAATTCCTTAAAATGTTAACTATGAGCAGCTTTAGGTTCACAGCAAAATTGAGCAGAAGATACCGAGATTTCCTTTATACCCTTCTATCTGTACACCTGCAAATCCTCCTCCATTATCAGCATCCTCCCACAGAGAGTACATTTAGGCTTTTCAAAAACAAACCTTTTTAATTTTCAGGAGTTTTTACATTAAAATTTTTAGTTTCCAAGTTGTAGATTTTTTCTTTTATAGTTTGTGATTTTTGTTTTTCTTTCTTTCTTTCTTTTTTTTTTTATTAACTTAGACACTTTTTTTGGTTAACTTGTGATTTTGTTCATGACTCATGGGTTATTTAAAAGGATATTTGTTTTTTTTAAATTTTGAATGCTTTTCCTGATATCTTTTCTTTATTAATTTCTAATTTAATCTTGTTGTCATCAGAAGACATAGTTTATATAGACCCCTATTCTGTTAAGTGTTTTATTTTATGGCCCAGAAAATGGTTTATCTTGTTCCTTTCTTCTGTATCCATAAAGGTTGTCTTTATGCTTATTCTACTAGTTATATATATATATATATATATATATATATATATATATATATATATATATATATGAGGGGCCCAGTGCACGAATTTGTGCACCTTGAAAGGAACTGTGGGCCACGAGGCTGTGGTGGACATAGGGGTGGGTCTTGGCCCATCCTCTGCGCCCTCTGCCGGCAGCCCCGCTCCTGCCGCCACCACTCCTGCTGCCCCCACTCCCGCCGAAGGGGAGCGATTGGGGACAACGCCAGCAGAGGTGCGAGTGGTGGCTACTGGCCCTGATCGGCCCTCAGGAGCAGGGGGAGGTGGAGAAGCCCTTAGGGGCGGTTGGGGCCAGCAGCCACTGCTTGCACCTACTGATGGCAATGAGCAATCGGGGCTGGCAACGGGTGTGAGGGGAGGCTCCAGCACTGGTAGTGGGTGTGAGCGCCGGGTGGGACTACAGCGCACAGGAGCAAAGAATTTTTAGTAACCACCAGAGGCTCGCCCTGCCTTGGCCTGGCACCCCCGCTCACCTGCTTTACCATCCCGCCGCGGCCATCGCCCACCATGTTTTGTGCTCTGCTGCCTGCTGCCGACACCCGCTATGTTCCACATGCACCCCCTGGTGGTCAGCACACGTCATAGCGACTGGTTGTTCGGTTGTTCCGCCATTCGGTCTATTTGCATATTAGGGTTTTATATATATACTAGAGGTCCATTGCACGAAGATTTGCGTAATAGGCCTTCCTTCCCCTGGCTGCTGGCACCAGTTTTCCTCCGGCACCTGGGACCCAGGCTTTTGGTCCAGCCGCAGCGAGGCTTGGCTTCTCCGCTGCGACCACAGCAAGGCTTGGCTTCTCTGCTGTGGCTGCAGCGGAGAAGCCAAGCCTCTTCAGTCTTCAGTCTTCAGTCTTCAGTCTTCAGTCTTCAGTCTTTACTCTGGCTGGAGCCTTCAGTCTTCGCTCTGTGCCTGCATATGCAAATTAACCGCCATCTTTGTTGGGTTAATTTGCATAGTCACTCTGATTGGCTGGTGGACGTAGCAGAGTGACACCAATTTGCATGTTTCTCTTTTATTAGTGTAGATATAGATAGTTATTCAAATATCCCAAATGTGTATTCTTCTTGTAACCTTTTTTCAGTGTCTGCTTTATATATTTTGCCATTCTGTTGTCGGGAACAAAATTATTTAGGATGATAAAGTCTTCTTTGTACAATTGATTCATTTTTTTGTTGTCGGTGTTAGAGATTTTAGACATTCTGCTAGCTCAGTGATTTTTTTTTAACAAGTGTGCAACAAGAATTTTTAAAAAATGCAATACCTGTCTATTTTTTCCCCTTAGGTTGTCAAATAAAAAAATGAGAACAGCCAACTGAAATTATACATGAAATTATCAAAATCATACCTTAAAAAAAATCCTCACCAAGTACATGCTTAGAAAAAGGAAGGGAGAGCCAGAGAGATATTTGTTTCACTTATTTATGCATTCATTGGTTGTTTCTTGTACGTGTCCTGACCAGGAATCAGACCTGCAACCTTAGCATTTGGGTTCGACGCTCTAACCAACTGAGCTACCTGGCCAGGGCCTCTTTGTATGTTTTAGACAACAGACTTTTATCATATATATATTTATATATATAATTTAGAAATAGTTTTTCCCAGCCTTGGCTTGTCTTACTCTCTTTACAGTGTCTTTCTCAGTGTATATTCAAATATCTTTTTCTTTTTCCTTCTTTACATGTATTTTAGCCCACTTGATTCTTATTCACAACTCACTAATATTCTGTTCATTAAAATATTTTTAAAAATTTAATTTATTGGGGTGACATTTAAAAATTAAATTATATATTTCCATATTTTCCCAGTCTTTTTCCCCATTTGTGTTTCCAGTAGTTTCTATAGTTGCTTCTTCATGTTTTCTAATTTTCTTCTGCAGAATCTAATATATTATTTACCTATCCAATGTATTTTTCATTTCAAACACTGTATTTTCCATTTTTAGAAGTTGTGCACGTACTCATGTGCATGCATGTATATGGAGAGATCTCCAATGTCTTGTTTTTTTTGTTCTTTTCCCCCCCAATGTCTTGTTAACATGCTTGCACTTTCCTCTACCTTCTTGAATAAATGGAGTATGCTTTTCATAGTAGTGCAAATGTCACTCTGTTCTGTTGATTGATTTATCTCATTAATATGGGTCAAATTGCATTGCAAACTTACATGCTTGAAATATTTGTTTGGGTGCTACACATTGTGAATTTAATGTTGCTCAGGGTTGCTGTTTTGTATTCCTTTAAATATTGTTGGTCTTGGTTCTGGGGTACATTTAAATTACTTGGCTTTTTGTTTGGTATGTCTAGAACAGCCTTTAGTCTAAGGCAGGGGTGTGAAAACATATTCTGAAAGGGCCAGGTGGAGATATTTTAGGCTTGTGGGCATCTGTCACAACTATTCACCTCTGTCATTATAGTGCAGAAGCAGCCATTGACAATACTTAAATAAATGAGAAGTACGTTGAGGCATTCATAGGGCTCATGTCAATTGTTACCCTTGTCTCAAGGATCACTGTCCCATACTACCTGCTGTTCTGTGTCTGGAAACTGTCTTTTCATACATTTGATCTGTTTCTTACATTTTCTAGCAGGAGGGTAAATCCAATCCCTGTTCATCCATTATGGCTGGATGCAGAAGTTCAACAATGTGCTTTAATTATAAGTTCTGGGTAGTTTCATATGAATTTTTGTAAATAAAGAAAACAAATAAATTGGTAATGGATTTTGTAGGGTAGTTTAAAATTTAATGTACTTTGGAGAAGTTGAATCACAGATCCTTTAAAAGGTGCAAGCATTATAGAAGAATTTCAAGAGGTATTATAGCTTTAATTGTGCTGTTTTCTGTCTGGTGCCAGATGTAGTTGCAAAAGAAAATGATAAAAACACCAAGGGATTCCTTTATTTCTTTTGATCTCATGAATAGGTAAAGAAGGCTTAAACTTTCCCTCCCCTCTGACTATCATCAAGGGACTACTATGATTCTTGCCTTTCAGAGAATGGCATCTTGTTTTTTTCTCCCCTTTTGCCTGTGATTCTTTTAGTCTTAAAAGCAAGAGGATTGGGCCTCAGTTGTTATCATTTGAAGTATCTTCTTGGCACCTACTTTTTAACCTAGTTTCATTGAAATTTTCCAATTTGTTGCTGTTACTGTGTCTTGCACGTTTTATGTATATATGGGTTTACTTTAATATATGGGTTTGGAATTTTCACTTGTGGTGGAATATGGAGAGAATTTTATTTGAACCCAAGAGAATTTATATACCTTTATATTTAACAGAAACAACCAGAAAACCCTTATTTTAAAATGTATGTGAAAAGTAACAATACAACTGTGTGTCTGCAAAGGAGTGAGAAGCACAAAATGTAGGGACAGGGTTTATGATGTATGAATATGTAAGTAAATGAAAAGTGTTGGTCATGTTTTCTCATCTTCGGTGATGGGTCCATAGGTGTTTATTATATGATTAAAATATAAACAAGAGGTCTACACCATTGAAGAGAAATGAAGCAAGGGATTATTAATGGTCGAATTCTTTGTACTCAGTGCCCTATGTGGAGACGAAAAAGATGCAAGCAAGGGAAACAGAATATGGAGTTTTTTACTGGGTCAGACATGGAAATCACAAATGAGAATTAACATGTTTACAGTGAACTTTTACTGCCTCCGTTGCCACCGTGGCACCTGTGAAAAAGATGTGGCAAAGGGAGGCTGAAAAAAAAAAAAAAGAGAAGCAGATTCTAAAGTTTACCCTTAACCGCACCCATCCAGTAGATCATGAAATTGCCAATTTTGAGCGATTTCTTTAGAAGAGAATAAAAGTTATTGAAAAAGCTGATAATCTCAGTAGAGGGGTTGTAACCTTGAAAAAAGCAAGAGCAAGATCACTGTAACTTCACGGTGCCTTTTCCCAAAAGGTATTTGAAATATCTCACCAAGAAATATTTGAAGAATAATCAACATAATTTGTTGCTTGTAGTTGTTAAAAGTCAAGAGAGTTAGGAATTGCTTTACTTCCTAATTAAGCAAAATAAAGAAGGGGAGGAAGATGAGGATTAAAACTCATTTTATCTGGCACATTGTATGAGTTCTTGAATAAATCTTAGGAACAACAACAACAACAAAAAAGTTTATAGTGAGCTGCCTAGCCAGGTAGCTCAGTTGGTTGGAGAGTTGTCCCAATTCGCCAAGGTTTCAGGTTCTATCACAGGTGAGGGCATATACAAGAATCTGTTATTCAATTGAATATTCCCTTCTCCAGTTGTACTAGACATTTGCATTTTCTTGTCTTTTTTTAAAAAAAATATTTTTATTGATTTCAGAGAGGAAGGAAAAGGTAGAGAGAAATAGAAACTTCAGTGATGAGAATCATTGATCCGCTGCCTCCTGCATGCCCCCTACTGGGGATCGAGCCCACAACCCCGGCATGTGCCCCGACTGGGAATGGAACCATGACCTTCTGGTTCATAGGTTAACACGCAACCACTGAGCCAACCCGGCAGGGCTGTCTTTTCTTGTCTTTATGTTTTATTTTTTCCTCTCCTCACCCAAATATTCTTATCCTTTAAACCTTAATTCCAGTTTGGCATTTTTTGTGAAAACTTTCTGATCAACCAAGCAAAGATGATCTCTATGAACTTTTTGGGTCCTTCAAGAGAGAATCTAATGCCTATCGTTTACTTTTCTTCGTATTTCATGTGTACTAGTTTTCTGAGCAGTCCAGAAATTCCTGCTGAGGAGGGATGATTTTAATTCTACTTCAGTTTATGTGTTACATCCTTTTAAATAACTTAGAGCATTGAGAGACGCTCATAATTGTTACTTCTATGTTTAATTTATCATTAAAGATTTGTGTGATTTCACTAATTTTTTTACATCAGTTCTCCAGAATGCCTTCATTTTATTTTACTTTATTGTAATAGCTACCATTTATTAATCATTTGCTATGTGCAAGTTAGGTAAAATCTCCATTTTACAGATGTGGCACTTAAACTTCAGAATTAGGTTATAAATCATCTACTCCAGTGGCATGTACTGTCTTATTTCTTTACTTTAGAGGAAATAGTTTTTCCTGTTTTTTTTTAAAATATATTTTATTGATTTTTTACAGAGAGGAAGGGAGAGGGATAGAGTGTTAGAAACATCGATGAGAGAGAAACATCGATCAGCTGCCTCCTGCACACTCCCCACTGGGGATGTCCCCGCAACCAAGGTACATGCCATTGACCGGAATCGAACCTGGGACCCTTGAGACCGCAGGTCAATGCTCTATCCACTGAGCCAAACCGGTTAGGGCATTTTCCCTGTTCTTGATGATGTTGTGTGTATTAATGTATCTTTCCTTTTTATTGTGGAGTAGTATTCCATTCTATTAATATACTAAATTATTCATTTTTCTGTTGGTGGAATTTGGGTTGAGTATAGTTTTGAGGTATTATGAATAAATCTGTTGTGAACGTTCTCATACAAGTCTTTTTGTGTCATGGAGTTTGAGTCATTTGAATGCACTGAGACAAATAAATTACTAGAATGTGTATAATATGAGATTAACTTAACTTCTTTCTGTTAAGTGCTTGGAAAAAAAATAAATCAGGTAGGGACCTAGAGCATGATGTAGCTTAATCTCTTTCTTATTGAAAAATATTTGAGAATGAACTAAAAAATTAGAGAAGATAGATGACTAGGGCATAACTGGGTATTTATTCCCAGGAGAAAGAAGAGAAAGTTCAGCATTCCTGAGGCAGGTGTGTGCTTGGCATATTTCCGTGTGGGTGAGCAAGGTGCAGGAATACTGGCATCATGGAAGAAAGAGCAAGAAAAGAGTCAAGGGTGTGAACAGTATTTATTTTTTCTTCACCAGAAAAGAAGATGAATGGATTCACCATGTTACAGTTGCCAGCAACAAAATAATTGCTTTAAGTATATTGAGTTCTCTCTGTTTCAGCACCTTGCTTATAGTCCATTGCATTTATTATTTTTTATAATTCTCACAATTCTAGGTGAGGTATTGGTACTTATCCCTACTTTGCGGATTAGAAAATTAAAGCTTAAGTTATTAAGTACATTAGCCTTTGTCAATATTTTTTTGTAAGTGGAGAAGTTGATCATGATTTTATATAACAGTACTTTTTTTTTTTTTAAGTGAGCAGAGGGAAGAATTCTGGGCTGTCTTTCAGGGTCACATGTGGCATTTATTGGGCAAGTTATTTAACTTTTCTTACTATCAGTTTACTCCTCTGTCATATGGATGGTTTGTAATCTTGTGCTCCTTAATGCTTGATGAGTCTCATCTGTGAGAGCATAAGAAGCCTGATTATCAAAGTGAAATAATATGGTGCCGATAAATGTTAAGGGATACTTCACATACGGAACATTTTAACATACAGAGGAAGGTAATAAAGCTAGCAATAATGAAAAAATGTTGTCTTTAATATTTTAAACTATTTGAAGTCACTGTGGAGGCTAAAATGTATCTACATATTTTGGCTATTTCAGGCAAGTGGCAAAGATGTCTTTGGTAATCATATTTAGGTAAAACTGTTCAAGGCAGTAAGATTTCTGTCCTGTTGCTCTTTCCTGTGGTTGGTTGATGGTACCAGCAACGCGTGCATCTATTTTCCTATTTTTCCTGCCTCATCTCATTTTCCACTTCATATCCTGTCTTTAAAAATTCTTCTGCTTAGGTAAGAGACTTATATGAAGATTATCTAGTTCATAATGGAGATTGCTTTATAGCACACAATGGAAAATTTTGTAAGAAAATAGAAATTTTTAGTGGGAAAAATCTGACTATAAATTGACAACAGAATCATATCTTTTAGCCAAAATTTAGACCTGTAATATATGACTACAACTTTAAGCTCACATTAAGAGAATCTATGAGGAAAACTGGATGTAGACAAACAGAATTAAATATTTTCTAAAATAATTATTTCAAGTAAATAAAAAATGGAAGACTTGGAAATGGTTTAATGGATAAAATGCATTAAGTTGTTCATTAGAATCTTTCTGCAAAAGATTTTTGCATTTAGAATTTATTACTATTAGCATACTTCTGTGTAAAATATTTATACTTAAGGCATCATCCACAACATCAAAAGAGCAGAGTTGGAATATTTCATTATCAGTTGGATTTTTATTTGCATCTGGATTTGCTTTTGGATCCTCACAGAAGTGGTTTCTATTTGCTATCTTGAAATCCTTAAGGCTGATTTATGAGCTTAAACTCATTGGTTTAAATGAGTTTACAATGGCATGTATGGTGAGGGGTATTATTTAACATTTTCTGACATGCAAACTGTCTTGAATGTTTTTGAGGGGGAGAGGAGTTGTGACTTGGTGGGCAAGCCCATTTTCATTACTTTAATTGTGCGATTTATTAGGATTTTAAGCTTTTTATAAATGTTTTAGTGTTATAGGACAGAATTAAAAGGATTTAGCATAAAAGGAGTTTAACAAAAGGACTTTGCAACAGGATTGCAGTAGTTTTTATATTTGATGGATTTGGCTAGCTGGTTTTCATTTCAATCACCATGCTGCATTCTGTTAAATGCTGTAGAACAGGTGTGTGTAGCGTCATTCTCTCTATTGTACATGCAAATAAACACAATTTTATATATAAAAAGTTAATCCTCTACAATTTGGAGGATTACAGTATGGGAGAGTGATGGCTCCATTAGGCATCATGGAGAGTACATGCTACTATTTATACTGCATGAAAAATCAGGTTAATAGCTACAGTGTTCATGAGATTGTAGAATTTTTATGCTAACACTTTAAAAATTGTATTTATTCAAACTATCCTCAATGAGATTATTTAAAGCAGAGTTAAGGTTTTGCTGTATAGTTTTCCCTCTCCCTTCTCTCCCTTCTCTATTAGGTGGCTGATCTTCTATAGAGTAACGTTTGTGGTACTAATTGATCAGGTCAGGTCAGGTCAGCTAAACCAATGGAGTTCTTGAATTCAGATTTGAGAAACCCAAAACAATCAAACCATTCTTGCCAGTATTATTTGCATTTTAAGGCCATGATGTTTCATTCGTCAACATGTCAAAGTGGTGTGTTGAATCCAGGTACAAGCTGTGAAGACCTTGCCGACACCAGGGGAAGCAGAAGGAAAATAGCTATTGTTAAAGGTGGAGGTGAAATAGGTAGGAGTGAAGAGCTGGGCTTGTAGAGATGAAGTTCAGTCATAATTAATTTAGAACATAAATATTGTGGACTTTGGACCAGTTACTTTTTAACTCATGCTTCGTTCAAGGCATATTGTTAATTGTGAAATCGGATTTGTTTTGAAGTGGTAACAGCATACAATCCATAGTTATTAATGATTTTTAAAGACTTAAACACTGATTGCTATAGTTCCTAAAAAGTTTAAATAGTTATAAAGAACTTTATTAATAAACATTAATTATGTTTTTAGTTTGATCTTTATCATATTCTGGTGTTGATAATAGAGTCTGCCAAGGGATGATACAACTTGCCCTAACTTATTTTGTATAACTACTATATTTACAATTTAAAAGTATTTTTATTATGTCATGTCACAGTCTAAATATGTAACCATTAAGGTGCCTCCTCAGTATTAAAACCTTTTTTTTTTTTACAGAGAGGAAGGGAGAGAGATAGAGAGTTAGAAACATCGATCAGCTGCCTCCTGCACACCTCCTACTGGGGATGTGCCCGCAACCAAAGTACATGCCCTTGACCGGGATCGAACCTGGGACCTTTCAGTCCCCAGGCCAACACTCTATCCACTGAGCCAAATCGGTCAGGAAAAACCTTTTAATCTTTGGAGGGATCCATTGAAATGGAATATTACTGAGGAGACAGAAAATATTGTTTAAAAAGTGTTAAAGTTCCCTGTCTCTCCCAAATATCTTCATCTTAATTCCCTAAGAAATATATCCCTATTTTGAAATTGTTGTTTATCTTTATGAGTTTATGTATTCCACACTTAATATAACAAAGTATGTATGTATGTATCTAACCACACATATAACTTATTTCTACCTTTTCCAAAAATTTGTAGTAAAATTGTAAAAATTGCCTAACAAAATTTACCATCTCGACAAATTTTAACTGTACTGTTTTGTAGTACTAATACATTCACAGATCTCTAGAACTTTTTCTGCTTATAAAACTGCAACTTTGTACCCATTGAACAGCCCTCTCCATTTCTCCCTCCACCCCAGTCCTAGTAACAGCCTTTCACTTTCTGTTTCTATGAGTTTGACTACAAGCTTCACATAAGTGGAATAATAGAGTATTTGTCTTTTTTATCACTTATTTCACTTAGCGTAATGTTCTCAAGATTCATCCATGTGTAGCCATGTGACAAGATCTCCTCCTCCTCCTTCCCCTCTCTGCCTGGATTTAGATACATTTGCATTTCATGACTTCATTTTTCTGCTGGTTGCTGCTATTATATTGGTTTCATGTCCTGTAATATTGTTGAGTTCACTTATTATTATTATCCTGTCTGGGACATCCAGTATAGGGTTGAATGGGAGCAGTTACATTGGGCATCCTTGTGTTATTGCTGATTTTAATGGAAATGCTCTGAAGCATTACCAATGATACTTGTAGGTCTTTTGTAGATAATTATTATTGGGATAAGAAAATTTTTTGCTGCTTATTTTGTTATTATCATGACTGCCTGTATAATTTAATTGAATGCTTTTTCTGCATCTGCTGAAACAGTGGCTCCCGCCACTGCTGCTGTGCTGGCCAACAATGTTAATTGGTTTTATAATGTAAAATTATTACTATTACTTGGGTAAATCCGACTTGGTTATAAGATTTTACTTTTTCTAATACATTGATATTTAGCTTAACATTTTTAAAGGATATTTGCATTTATGTGTTTTGAGAATGGCCTATAATTTTATAATTTCCCTTTCCTGACTTACCTTTATTTAGTTTTGACATCAAGATCATACTATTCCTGGGTAATTAGTTGGTAGAGTTGGGGGTGATTTTTTGAGCTCCTGGAGAATGTGTATAAGATTTAAGTTTATGCCAATTAAAAGAAAATATATTTAATTTTAAAAAATAGTTATAGGTTTATTTATACATTTGCTAGAAACTAGCATATAAATTATATCAATTTATAATGAATGGTTTGGTATCTCTTTGGCTGTAAATATTCTGAGAGCATGAAAATAATGGGCATTATGTAAGAATACTTCTCAAAATTTTGTTTTACATTTTATATTCCTTATCAGGTACTCAAAAGTGTGACAGCTTTGCAGAAAAAAGGCCCCTTCTTGGTGTTTGTAAGAGCACTGGATCTTCTGGGTAAGGAAATTTTAAAAATTCTTTGAACCATTTATTAAAAATTTATATTATGATTTCAGAGGGAAAACTTTGATGACTCATTTTCCCAATGATTTTAAGATGACTACTGTATTTTCAGTTAGTGCATCTCCTCAACTCGAACTCCTAACTGCAAGGAAAGCTAGGAAATGATACTAGTTTTGTTAGTAAGAAAGGTGATTAAAACGGGTATTAGCCTTGGCATCCGGGAGTCCCTGTCACATGCTTTTAGCTCATAGCGTACGCTTTAGATTATGGATGCAGTGGAGAAGGGAAGAGTGTGTTAATAGTATAGCATGATTAGATTTTAGAGTCTTAAATTGTGGGGGTTGAACTTGGCACAGATACAAAAGTATGAAATTTGGGGGTTGAACTTGGCACAGATTTACAGTGTACTTAGCACTATGTCAGGTATGGATAAAGATACAAAAGTATGAAAACCCAATTCCTTGTCCCAAACACTTAAGGATATAGCTGGGAAAAAAAGTATAGCACACAGAAAATAATTATGAAATAACTAGAGGCCAAGACGCCTTGGAGGATGTCCACCTGCCAGCTTAGGTTCGCTCCCCAGGGGATTGGGCCTAAGCTGGCAGTCAGACATCCCTCTGGCAGCACGGGGAGTGGGCCTAAGCTGCAATCGGACATCCTTAGTGCTGCTGAGGAGGCGGGAGAGGCTCCCGCCACTGCTGCTGTGCTGGCCAGCCATGAGCCAGCTCCTGTGGAAGCGCACTGACCACCAGGGGCAGCTCCTGCGTTGAGCGTCTGCCTTCTGGCGGTCAGTGCATGTCATAGCGACTGGTCATTCCCTGTCATTCCATTAGGATCAATTTGCCTATTACTCTTTTGTTATATAGGATTATGTATAAAAGGAATTCAGTGCAAGTAGAGATCAGTGTGTGTGTGGAGTAAGTGGAGAAGGCCTCATGAAGAAGGTGCAGCTTGTGCTGGATCTAAAAGAATGGGAGGTTTGCCAATACATGTAGAAGAGTAAGGACTTCCAAAGTAGTTATAAAGCTATAGCAGTAGAACAGAAACTGGTATAAATACATTTAAGAATGATGGAAGTTTATGATTTAGGACTAAGGTTATCTGCAAAACAGGCAGAAACAACCGTTTCAGTGCTCTGGAACTCAACCAGTGGTTTAAGTGGTAACAGTGGGAATCTGTAGCATTCATTCCTGGACCTGCTCTCCTCACACTCCACCCATCCTCCTTCTAATTTGATTGATTCTTCAAGAGTAGGGAAGATCACGAGATGGGCACTTTCCCTGCTGTCGTGGGAAGATGCACATTCAACTTGGAACTGTAGGGGTTGCCAGCCCGGGAGCGTTGTCCATGGTACAGTTTGGTCTAGGGGGTGTATGACTTGTGAGGGCAGTGGCTTCATGTATGTGCAGAGGATCCATGAGAGGGTCCAGGGAGAATGAAAATCTCGGGAGACTTGAAAATGTTCTGAATGTTGAATGTGCTCCCCTATCCACACATAGATTCTTTTGGAAAGGATGACAGCCTATGTTGACTTAGAGTATTCGAGCAAATTCTCTGTTGAATCATCAGCTAATACTAAGGTATATGGACAGATGGGTAACCCCAGGAAACCAGACTTTAAAATAAAAGCAAGATTTAAAGTAAAACTTCACATTATGTAGGAAGACAGATGCCAGAGATGTTATACCATATTATATAGAATGTTTAATTTTCAACATAAAATTATGACACATGCCAAGAAACAGGAAAATGTGATATATTGAAGAAACAAGGAAATAGAAGCTGTTCCTGATTGTCTCCACGGTTAAATTCTACAGACAAGGATTTTTAAAGCAGCTGTTATAAGTATATTCTAAGAACTAAATGAGCCATGTGTCTAGAATTAAAAAGTATGATAACGATGAGTCAACAAATAGGGGGTCTCAATAGGGAGTTAGAAACTATAGAAAAACCAAATGGAAATTCTGGTGTTGAAGAGATAGAAAAAATGAAATACTAAACTTTCTAGAGGAACTCAACACCATATTCAAGTCAGCAGAATAACCAGGGAACTGATGTGTTGATGAGGGAGCTGAAAGAGAATAGGAACCACAGAGGAGGATGAGCTATGTGGTGACGGGGAAACTCAATTGATTTCACTTTTCCTGATGTTTATTTAACCCTCTGTAATTCAGGTGCAGGAAGGCCTGTGGAAGCCCTTCTAAAAGATGTTTGTGGAAGACACTCAGCCACCTGCTGAGTTTGGCTTGTAGTTTTTGAAAGATGTTCTGTTTCTTATCAACTCTGCTAGCTGTAAGATTAAGGAGATTGTTTTTATTTCTGTAGGATTCATTTATTGAGATATCACTTTATCAAAAAGCTAGAGGCCTGGTGCATGAATTCGTGCACGGGTGGGTTCCCTCGCCTGGCCAGCTATCGGGGCCAATCAGAGCCATTTCACCCAGTCCTGATTGGGGCCGATGGGGTCGGCTGGCCGGGGAGGGACCGCAGGAGGGCTCCAGGGTGTGTCCGGCCCGTCTCACCCAGTCCCGATCAGCCGGACCTCAGCAGCAAGCTAACCTGCCTATTGGAGTGTCTGCCCCCTCGTGGTCATAGTGACTGGTCGAGTGGTCGACCGATCGGTTGGACACTTAGCATGTTAGACTTTTATATATATAGACTAGAGGCCGGATGCACGAAATACGTGCAAGGGGCTTGGCCCATCGCAGCCCTGGCTGCCTCACAGCCCTGGCTGCCTCGTGGCCCCCTGGCCCCGCCCACTGGTCATTCTGGAAGGTCGGTCTGCCATCTGGTCTAATGAGCACATTAGCTCTTTATTACATAGGACAAGCTAGCATAGTGAGGGTAAGGTGATGATATATAGTTGGTGATGAGATAATTTACTGAATGATGAATTTGTTGGTATGTGGGTTATATTAGGGTTCTCCAGAGAACCAATGGGATGTGAGAGGTAGGTGTGTGTGTGTGTGTGTGTGTGTGTGTGTAGAGTGAGAGTAAGAGATTCTAAGAAATTGGCTCACATAACTGTCAAGTCTGGTAAGCCCAAAATCTGGGAGAAGAATAGCAGTCCTAGCCTGGAGGCAGAATTCCCTGTTCCTCCAAGAAGGTGTTAAAAAGAATTATTAAAGCTTTCAACTGATTGGATGAGCCCCACTCACATGATAGAATAATATTTGACCAAATCTGGTTATTGTGGCTTTGCCAAGTTGACAAATAAAATTAATCTGCACAGGAGCAATGAATCTAGTCTTGATTTAAAATAGCATTTACCTACTTGAAAAAATGTATTGTAGATATTCATTTTCTTTTAAAAAATATATTTTATTGATTTTTTACAGAGAGGAAGGGAGAGGGAGAGGGATAGAGTGTTAGAAACATCGATGAGAGAGAAACATCGATTTAGCTGCCTACCTGCACACTCCCTACTGGGGTTGTGCCCGCAACCAAGGTACATGCCCTTGACCGGAATTGAACCTGGGACCTTTCAGTCCACAGGCCGATGCTCTATCCACTGAGCCAAACCAGTTAGGGCGATATTCATGTTCTTTCTCCCATTTTTGCTCCTTAATTTATGTCATAGAAGGGGAATCATTCTGGCAATAGACTTCTCTATGTCTGTATTACTTGGTGGGCTGTTTTAAATAATGATAATTGATAAATAACATGGCAAAGAAACTTTTAAATTTATACGTCACTTCATGCACTCTAAGTCCTAGGGGAAGGTATCTTGTTATTACTGTATATGTATAAGCTCTCTATATTTTTTCTCTTTTGGTTTATACCTTTCTCTCTAATGCAAAAGGCTGCTGGAAAATACTCGTTTTGTTTTCACTTATTTGCTGAACTGATTATGTAGCATCTTTGTCAGAATGTTTACAGTCACAGGAAGGACATTTTCATAGAGGACTGTGTTCTGTTTCTTGTAAGTGTCATATTGCAGTCGTGAATAGAATTTTCTCTCTAATCTGAGCAAGCGATCTGTGAGTATGTATATATTTTAAGTGTTATTCTAAGTGTTAGCAGTAGGTTGGCAGATGGTGATGTCAAATACACAAGACACTTTTCAGTAACTTTAAAGTTGACTGTAATAGTAGAGAAATCTAGTTATAGGGGAATTCTTTTAGAATCTGTTTCCCAATTCCTGGGATTAAAAAAAAAATGTTTTAACTGAGTCTTTTTTTTTTTTTATGAGGCATGTATTTGTTGACTATGCTAATATAGCACAGGGACTGGAAGGCAAATGTTCAATGCCTGCTATGTACTAGGTCTGTTAAATATTTTCCATTATGTAACATCATTTAATCCAGAAACAAGCCTGCGAAAGAGATTGTATTATCCTCATTTTATACACGAGGAAACGGATGCTAAGGGAGGTTCAGGCCCAGTTAGTTGTGGACCCAGGCCTTTGCCTCACTTGCCAGTCTCCAGATTTTGAGAAAACTTCTAAATCTAAGGAACCGTATATACTGAGCCAGGTTGTTGACATCTTCAAAGCTAGTAAGACCTCCTTCCCCCTTTGGAGAGGTACAGGACATATCATTTGCCATCTATTTCCCTGGCAAATGCTTAATTGAGTACCTGGTGCTTTAGACATTGTCAGTTGCTTATATTTATAATTAACATTGCTTCTTAAATTATTCTTGGGTAAATACAAAATTTTTTTTGTAATACATTTTCATTTTTATAAATTTATAGTGCCTTTTCAAGGAAGTGGGAGTTGCTATGAAAGTAATCCGAGTTCTTCCTCATATTTTATCCTTTAGCTATGAACGTATTATGCTTTAGCCCACAATTTAAAAATAATACTGGCTGTAATTGCATTCATGATAGTGATGTGTTCTTTCTTTCTTTTGTGTGTGTATGTGTGTTTGTGTCTATCTGTGTATGTGTGTAAGAGGCAATTCCATAATCATTCCAGATAAGCTATGTAAGGTCTTGGAGGGAGATAATGTTTACTGTGCTACTGATCCAAGGATTAAATCAGTGCCTTGTGTAACAATTTGAGGGAGGGAGAGGAAGTATGGACAATATACTAAGGGATATACACTCTCTTAGGAAACTAAAGCTCTTTGTATATTGTATACTAAACAGTTCCAGTAATGTAGCTGTTTGTGGTTAGGATCTTGTTGGGTATTATGAATAATTGCAAAAGAGTAATATTATTAAACAGTTGACTACAGACCTAGAAGAATGGTTATTTCAACATACAATGTAGTATCATGTTACACACAATGTGTGGATTGGAGATGTGATGTTTACATAGAGAAGCATAGAATATTGGAAGTAGAAAGAACCTTGAGGATCATGTAATTTAACCACAGAGATTTCCACTATGTATCCATTTGGTGGTGGGAAGTTCTTATAAGAGTGAGAACATTTCTTCATTTCAATTGGTTAGGAATCTCTTACCCTTTATTTAACTATGAACTCTGTGGCTATATTTCCAAGGTTGGATTTTAATCAGAAAAATTAAATATTTAGCAGTTTTATTGAGTTATAATTGACAAACAATAAACTATGTATATTTAAAGTGTAGAATTTTATGTTTGATGTAAGTATACACCTATAAAAACATCACTACAAGCAAGGTAATGAATATTTCACCCCCCAAAGATTCTGCATGTCTGTTTATAATTCCCCCCTTCCAATGGCTCCTTTTCCTTAGATAACTACTGATCTACTTTCCATCATTTTAGATTAGTTTGTATTTTCTAGAATTTTATATAAATTTGATCATGTAATTTACACTTTCCCTTGTTATGCATTATATTTATTTTGAGGTTCATCCTTGTTGCATTTATGAACAGTTCATTCATTTTTATTGCTGAGCAATATGGTATATGGGCATACCACAAGTTGATTATCCATTCACTTGGTGGATATGCTTGTTGCTAAGTTTTGGCTTTCACAAAGAATGCTGCTGTGAACATAATGTTGAAGTCTTTGTATATAAATGCTTTCTTTTCTCTGGGATAAACACCTATGAGTAGAATGGCTGAACCACATGTTGATATGTTTTTCATAGTGGTTGTCCCATTTTACATTCCTGCCAACATTGTATGTGTATTTGGAGAGCAAGAGATTCGTGAGTGCCAAAAAGGTTGAAAAATTGGTGAGGAGAAATGGTGCATATATAAGTGAAGCAAAGGAAAAAGCGTAAATAATGATCTTATAAAGAGGATTAAAAATAAACATAAAATAAAACAAAGTATATTTTCTTTAGAGTTAGCTTACTCTGTTGAATTTGTTGTATATTCTAGGAAATTGCATCATGTCATGAGAAGTAGTCATGATACTTGAGACCAGGAGATATTACTTTTTTCATACAAAGATTCCTCTTTTATGGCTATGTCATGTTGATGTTTTTTTGTCATAGTGTCAAGAAAAAGATAATTCTCATCAAACATGCCTGATTCTGAGGTGGAATGTCTACCTGAAAGTAGATTAACTTTAGTAGTGACCTATAATCTATATTTACGTTCAAATTAATGTATATTATACAAACTTATTTTTAATATTCAATTAACATTTCTTTCTCTCTGTGAAAGTATGGATTGGGATAGAATTAATTGTAGTTTTTGCCATTAAAAGTTAATGGAAATGATTTTCCACCTAATGCCTTTTCATTTAGTGGCAGAGTTTTCAGGAACAAATTAAAGTTACTAAGTGAGGCATGCATGTTTGAATAATTGTGTTGTACTATTGTGTTAAGTTTTTTGTTTTGTGGGATTTTGGGGGGGATATTTTCCTTAAGATAAAAACTCTGGTTTCCCAGTAGTTTTGTGTGAATTATTTTACTCAATTTTTGTTCTTAATAAGCTCAATATGATTTTTCTGGTTAGCATTAGCAATCAGTTTTATAGAGATTAGGGGCTGTGGTTGGAGAGGTTTGGGTGCTTTACCTGGTTTCCTAGCAGGAGTGTGCCTTTTCTGCAGATACAGTGAAGTCTAGGGTTTCTTTAATAAATGGTACCTTTGGGCAGTGGCTTCAGTTCTTCCTCTGGTTTTCTGATAAGACCCTTACCTTCAGCTCTTTCTTCTATCTTTTCTTTACCACTAAACTCCTGAGGATATATCCCATGTCTGACGTGATTCCCCTGGCAGGCTTCTCTGGTCCTTCACATGCTCCCTCTCATCCCCTGACTTTTGAATAATTAGTAGCTGACAATTTGATCCAATGTATTTCAGATTTTTTAAAAAGTATTTCCCTACTCCCTTGCTTCTGAGAGTAAATCCTAGGTGATTTCACTATGCTCTGCCAGCACTAGGGCCGTTGTACTTACTCCCTTCTTGTTTTTCAAGTAATCCCTGCTCAGCTCTGGGCCAGCTCAGGAGAAGGCTCTGCCAGTTTTGAATATTTAAGCTTCTCCTTCCCAAATAAATAAAGTTGTTGGTTTTTCTCTCTCTAGTTATGCTGCAGTTTGATTCAGGGGTGATTTCATTTGCTTTCCTTGTTGATATGTATTGTTTTTCAAAGATAGTTGGAGATTCAGAGTTAGGTAGCCATGTATAAATATACAAACACATTGGTAAAAGCATTTAGGTGGTATTTTTTTTGTTTGTTTTGTGAGAGGGAGAGAGGTGAGAGAAAGAGAGAGAAACATCAAAGTGAGAGAGACATATCGATTGGTTGCCTCCTGCACAAACCCTGACTGGGCTGGGGATCCAGCCTGCAACCAAGGTATGTGCCCTTGACCGGAATTGAACCCATAACCCTGAGCAATTAGTTAGGAAATTTTACAGGTGTTTCTAGAAATTTGAATAAGGAAAGCTTGCCAGAGGATAGTAGTCTATAGTGTGTGAGCCTTTAACTCAAATCTTGACACTAAGATATTCTGGATCACACTTAAACTATATAGGTAGGTACATTGTTATTAACTTAATTAGGGTACTCCTAAGGCTTAGGAAGAGCCACACTCAAGGGGCCAAAGAGCCGCATGTGGTTCACAAGCCGCAGTTTGCCGACCACGGGACTAGAATAATGAAAAGAACAAAGATTTTGAAGTCACACAGACCTAGATCTGAATAGTTAGCTATATAAATGAAATATTTAACAGTTCTCAGGTTCAGTTTCCTTATTTGTAAAGTGGTGCTCATAAATAACTACTGTGAAGTATGGCAATGATTTAGAGTATTTAGTAAAGCGTCAGGCCCTTATTAGGTGCACCTCCTGTTATTTGGGTCTGAAAGATATGAAGCGTAGCCAGGGAGCACTTGTTACCAAAGACTTCTTTTCATGTACATGTGAAGAACAAATGTATACCTATGTATATATAAAGCCACCCCGTGTGACTATTGGAGAAATATGGCTGTGCCCAACTTATCTCCAGTACTTGTGCTACAGTTTGTCAGGCTTCACGTCCTACTCCAGTAATGGACCTGGTAGCATCTCTAATGAGTAGGAGTCCTTTACTTTCATTGGAAAATGGTAAATAGTTTATATCTCCTCCCCCACCCCCCCCCCCCCCCCCCGCCAAGAACCTCATTTTATATTTATATATTTATATTTTCATTGAGGTATAATTGAAACATGACAAACTTCACTTAAAGTGTGCAGTGTGATACATTTTGACATTTGTATATGCCCACGAAACCATCACTCCAATCAGGATAATGAGCATATCCCTCACACACAATGATTTTCTCATGCCCTTTTTAATGCATCCCTTCTGCCCTTCCTGGCACTCACTAGAAGCAGCACATTTTTATGTAGTAAGTGTCTCTGAGTATCACTGAGGTCTTTATTTTTGGGAGATACTTTGCTGCTGTTTTGCTTAAGGTGACTTTAATATACCGTTAAAAACATAAAGGTGGGAGTCTTGAATTCAAAGTTGCATTTTCTTCTGCTCTGCATCTTAAACTAAAGGCCTTTCAAAAGTGAAGCTTTCCATCTAGAACCCGTACATAAAACTACTAACAGGCTTGCAGTTTCTCTGTGTAATCATTTCAAAACAACAGTTTTTTCAGCCACCAAAAGGATGCAGTCTTGACATATAAATAGAAAACAGATTGGGTTTTTGGCTGATATTGTTATACTGGTTTAAATGTTGGTTCAGTCAGCTTCAGGCTTAGATTACAAGATTTGCAAATTAAAGGAAAACCAAAAGGGAAAGAACATCTGCATAGATTCCGACTCTGTGGAATTCCGTACAGGCAGACTTCCTCTGTTTCTGGTGGGACAGAGCATGTGCACAGTGAAAAAGCCTTGAAAAGAGATCAGTTGTGTTGTGATAATCCTAATAAGGACAAAATTGATGATGAAAATGAAGTAATTCATTATGGAGATCCATGAGAGTTTCCAAATCAAGTGTTATTTCACAGTTTTGGGGGGACAGTATTTTGTTGATGTAGTTATATGGTATTTAGAATAAATTCTTGCTAAATCTCACTCGTTTTGTGACTTGATGATTTTCTTGAATCAAAGAATTGAGAAAGGTTATTTGCTTTAACTAATACTTAAATATATTTTAATCACTATGTCAGTGATTATCTATACTAATAAAAGCCTAAGTGGTCATCACACCATCACGCCGTGATGCCCTCACACCCTCACGTCGTCGTAACAATCCATCACCAGGAGGCTGAGTGCGCAGTGGGGCATGTGTGGGTGGGCGGGGACTTGACGCTGTGTGTGCGGTGCGGAGGAGGGTCCCGCGGCTCCACATGGTGACACCAGGGGTGGGTCCCGGCAGCTCTGCATGGCTCCCAGCTCCGGCCTACCTCTTTGGGGCAATCCATCGAGGAGCCCCAGATGGGTGGGCGGGACCTACCTCTTTGGGGATATCGATCTCGGGGCTCCCGCACTATGAGAGGGCACAGGCCAGGCTGGGGAACTCCCCCCCCCCTCCCATGTACGAATTTCGTGCACTGGGCCTCTAGTGTCAATATAATTGATTACCTAGGCTGCCATCCCCAAGGAATGCTTAATTTTAATGTTTCTTTTTTCTTTTATTCTAAGAGGAGCTTTACATTCTTTCAAGAAATATTTATGGGAACTGACTATATTTCAGCTAGTTATAGTATCTCTTCCTAGTACTATTCCAATGATTGAACACCTTTAAATAGCATTTCTTTATGATTGAGAAATGTAAATCCTACTGTAATGGTACATAACATGATATTGTTACACAAGTCTAGTTGGCAAACTTCCCTGAAAGATGGCAGAAATCCTTGAAGCCATCCAGATCGTGAGGGGGAAAAGGACAAATGGGAAGTCCTGGGTAGTTACTTTGTGGGAAAGGTCATGCTAAGTGAAGTGGTAGAGGAAATTGTTGTTTTTGTTTTTAATGCTAAAAGATTTTGGGTTCTGTATTTGTGCAGGGTGGTACAGAGGGCCACAATTTCCTTGTTTATTTTTATGTGTAAGGCTGTTAGTCATATCTTAGGTTACAGAGGACCAAATACTTAAGGAGAATTGGAAAAGATAAACTTCTTTTTGGCTTATAGTTTGCTAAAAATCCTGAAAAAATTATGAACGATTTGAATATTATTTTATGTTTATGAACAGATTATTATATTTAAAAAAAATCTTTCTGGTCTCAGAAAGGTAGTGTCACAACCATAATATCCTAGAGGCAAGATTTTATTTTTCTTGTATTGTTTGTTGTTTGTGTTTTGAATGTGTATTTTAGTATTAACTGATTTTATCCTTTGTTAGAACCTCTTGTTAGAACAAGTGGTTTTTCTTAACATTCAAGTAATTTTATTAACATCTTGTTTTTAAGCACAAAACCCAGAGAAGTTTAAAATAGTTATTGTGAGATAACTGGCATATTAATCAGAGCCTCCTGGTGTGGGTGAATGTTCTTGTAGAGAGGAATGATGATAGGGGCACAGAACAAGAGACAGTGTTTTGAGTGTACCTTTGGAGATTTTTAAAAATATGTGTAAGTGCTTAAAATGGTATATTTAGGTTTTATCACTTACTTAAATATAACACTTCATAGTTCTCTCTCTGGAAACAATAAAATATAATACATTTGTATGGTGTAAAGCAACATTTTCTATTTTATTTTGTTTTCATAGTAGTCCCTTTCATTTCCTTGAAACATTTCCTGGAACACATTCTGAATGCATCTGTTGGTCAGTTTTGTCCCTGCACCTTTCTCAAACAAGGAAATAAAAGCATTTTTTGGTGACCAGAGAGCTTGATGAAAACAGCTGCAGCATACACTTGTGTGTGTGTCGCTTCGCAAATGGAGCAGCAACAGAGGGAAAATGATAATGCACGCCTCCACTTTTAACGACCAGACGGCTGCGATTGGGGCCGGTTCAAATTATTAAACACTGTAAACGCCACAACGTTAATTACAAGAGGAACAAACTCTACAAAGATAAATGTGTTTTCAATATGATTCGTAGGGAGGGTACAGTAGAAACCAGTGAAGAGAGAGGAAATTTATTTCTGGCAGGACTCTAGACATGGAACTGTGGCTGAACTTTTTACCCTAATTACCTCCTGCTAATGCCTGCAGCGGTCTGGAATCAAAGTGGTGCTTCGGGCCCTGGAAATTCTCTGATGTGGCAAACGTTTGTTGTGTGAGGAGGGTTTCTTAAGAAAAAGCAGAATATTGTGACAGGATTTTTAAAAAATTTCTCAGTTACCACCCACCTCACTTGTTGCCTACAAAAATAGAGTAATTGTTTGCATCTGTGTGTGCTTTTTTACCCCCCAAAGAAATAACTGTTATAAATCAATGTGACATAGATCCAGTGAACTGAGGCTTGCCTGAGGTAGGCTTTTTTTTTTTTTTTTAAGTTTCTTCTTTATTTTAAAATGTAGGTTCAAAATGTAAAATTATTTTTAAGTGTGAAAAAGCATTCTGTCCATTTTAAAGGAGAATTTGGATCTGAAAGTATGTTTTTTAAAATGAAGTTGAACCACTTTGTAGAGTCACACTGATAACTATTAAATTGCTTAATCCTGGAAGTTGAAATGGGAATTTCCAGTTTCCATTTTTAGCTGTCCATTAGACTGGGACTAGAATCTTAGAGAGACAGTTCTCTTTCATTTCTCTGAAACAGTACATCATTCCAATTTATCTGTCTTAACATTTCTGGCTTGTACACATTTTTGAAATAGAATAACTTTTGTGATAACCACCTGCTTTTCATCCTTTGCTGTTAGAATCAGTGATTCTATACTGTTGGTAGCATAAACACAGTGACTGCATTTTATATATTCTAAGGCAACCCAGATTTCAGTTAGCCTGCCCTTATTTCCTATGAAAGTCTGCTCTAACTTGTAACTTCAGCTCCAGCCCTTTACTGATCTTCTTAAATCCTCTTAGAGAATTCTTGAAAAACAGTAATCACACTCTTTAGAAATGCAAATAAAATCATGGTTTCACTTGGGTAGAAATTTATTTTGGCAGTCTTTTATTTAGGTATTGTATAGAAATAGCTTTAGTTTATAAAGGTAGTAGTAGTTTTTCTTTTTATTCCTCATAATGAAATCTAAAATTATAAGGTTGTGTCAGAAATTCACATCTTGTGGTGGTTAGCTGTGGTTACAGATTGCTCTAATATAATCTTAGTATTTTTCATTTTGTGTAGTTATACCTTTGCATTACATCGATAACCATTCATAAATTAGTTTTATTTGTGAATTGTGAAGGAGGGTTATTTCTTTAAATTGCCACATTTCATAATTATGTTTTAAAAAGTTTTGATCAGTGGAAAGCAGTTATACATTTTCACTTCTAGTATATTGTTTCAAAATGATTTTCCACATTGGATGTAATATATGCATTTCACAACTTTACCTTTACAAGAGCAGTCAAATAAGAAAAACATTTTTCTTCTAACTACTGCGTGAAAAGTATTCTTTTATGGTAATAATACTGTTAAAATGAAAAACTGCTTATGTCTTAACCAAATCTATATCTTTAGGCATTTGGTACTGTTGCAATTTTAATTTATACTTCAATTGAAATCTCACCTGCTTTATTTCTACACCTGATACCACGATTTAGCTAAATTGATATAAATATAAATATAAATGTAAATATAAATGGATATTATTTGTACAACAGATATGTGTTTATAACAGTATATATATTTTATTTTTAGCTCTTTTTTAAATTTCCAAAACCCACATTGTGTCCTGAGGAGGGGGCTAATGTGGCCTTGGATGACTGAACAGTCCAGCTTCTGGGGGGTGGAGGGGCGAAGAAATGACATGACATGGCTTTATCACATATTGTGGAATGTAAAAACATTTAGCCAACATGAATATAAATATTCCTCCCAACTTACAAACAAACATTCTATGGTGTACAAATAATGATTTTTTTGGTACTTTAATAAGTCAAATTAGAAGAGATGATTTGGAACCATATATTTAGGTGTCCTGTAAAAAAAAAAAAAAAAAAAAAAAAAAAGCTCAGATTATCCATTGTAATTTTAAGTATTGAGAAGGGAATTAATAGAAGTAATACGTTTTTACACATAGTCTTTCTGAATTCTCTCTTGGTACATTTTGATATTCCTTGATTTTGAGAAGTAGATTTCATATAAGCTGTTAACTTTAGCATTTCTTCATTTCTCAGTGTGTCTCAAGTGCTATAATGAATTGTAGGTTTCTTTGACATGTTTAATAAGTTGGTTTGTATTGATTTCATATGTATACTCAATCTTTTTACACATTTATAAAGTTTTAGGGTAGCATTGCAATAATAAAAACACACGTTTTTACACAGTATAGTGTATTTGGCCCCTGTGCTTGCTTAACAGAAGTTAGTATAATTATCATCTTTTGGTGAGTTGGGCCAGACTTTAGTGTTCTCATTTCAAGTATCCCATGTTTCTCAGTTAAACTTTGGTTATGGGTATCTGTTGTATGCAAAATGCTTCTGTATAGACGTTGTTTATCGTAACAGGTAAGCAGTTATGAAATAAATCCAAACAAGATTTTGCATTGTTTGTTGAAGTGCTATTGCTTCTACTAAAAACAACATAAATTTAAAAAATATATTTGTTTGCTATTCATAGTTGCTTTTTAATATAGTGACTGGAAATTAACTATTTTTTTAAGGGGAACTTCATGATGTATTTCTTAGTCATTAAGCAAAATTTTAACGTTTCTTTTTGCCTCTGTTCTTTGTATCCCTCTGATACATGACTTTAGACTCAATAAATTCATTTTTCAAAATTACAAAATAGTGAACAATTTATTAACATGTCTGCTATTATCAATGAAACATTTTATATAGAAATTATAAAGCGATATTTGGATATTCTGAATAATTAATTGAAAAGAATACAGTATAAATGGTTATAATAATCCTGGCTTATTATAGTATTTGCCATATAAATACAGAGACAGATATGTTTGTTTTTGATTTTTTGGAAACCTGATGTCATTGAAGGCAAGGTTGCCATTTCAATCTTTGTTATTTTTGTTCTCTTCTGTGTTTAAAAATATCGTGTTTCTAATCAATTATTGAATGAATATCAGCAAATTAAATATTAAATGTTCAATATTTGAAGTTGCTATTGATAGAAGTACTTTTCCAAGATATTTTATTGCTTTCTTTTATAAAATTTTAACTGTCATAGGATCATTGTGCATGTCATTGTCACCTGAAGTCCATAGTTTGCATTAGGTTTAACTCTTGGTGGTGTACATTTTATGAGTTTGCACAAACTTATAAAAACATGTATCCACCATTACAGTACCATTGAGAAGTTTATTGATAACCAGTAGTTAACATTGATTAATTCTTCTTGATTGATTCTTTGTTCAACAGTTAACAAAACATAGCCTCTGCCCTCTAGTAGCTTATAGTTCTTTTGAATGAAAGGGCTTCTAAGTCTGAAATGTAAAGATGACATTAATGTGATTTGTTTAGTCGCTTTGTTTGCATTCCTTCATTAAGGAATGTAATTCTCCAAATTATTTAAAAAATATGGAAAATATTTTGAAAGACTTAGTGGACAGTTCTCTTCTTTATTTGTTAGAATAAACTCAATAAATTCTATTGTCTTTGCCCTTGGAAATGTTGGCATTATTAATATGGATCATTAATGTTATTTACAAATATCACACATGTATTGACATGTTATGAATTGTCCTATATTATTTTTAGAGTTATGTCCTTGTAATAGCTTTGAAATAAAATGCTTTTTTTTATGTGTTAGGGTTTTAGTTATAATAACCTCAATGTAGTTATATACTACTAATGTTAGATCAGGTTTTGTAGAAAAGTAATTAGAATATGTTTCACTTTTCCCTCATTGGTATAATTAAAACCAGTTGAGAGGTTTAAAATGTTTGCATTCTTATTGATATTGATCTATTTATTTGGGGTAAGGGGGCAGATCCCTGGATTTTTAATTTGGGAGAGACATTTGACAAGCTGACAAAGTTGAACTTTGTGTTATTGGGAAATGAGACTTGATTTCTAGATTTCGGAGATTTTGCTCCATTTTCAAATGATTGGACATGTTTTCCTTTTATCTAGTGGAGATTTTACCTTTCTTAGCAAATGTCAGAAAAATTGAACTATTAGACTTTTATGGTATATGTATATTATAGATGTTACAGAAGATGGCAAACTAACTGCTCCAAACATTCATAACTTTGCTTAAGTCCTTTATTTTCAGCAAATTACTCTATCTCCTATGTCACTAGAACTGTAATCCAGTTTATTTGGAATTGCCTTAGATTCTTTCTCCTATGCCTCTACACTTATATATGACTCTGTTAGAAAGGAATACCTATTTATGTGTAATGGATCTGATCACCTAACATTTTTGCAGGAGAGATGACTGGAAAACATCTTCTATTCTGAGTATGTTCAATTTTTTTTTAAAAAAATGTCTTCAGATACATGTTTCAAAATATATGAATTTTCAAAATACATTACAGCTGAGAGGGAAATAGAGATCAGCAATTAAAGTTGGAGGTTAACATTCCTCTTTTAGAAACAGGTGGAATGAGAAGATAGTAGTATATTAGTCAGAATATAGGAGACATGACTATAATATCAATTTGACTCACCTGGTATTTACAAACTATTATATCCACATAGTTTTAAATGCCTATGGAACATTCACCAAGACTGATCATATGCTGGGTGATAATGTAATAGAATATCTTTTATAATCATAATGCAATTAGAAATCAATAGCAAACATCTCTGGGAAATTTGTACAAAGTTTGCAAATTAAACTATGGGACAAGCAGAACTCACAAGAAAATGTTTGTTTAAAGCACTAAATGCTCTCATTTGAGAAGAAGAAAGATCTATAGCGTTTCACCTTATGAATCAAAAAAGATGAGAAAGTTTACCTAAAATAAATGAGTGGTAGAAAATAATAAATGGAAATCAGTGAAAGAAAACAGAGAAAAATCAGTTACGCCAAAAGCTAGTTTTTTTGAAAACACTAATATAAGTGATAACCCTTTAGTGAGATGGATTAATAAAAATAGAAGACACAAATTACCAATATCAAGAATAAATGAAGGGCCATTACTATAGATTTTATGGTCATTAAAAGGTAATAAGCAATATTATGAACAACTTTTTCTTTGAAAACGTACATGATATGGGCAAATGAAAAACCTAACTCAGCAAGATATTACTGGTAAGTGAAAAACAATCAGTAGAATAGTGTTGCTATTGATCAATTGATAATTGTAAACAAATATTTCAGAATAATTTTATATAATTTATTCCCTATGAAGGAAGAAAACAAAACAAATAGAAGAACTCTGGGAAGAAAGGGTGAATATAATAGGAGAGACAAAACCTATGGGAAGAAATAGATGGGGGAAAATTCACAAATGCATCACAGTTGATGAAGAAATTGGAAGGCACTGAGGGAGAATAGGTAGGAAACTGAATAAAATGAGAGCTTGAGAAAATGGGAAGAAAACTAGGACATATATATTGCTCCCAAATAAGAGAGGCAAAGTAATGCAATGGCGATAATGTAAAAAATCAGAATAGTTACTCCCATGATGTCTTATTGTAGAGTTCCTGTTTTTAAGGAAGTAGGCTCACCTTGAATTCCTCCACAACACCTGAAGCAAATACTATAAAATCCCTCAGAAGGACAGTGTAAAACAGCCACATTACATTAGGAAAACCACCCTATAGATCATTGAAATTTTATTTGCATATATGAAATGTTTTAAGCTTAGTTGACCATATAGTTTCTGTGGCAACTACTCATCTCAGCCATAGAAAATAAAGAAAAAGTGAGTGTGGCTATGTTCCAATGAAACTAGCAGTGGTGTTGGATTTGGGACATAGTTGGCTGATCTCTGCTATATAATAAAATTTTTTTTGTTTTTTCTTTTTTTTATTGTTTAAAGTATTACAAATAGTAGTACATATGTCTCCTTTTTCCCCCCCAATTGACTTTCCCCCAGCCTCCCCTACACCCCGGCACATGCCCTCACCCCCCTCCCAGTGTCTTGCATCCATTGGTTATGCTTATATGCATGCATACAAGTCCTTCGATTGATCTCTTACCCCACCCCCTCAACCTCCCAACCCTCCCCAGCCTTCCCGCTGTCGTTTGACAGTCTGTTCCATGCTTCTCTGCTTCTGTATCTATTTTTGTTCATCAGTTTATAATGTTCTTTATTATCCATAAACTAGAGGCCCAGTGCACGAAATTTGTGCACGAGGGGGGAGGTGTGTGTCCTTAAGCCCAGCCTGCACCCTCTCCAATCTAGGATCCCTCTCGCAATCCAGGATTGCTGGCTCCCACCACTCGCCTGCTTGCCTGCCTGATTGCCCCTAACTGGTTCTGCCTGCCAGCCTGATCACCCCCTAACCACTCCCCTGCCAGCCTGATCGATGCCTAACTGCTCCCCTGTTGGCCCGATTGCCCCTAACTGCCCTCCCCTGCCGGCCTGGTCCCCCCCCAACTGCCCTCCCCTGCCAACCTGGTTGCCCCCAACTGCCCTCCCCTCTTGGCCCGGTTGCCCCCAACTGCCCTCCCCTGCAGGCCTGGTCACCCCTAACTGCCCTCCCTGGCCGGCCTGGTCTCCCCAACAGCCCTCCCCTGCTGGCCCGGTTGCCCCCAACTGCCTTCCCCTGCAGGCCTGGTTCCCCCCAACTGCCCTCCCCTGCAGGCCTGGTTGCCCCTAACTGCCCTCCCCTGAAGGCCTGATTGCCCCCAACTGCCCTCCCTTTCAGGCCTGGTCCCTCTCAACTGCCCTCCCCTGCTGGCCATCTTGTGTCCACATGGGGGTGGCCATCTTGTGTTGGAGTGATGGTCAATTTGCATATCACTCTTTTATTAGATAGGATGAGTGAGATCATGTGGTATTTTTCTTTCATTGACTGGCTTATTTCACTTAGAATAATGCTCTCCAGTTTCATCCATGCTGTTGCAAATGGTAAGAAATTCTTCTTTTTTGTAGCAGCATAATATTCCATTGTGTAGATGTACCACTGTTTTCTAATCCACTCATCTGCTGATGGGCATTTAGGCTGTTTCCAAGTCTTAGAAATTGTAAATTGTGTCCCTATGTACATAGGGGTGCATATATCCTTTCTGGTTGGTGTTTCTGTTTTCTTGGTATATATTCCTAGAAGTGGTATTACTGGGTCAAATTGCTGGGTCAAATGGTATTACTGGGTCAAATTTTCCTATTAAATATTTAAGTACTATACTAAAGCAACCGCTAATATAACAAACTAGAGGCCCGGTGCATGAATTTGTGCACCAATGGGGTCCCTCGGCCTGGCCTGCACTATCGGGCCGAAACTGGCTCTCCAACATCCCCTGAGGGGTCCTGGATTGTGAGAGGGCGCAGGTCAGGCCAAGGGACCACTGGTGCACGACTGGGGCTGGGGAGGGGTGCGGGAGGTTGGCCAGCCAGGGGGGCGGGGGGAGGAGAACGGACCGCAGGAGGACTCCAGGGCGTGTCC
Source organism: Myotis lucifugus (assembly GCF_000147115.1). NCBI lineage: Eukaryota > Metazoa > Chordata > Mammalia > Chiroptera > Vespertilionidae > Myotis > Myotis lucifugus. The sequence continues at coordinate 3,252,933 of NW_005871147.1, read as the reverse complement.
GGCCCGTCTCGCTCAGTCCGGATTGGCCAGATTCCAGCAGCAAGCTAATCTACCAGTAGGAGCGTCTGCCCCCTGATGGTCAGTGCACGTCATAGCAAGCGGGTGAGCAGCCTTAGCATATCATTAGCATATTACACTTTGATTGGTTGACTGGATGACCAGACACTTAGCATATTAGGCTTTTATTATATAGGATGTTATTCATATATGCATCTATGAAGTCAACTGCAGACTTTCCTTGTGCCCTGTAATATATCTTTCATAATTTGAATTTTCATTGCCTTTGCTTTTCACTGTGATATATTAAACATATTTCCTTGTATTATAACTTTATATTCTATCCTTTTTAAAAAAATATTTTTATTGATTTCAGAGAAGAAGGGAAAGGGGGAGAGAGATAGAAACATCAATGATGAGAGAGAATAATTGATCAGCTGCCTCCTGTACACCTCCCACTGGGGATCGAGCCTGCAACCCAGGCATGTGCCCTTGACCAGAATCGAACCTGGGACCCTTCAGTCTGCAGGCCAACGCTCTATCCACTGATCCAAACCAGCTAGGGCATATATTCTATCCTGTTTAAAAAAACATATACCTAATTATTTTGAATTCTCCCTTAAAGGTAGAGTATTTCAAACTCAACTTTGTATTTCATTGCAAATAACAGAAACTTATTTAAAAAAAATTGAATGCAGGATGTCTTTGATTGCCTGTTATGCAGTATGTGAAATGAGGATACTTATTGAAGAATATCTGTTTTGACTCCCAATTCTAACATTACCCCCTACTTTTATGTGGAGATATTACTTCTTCCTGCTGGTTGCCTCCCTTAATAAAGGCTTCACTACTACCACTCTTGTAACTTGGGATAGTGTTGCAAGTTTAATTACCCAGTGTTTATTCAGAACTTTGCTGAAGAAAAATGTTATTATTAAGTACGATAATCACAAACTTAGCTTTTAATATGGTTAAGTTTCCATTTTCTTTTTAATTACTTAATAAAACATGCAACCAAGTGGCTTTTGTTCTTTAGGAACTGAATAAGAATACAAATAATGTAATTCTATCAAAAATTTTCCTCTTATATTTAAAGGATTAGATTCAGTAACACATGTTGAAGGTTGTGCAGCTTTTTCCCATTTAAAAATAAGTGTTTCCATGCTTCTTGCAATTTGTGGTAGATTTAAGATGTCTTTGCTATTTTGTGTTTCACTTATACATGCACATTCTTGGAAAATGTCACTTTCTCAGATACTTTGTTCCGCTTTTCCTAATTTTGTTTCAATCTGTTAAATATCATGAATAAAAATAATAAAAGTATTTGTAAAGGAAAACGGTATTAATGTTTAGAATTTTCAAATCATAAAAGCCATATTTCACATTGCTTTAAGGTGATGCTCATTGTATAGCGTTACAAAAAAAACTATTTTGAAAACATTGTCCAGGATAAGAAAGTGGCTATGATTCTAATAAAATAAATTAATATAAAGTAAAAAGCATGTTATTATTATTACCCAGCTGGTGTGGCTCAGTGGATTGAGCATGATTTCATGCACCAAGAGGTCATCAGTTCGATTCCTGGTCAGGGAACATGCCTAGGTTGAGGGCTACGTCACCAGTACGGCGGCATGCAGGAGGTAGTTGATTGGTGTTTTATCTTTCTCTCACTCCCCCTTCCTTTCTATCTAAAAATCAATAAAATCATATTTCAAATAGGTTTTAAAAAAGCATATTATCATAAAAATTCAAATTAGACTCTGAGATTCAAAATTTAAATATTTTAGATATTTATAAATTTGAGTATAGGAGTTTAATTTAATATTGTCTTCTTTGTAACTCCTTTCCCCCCATAAAGCACAAAAAATAGCTAATACACTCTTTTTAGGTAGTATTTAAATTTCAAAAATAGAGCCTAAGGTCCATCATCATTTCTTTATACAGAAAAAAAAAAAAAGCTAAAGTATTCAACATTGTATTAACTCTTCACAAAAGGCTCAAGATACCTGGGTCATTTATCATTCTTTAGAAGTTAATAACCTAGTTTTTGACATAGGAAAGGGATTATTAATTCTAACATGAAAAGATGTACTTCAACAGCAATACTTAGCTGTACATACCTAAAAATCTTAATTTCAGTTCCAATTCATAGTCGTTTTAGTGGTTCATTTGTCTTGACCTCACATATTGTTGACTTTTTCTTTAAGTATTAATTGTTAGATCTGAAACAGACTGTCAGAATATTTTCCCTTGTTTACAACATGTATAGTATTATTTGTATATAAAACAATTCTGAAGTAATGGGTTGAGAATTCTGATGATCACTCAACCAAATGATGTGGTTATGTTCATTTGGTCAAAGCTTTTAACTGTGTAACTTCAATTTATTAAGAACAAATTACTGATATAACTTATGAAGATTAAAATAACTTTTTTTGATTTAAAGTATTTGATGTTCAGTAGTTTTCCAGCTTTATTATTTTGTAAACTGTCTCTATTGCCTTAAAAAAGTAAGTTAGGTTACTAACAATGTTAATGTGTTACAGAAGAACTGAAGAAATTGACACCCACTGAGATTTGTCTCAGAATAGTTTATATTTAAAAAATTATGTAAAAGTGTATTAGTTTAATGTAATTGTCCATATACTACTTTATGTAAAGAAATTAATTCAATAGATTAAAATATAAACAGTAAATTATAACTTCAGTTACAATGCTGAAATTTAATTTTCAAATATAGTAGGTGAAAAGGAAAACCGATGTTATTTTGAACTAGTACAATAGCAGAAGGACAAACTGGGCCCTGAGTTTAGGGTCTTACAAGGCTGCTCTTAAAGTATCAGCCTAATTGGGTTTTTATCTGTAGGCTTGACTCGGAGAGAATCCACTTTAAAATATATATATTTTATTGATTTCAGAGAGGGAGGGAGAGAGAAATAGAAACATCAATGATGAGAGATAATCATTAGATGTCTGGCGATGGGGGTGGAATAGAGGACCATGAGTAAAAAAGTCACTAGTGGCCCAGCCAGTGTGGTTCAGCAGTTGAGCATCGACCCGGAAACCAGGAGGTTGACGATTGGATTTCCTTTTAGGGCACATGCCTGGGTTGTAGGCTTGGTCCCTGGTGAGGGCATAGAGGAGGCAGCTGATTGACGATGTTCCTCTCTCATCAATGTTTCTGTCTCTCTGTCCCTTTCTCTTCCTCTCTCTCTAATATCAATAAAACCATTTTTTTTATTTTTTTATTTTATTTTATTTTTTTATTTTTATTTTTTTTAATATTTTTTTATTTTTCGCTTAAAGTATTACAAAGGGTATTACATAAGTGTCCTTTTTTTCCCCCCCGCCCTTGACACACCCCTACCCTCCCTTACCCCCCAGT
>NW_005871147.1:3209297-3249451 GCF_000147115.1 Myotis lucifugus | reverse complement strand
GACTGGCCTTGTTTCACTTAGCATAATGCTCTCCAGTTCCATCCATGATGTGCAAATGGTAGGAGTTCCTTCTTTTTAACAGCAGCATAGTATTCCATCGTGTAGATGTACCACAGTTTTCTAATCCATTCATCTACTGATGGGCACTTAGGCTGTTTCCAGATCTTAGCTATGGTGAATTGTGCTGCTACGAACATCTGGTTACATATATCCTTTCTGATAGGTGTTTCTGGTTTCTTGGGATATATTCCTAGTAGTGGGATCACAGGGTCAAATGGGAGTTCCATTTCCAATTTTTTGAGGAACCTCCATACTGCCTTCCATAGTGGCTGCACCAGTCTGCATTCCCACCAGCAGTGCACAAGTGTTCCTTTTTCTCCACATCCTCTCCAGCACTTGTCGTTTGTTGATTTGTTGATGATGGCCATTCTGACAGGTGTGAGATGGTACCTCATTGTTGTTTTGATTTGCATCTCTCGGATGATTAGTGACTTTGAGCATAAAAACCATTTTTTTTTTAAAAAAATAGTCACTAATGATATATGAACTAGAGTACAAGAAGAAAATGTACACTAAATATTTAAAACAATTTGGTCCATATTACGGGGGTCTTATTTGCTTAGATAAAAAGTTGACATTTATTCTGTGACAATGGGGTGTCATTTAAAAAATATATTTTTATTGATTCAGAGAGGAAGGGAGTGTGAGAGAGAGAGAGAGAGAAGCATCAATGATGAGAGAGAATCAGTGATTGGCTTTCTCCTGCACACCACCAACTAGGGATTGAGCCTGCAACCAGGCATATGTCCTTGACTGGAATCGAACCTGGGACCCTTCAGTCCGCAGGCTGATGCTTTATCCACTGAGCCAAACCAGCTAGGGCGGGTGTCATTGATAGATTCTGAAACTGGAATAAATGATCAAAGATATATGGTTTAGGAAGACTTTTAACTAGATAGATAGATTTTTAAAGTTTGTAACTTTTGAGTGTGATATAATGGAATAGATCACAAGTGCCCATCCTATCCTATATAATAAAGAGCTAATATGCTAATTAGACCGAACAGCCGAACGACCATCCTGATGACATTCTGGACAACTGTCTGGACGACCTTCCAGATAGAGCTAGGGCTGCGAGGGCCGAGCCTCTTGCACGAATTTCGTGCATTGGGCCTCTGGTGCTTAAATATAATTGTGGGCATTTCAGAAGAAAGTGTATTCTGCTTTTGTTGGGTGGCGTCTTCTATAAGTTGGTTAAGCTTAATTGATTTGACAGTGTTGATCATAAGCTGTTTTAATTTTTCTTTATTTTTTTCATTCTGCTGATATCTAATTTTAATTGTCTTATTTTCTGGGTCACTGTTTATTATATATGAGAGTACAAAGTAAAAGCCTTGTATGTCATGTCTGCATTTACTGCTGATGTTATGGAGAGCTTTCTTGTCAGCCTACCCATGAGGAAAATTAAGATTGTCTTGAACTGTGTCCCAGGGAAATGGTCAAGGCTTTTGAAAAGAAAGTAGAGAACAAAAGGATATGCCAAGCGTGTACACAGTTGTGTTATTGACAGAATGTGTGACTCCTTTATGAATGTGTGACTTTCTGAAAACTCTTATTTTAAAGAGTTATCTTTATTCTATTAGGCACTTACTAAGCGGGGTTTTGCACATACCAATAGAATTTTTAGTTCTATCAAGTCTTGTTAAGTCAACTCTAAACGGCCTTCATTGCAGTTTTGTCTACCTCAATGGGAGGCTTTCTGCAGGAACAACCTCAGTTGTGACAATGTATGATGTCAGTGAAATGATCAGAATTCAAGTTTCTATGTACTAGTAGCTGTAATGAGCTGCTAATTGAAGGTGACAAGCTGTTTTTTACTTCCCAGCTGGTCTGGCAAAATGTTAAATTTCATTCATTATTAACTCATTGCTTCTCAGCAGAAGATTAGTTTAATTATTGGGAACATTAAGAGAAGAGTTTTTGCCTTGTGTTAATTTTAGAGATTGAAGTTGAAGTTTTACTAGATTTCCCCTTCCCCGACCCAGTTTTGCCAATTGTATACAGTTGTGTGAATACCCAATATAATCACGACACACCAATATTTCTATCACACCCCCAAAAATTTCTCATGCCACTTTATACTATATAGTTTTCCTCCTTCCCTGGTCCCTGGCAACCACTGATATGCTTCCTATTATAGTTTTGCCTTTCTAGTTTTTCATTGGAAGGGACTCGCACAGTATGTAAACTTGAATGTCTTGACTTTTTTTTTTTTACTTCATAATGGTTTGAGGTTCATCTCTATTGTATGGATAGTTTATTTTTTTAAATTGCTGAGTAATATTCTAGAAGCATTCTATTACATTAATATATCACAATATATCCATTCCTTTATTGATCAACACTTAACTGTTTTTGTTATTATGAATAACAGATTACAATTTTTTATTGATTTCAGAGAGGAAGGGATAGGGAGAGAGATAGAAACATCAATGATGTGAGAGAATCATCGATTGGCTGCCTCCTCTCTCCTCCCTCCCCCCCACACTGGGGATGGAGCCCACAACCCAAGCATGTGCCCTTGACCGGAATTGAGCTGGGACCCTTCAGTCTGCAGGCTGACGCTCTATCCACTGAGCCAAACCGGCTAGGACAAATTACAAATTTTTTGAGGAACCTTCATACTGTTTTCCACAGTGGCTGCACTAGTTCCCGTTCCCACCAACAGTGCAAAAGGGTTCCCCTTTCTCTACATTCTTACTAACATTTTTTTAAATTAACATTTTTTTTCATTTATAGTTTATATTCAATATTATTTTGTATTGGTTTCAGGTGTATGGCATAGTAGCTAGACACTCATATACTTTACAAAGTGTTTCCCTGATATTTCTAGTACCCACATAGTCCCATACATAGACATTACGATATTATTGACTATATTTCCTTTGTTATACTTTACATTCCCATGACTATTTTGTAACTACCAATCTGTATTTCTCAAGCTCTTCACCTTTTCATCCAGAAAATATAGAGTTTACTGGCCATCCTACCTTGTGAAAACTAATGGCATTTGTCTTTTTTTTTTTTTTTTTTTTTAGCACTAGCCCACCTTACTGTTGTGTTGATCTGTATTCACTTCGTACTGGGGAAATGGTCAAGTCCATTCAGTTTAAAACTCCTATCTATGATCTTCATTGCAATAAGCGGTAAGCATTTTTTTTTTCATGTATTTCTTTTACAAAGTAACATATCTTCTGGGCATGTGGAGCCCTGCCAATATAATTGACTATCTTTGATTTTTTTAAATTGCAAAAACACCTTTTGAATTCTGCTAAGTCAGGGGTCCTCAAACTTTTTAAACAGGGGGCCAGTTCACTGTCCCTCAGACCGTTGGAGGGCCGGACTATAGTTTTAAAAAAAACTATGAACAAATTCCTATGCACACTGCACATATCTTATTTTGAAGTAAAAAAACAAAACGGGAACAAATACAATATTTGTATTTGCATGTGGCCCGCGGGCCATAGTTTGAGGACCCCTGTGCTAAATGGAGTAGCTCTTAAGATTTCTTAACAAATGTTTTCAAATTTTTAGTCTTGACTCATTAGTGAATTTTGAATTAAATTTAGTGAATTGTTAACCAGTATTTTAAAAATGAAATGGAAAAGAATAGAAAGTATCTGAGCAAACATACAAAGGTTATGAGAAATGATTTTATATGTATCACTTAACTTTTTAGTATTTATTATGTATGTACTTCTGTGTTTATTGGTTTATGAAATGTATTTTCCTTTTAGCACTGTGAATGCAAAAAAAGATTTTTTTTTCCTTATTCCTTAAGACTACAATTGAGATAATGTTTCCCTTCATTAAGATCTGTTTTGTTAAATTCTCTGGGAAAATTTTCAGATCTGGGTTGAACTTCCGCCTGACCTAGTAATAATGAAGAATTAATTTTATTTTAAGTACAAAACATTGAAGGAGAAAGGGACCCTAAGAATCTTCTGTTACTCAATACTTTACTTTTACAATTGAGCAAATTGAAGCCCTACGATCATAAATGTCTTGATCAAGGTCATGGGTGCAAAGTATAGTTCTTCCATTGCATTAAAAAGCAAACACACAGAACATGGAAAATTAAATATTTTGTGCTGTGTCAACATAAAATAAATTTTATAATAAAAGATTCAGGTTAGATTTTAAAGAAATATTTCAGAAAGTGACTCAGAAAGGTTGAATGTAATAGGAAGGGTAGACATACGCGATAAATATAAAGAACACATTGGCTTTGATACTAATGTAAAAGCATTTGAATGTAACAGGCAAAGAAAAACTACTCAGTGATAGTATACAATTCATATTGAAGGTCTAATTGTTATGCATATTTCGACTTCAGTAATATCAAACTCAAAATTATAGGAAACTTGAGGCCTGATGCACAAAATTTGTACAAGAGTAGGCCTTCCTTCCCCTGGCTGTCGGCACCGGCTTCCCTCTGGCACCCCGGCCCTGGGCTTCCCTCTGGCCGCTGGCAGCCCACGATGTGGGCTTCCCTCGCAGCCCTGGCTTCACCCGGTAGGGAAGATCGTAGGAAGGACATCCAGTGTAATTAGCATATCACACTTCTATTATTATAGATAGGAGGAATACCTTATTCTTGGGATAATGTAATTATACTATGACATATCAAATTATTCAAAGACATTGAGTATGTTAAATACTTGCCAATCATTATAATATTTATTTGATTTTTAAAAACTTTGAAATTTGCCTGTTAATGTCTTTGCAAGGAATAGCTCTAAAATGTAGTTTGTAATATAACTTTATTTGGGATGTATTTTAGGAATTTCAGTTTAAGAAAATTTGTGACTAAATTATTTTCCTAATCATTTGTAAATCTCTGGGAGAACCTATAGTTCATACGGAGTCTGATTAACTTTTAATATATTGAGTCAATCAGAAATGACTCATTTACCCTGAATAATAGTTGTCTGAGGTGTTTTTTTTTTTGCTTTTGTGTTGGGAAATTCAGCAATAATTTTAAGTGACAAATTAGATAAATCCATTTTATGTTCAATTCCATGACTTTGAGCCAGAAGTGGAAAAATACTTTTAGTAAATAGCCAGCAATTTATTGACCTCATACATTCTTAATGAACATAGATTTATTTGATTTATAATGAGCGGAGACAAAATTTTGTTCAGAGGAAAAATTTTTTTGAGATGTAGTTGGTTCTCTGTCACTTTTATTCCTCTAATATCTATCTTGATTATTAAGGGTTTTGTGGTTATATTTTTGCCTTTTATGAGACATATTTCTAGCCTAAATTGTATAAGAAATGCTTGTTTTTATTAAAGTTTTAAAGATAGTTACTTGTTTACATCTAGATGATTTAACTTATTTATGATTCTATAGACTTTCACACTCATATTTTTAAATTTTTTTCCTTCTAATTTTAGGATCCTCGTCGTAGTCTTGCAGGAGAAAATTGCTGCCTTTGATAGCTGTACTTTCACAAAAAAGTTTTTTGTCACAAGTATGTACCAACTTGATATTTCCTGGGATTCAATTATTAGGATATTCCTATATTTCTGTTGATGTCTTATTTAGTACTATAATTTTAGGGTATGAATTTTCAACTCACGATACGTTTTCCACATATTACTAAGCAAGCCTTGTACTAGATTGCTTCAGTTTCTTCTTATATATTCTCCTCATGTAGCTATGTTGTACTTTTAAAGCAGTTGTTTAATTAATTATCATAACATACATGAGGTAACTGTATTATCACACATGAGGAATTTAAAGAAATTTTATCTTTATTGTTGAAAATATTGCAGATGTCTCTTTCTCCCCCCACATTGACCCCTTCTAGCCCACACCCGGGTGAAATGTGTGAGTCTATCTGTCTCCCTCCTCCTTTTCCCCACATCCTCAGACTTCTACTACTGCCCAGAAGTGCAGAAATAAGCATAGAATCTACACACACGGGTAGAGAGGGAGAGGGATTTTTTTAAAAACGTAATAGACAAGACTAAGATTTGTAGGGCAGGCTAGAAGGATGAAAATTCCAGCAAGAATTGATTCTGAAGGAAGTCTGGAGTTAGAATTTTTTTTCTACTGTAGTCTAGTAAGATGGTAGTTTTTGTCTGTCTCTGTCTATTTCACTTAGCATAATATCCATGTTGTCACAGATGGTAAGGTTTTATTCTTTTTAATGGCTAAGTAATATTTCATCGTGTGTGTGTGTGTGTGTGTGTGTGTGTGTGTGTATCACGTTTCTTTATCCGTTTATCTTTTTTTTTTAAATTAGCATGGATAGCTAGGCTGTTTCCATGTCTTGGTGATGATAAATAATACTGCAGTGAACATAGGGATGCATATAGTTTTCAAATGTGTTTTCATTTTCTTTGAATAAATGCCCAGAAGTAGAATTGCTGGGTGTTATGGTAGTTCTGATTTAAAAAATTTGAGGAATCACCATACTATTTTTCATAGTGGCTATACCAACTTAACAATTCCACCAATATAGCATGCGAGTTCCCTTTTCTTCACATTTTTGGCAACTTGTTGTGTGTTGACTTTTTCATAATAGCTATTCTGACAGGTGTGAGGGGATATCTCACTGTGGTTTTCATTTGCATTTCCCTTATAGCCAGTAGATTTGAGCATCTTTTCATATTTTTGCTTTAACTTCCCTGCCTTTGGGAGTCAAATTTATAAAGTTCTCTGTGACACCAAGATCCAAAAGTTTACTACCTATGTTTTTTTTTCTATGTGTTTTATTTTTTCATGGGATCTAATACTTAGGTCCTTGATCCATTTTGAGTTAATTTTTGTGTATGGTGGCAGATAGTCTAGTTTCATTCTTTTGCATGTGACCTTCTCATTTTTGCAGCACCATTTATTTGTTTTCTCCATTGTGTGTTTTTGGCTCCTTTGTTGAAAATTGGTTGCCCGTACACATGTAGATTTGTTTCTCAATTCTCAGTTCTGTTCCATTGGTCTATGAGGCTATCGTTTTGATCATGCAAGCATTTAATTTCTAAAATACTTTGAAAAGCTCTTGTGTAATACCATTGTGAGTACCTTAGTTATGTATGAATCGGTACTGTAAAATTAGTAGAGACAGCTGTGTCCATCAGAGAAAGCATCTTGGGAATTTGTGCCAAAGGGGAGAAGGATCAGGTAAAGAGAGCTGATAGAGAACTGGAAAGGGAACACAGCCAGTATGATGAGAAAGGAGACACCTTTGTCTTTGGCTATACAGAAAAGGTGGCCCTGAGCAGCTGTCTGATGTGGAAATCTAAAACTCATGTATGATTAAGAAAACAAAAGACAAGGACTGATAGGTGTCATTAGCAGTCATTTCCAGTGTGCTTAAATTGAAAAGTAGATAGGAATTCTCCAGAGAGAGAGCAAAGGATTATATAGTAAGTAAGTGACTCTTTCCATTGGCCCCCATTTTTACTTGGAGGAGGAACATGTATTCCTTATAGTCCTAATGTCATTTCTTAGTATTAAGATGTGTTCTTCATATATGTTCATGATGAATAAGAAATGTAAGGAATGAATTTAAAGGATCTAAAAAATGCACAATTATTTTTAATTTTTGAAATAGATTTTTTTCTTTAATGTTTAGAGGCAAATTTGTAAATTATCTAAGAAAGGTTTGGAATGTTAATGTGAGAACTCAGTCCAGCTAAAGGTAAAAGTCAAATCTATCTCTCTTCTTTTGATTTCCCATTTATGTACGATGGACTAGGCTGCCATGGTGTTTTCACAGCCTGGTGCCTGATACATAGTGGACACTCAGCGAATATGTGCAATGAAATCACTTAAGGCTTTCTTATTCTCTGCACATTATTCCCACCTGTTTAGCCTTATAATGGCAATACTCTTCAACTCGTGATGTTTCTTTTTTAAAATTAGCATGTATAATTATTTTATTTTCATGATACTTTCATGGAAATATGTAAAATCCTTATGAGATAATGTTAAGAAAAGCTAAACATAAAATTTTACCTATACTTTCAGGAAGAGTCTATGGATGCGCAAGGGCAAAGATATGGAGATAGTTAAAAGATCAGTGGCTGCTGGGGGAATGGAGAGGGCAGAAATGATAAATAGGTGCAGAGAATTTGTAGGGCAGTGAAAATACTCTATCATATTACAATGATGGATATATGTCAGCATACATTTATCCAATCCATAAAACATATAATGCCAGTAGTTTGTCTTAGGGTTCAATTTTGGTGTTGACATTGGCAAAAGAATAGACAGATGTATCAGCGGGACAGAATAGAGAGTACAGACATAGATCTTTGACAAATAAGGAAAAGTAGTACAATGGAGCAAAGATATCTTCAACAAAAGGTTCTGGGACAAGTGGACATTCATGTGCCAAAAACTGAATCTAGATATAGACCTTATATCCTTCATAAAAATTAAAATTAATTATAAGTGCAATACACAAAAGTATAAATGTATAGACTGTAACAGGGGAAAACCTAGATGACTTTGGGTATGGTGATGGCTTTTTAGATGCAACACCAAAGGCACAATTCATGAAATAAATAATTGATAAGGTGGACTTTATTGCAATTAACAACTTCTGCTCTGTAAAATACATTGTCAATAGAATGAGATGACCAGCCACAGACTGGGAGAAAATATTTGTAGGAGACACATCTAATAAAGGACCGTTATCCAGACTATACATAGACTCTGAAAATTCAACAGGAAGAAAACAAACTGATTGAAAAATGGTTCAAAGACCTTAAATAGAAAAAAGAAGATTCAGATGGCAAATAAGCATATGAAAATATTCTCTCAATGGTAGTTCATCAGTGAAATTTAAATTTAAACAGCCTGGCTGGTGTGGCTTAGTGGTTGTGCATGGACCCATGAACCAGGAGGTCAATGGTTGGATTCCTGGTCAGGGCACATGTGTGGGTTGCAGGCTCAATCCCCAGTATGGGGGCGTGCAGGAGGCAGCCTATTGATGTTTCTCTCTCATGGATCTTTGTATCTCACTATCTCTCTCCCTTAGTTTCTCTCTTTAAAAAAATCAATAAAATCATATTTAAACAAAAACAACAACAATGAGATGCCAACATATTATTAGACAAAGCCAAAATGCCAACTATTTGATAGCACCAAATGCTGGCAAAGATGTAGAGCAATAGGAAATCTCATATATTGCTCCTGGGAATGCAAAATAGTACAACCACTCTAATGGACAGTTTGATAGTTTCTCATAAAACTAGACATTTATCTATCAATGGGCATTTACATAAAGGAGTTGAAAACTTATGTCCACTTAAAAAACATGCCCATGGTATTTATAGCAGCTTTATTCACATTGCCAAAATGTAGAAGCCACCAGGTTGTTCTTTAGTGGGTGAGTGGACAGATAAACTGGTATGTTCAGATGATGGAATGTTGTTATTAATTTTTTTTATTGCTGAATAATAGTATATTTAATAACACATTTTGTCTATTTATCAATTGATGGACCTTTAGTTTCCATTTTCGTGCTATTATGACTAATGCTTTTTTGAGTGAAAGGTTTTTATGGGGAAATATTTTTCATTTCTTTTGGATATAAGTATTTGTGTGGACATACATTTTCATTTCTCTTGGGTATGTACCTAGGAGTCAAATTGCTTGGTCATATGGTAATTCTATCCTTCTCAATTTGAAGAGCTGCCAGGCAGAGTGATTGCAACATTTTACATCACCACCAGCAGTGTCTGAGGGTCCAATTTCTCCACATTGACGCTGACGATCGTTATTGTTTCTTTGACTATAGCCATTCTATTAGGGTCTCATGAAGTGGTATTTGATTCTAGTTTTAATTTGCATTTCCCCAATGGCTAGTGATGTTGAGCATCTTTTCATGGCTTGTTTGCCATCTTATATCTTCTTTGTTAAATTTTATATTGAGTTGTATTTTCCTCATTACCATAGTTCTGTTTATATTCTAGGTGTAGTCAGTTATCAGGTACATGTTTTGCAAAACTCCACTTCTGTGAATTGTCTTTTCTCTTTCTTGGTGGTGTCCTTTGAGGCACAAAAGTTTTCATTTTGATGAAGTTCGATTTATCTATTTTTTTATCACTTATTTTTGGTGTCATATCTAAGAAAGCATTGCCTAACCTAAGATTATGCAGATTTACCACTATATTTTGTTACAGAGGTTAATACTTTTAGCTTTTTCATTTTTAACTTTATTTTTATTGTTGACATTAATGAAGATGTCTCCATCCCAACCCCACCCCTTTTGCCATCTCCACCCAGCCCACCCTTCCCTCTCCTCTGGCGATCACCACACTGTGGTCTGTGTCTATGATTTATGTATATATGTTCTTTTATGTCTTTGATTCATTTACAGTTAATTTTTGTATGCTGTGTGATGTCAAGGTTCAGTTTAATTCTTTCGCACATGGATATCCAGATGACCCATCATTTGTTGAAAAAATTATTCTTTCCTCATTGACTTGCCTTTGTATCCTTGTTGAAAGTCAGTTGACCATAAATGCAGACATCAGATTCTCCCTGCCCCCGCAAAGGTCTGAACTCTTTTGAGTTATTCTTACCAAGAAAAATAAGGCAGAGTGTTACAGAGAGTGGTTAAACACTTTGGTTTTCAAAATGAGTTCAGGCGAACTCTCCATTAGGACCAGCTTCTGAGAGGATGCCCTCTAAATTGTATGTCTTGTGCCTTTTTAATTACTCTAATAATGGAAGAATCTTCATTTATTATGCTTTTCTTCAATTTTATCTTTATTTAAATTTAGAAACCCAAGTTTTTAAATATCTAGTTCTTCTTTACTTTGTTCACAAACATTGTAAACTTGTTAGAATTAGTCCTAATATTATAGTGGCTTGGTTTCTCCCCCTTTCACTTGTTTTCAAAGTTTAGCTGGAGGCAACAGTTAATCTTTAAAGGAGTCATGCTTATAAAGTTGGGATAGTGCTGAGTGGCTGATGTTCTGCTGATTCCAGCTGTAAAATGTTTTTGAAGAGCAGAAAAACAATTTGCTTTTATCCCAATACACTGTAACTCTTGAGGTCCACCGAGTTTCTAAAAACCTTGACTCTAAAAGTAAAATGAATTGTTAACTATATTTGTTCCGTACTATGCTTTTGTTTTAGAAAGGAGAATATATACTTATTAGGATCTAGTGAGGCAAAATGGCTATTAGAATTGAGAGTTAGATTATGTTGACTTTAAATTTCAGGAGATTCGCTACCTCTTATATAATGCCACAATTCAATATTCTTTATTTATTTAACGACATTGAAAAGGGGGAAACTTTCTTATGCACCATCCCTATACTCCTTTCTCTAGCTCTAAAAATGTCTGTGGAATAGAAGCATGCACATATATAAAAGCACATTTTTGTATGAGTAGGATTAGTTTACTCAATGGGATTTATAGAAATAAAATCTTTTATCTAAATGATACATACTATTTGTTAGAGTGGGTTGTTTTGCACTATTTTAATGGGCCTTTGTCCTAGGTTTTCCCCCATAATATTTAGCCATAATTAACATTAAGTGGATATAGCAACATACATTTTTAAATCTTCTTTTACAATAAAATCTCAAGATATGCCCTAGCCGGTTTGGCTCAGCGGATAGAGCGGCGGCCTGCGGACCGAAGGGTCCCAGGTTCGATTCCGATCAAGGGCACATGCCTGGGTTGTGGCCTCGGTCCAACGTACAGGAGGCAGCCGATCAATGATTCCCTCTCATCATTGATGTTTCTATCTCTCTCTTCCCCTCCCTTCTTCTCTGAAATCAATAAAAAAAAAAAGATAGATGGCAGTTGAAGGGTGTAAAATGAAAACTAGTGTATAATGGAAGCAACATCAATGTGGGTTTATCCAGTGTTTGTGAACACAGCAACACCAACCTTTCAAAATGATGGCTATTGCTTCTCACAAGGCTCTCTGAATTCAGGGAACCATGGAATATACATTTAAAAAAGATCTCTATCAAAATTGGCTTTAAAATATCTGGCTCTTAGCTGAGCACACTATTTTAATATTTGAAAAAATTTTCTATATAGATAACATTTTTGGCCATTACCTAATAAATATGCTCTAATTTATTAATTTTCTTTATTAAGAAGTATGCTTTTGAATAAACTATCATGCATTGATTACTCTATGTCTTTTAGGATCAATAACATAGACTGGGACTTTCTGCTAGGTAGCGTGTATGTGAGCAGTGCAGTTTGAAATGTAGAAATGCTATTTTTTGATACTATGTTTATGTAATTTGGTTATTTATTTTAGCCATGGGAAGAAAAGGTTATTGTTATAAAATCTTGTTTGCCTCATGATTGCAAAAATTTAGATTCCAAATTGAGACTTAAACTATGAAATAGATAACCTTAGCTTGATCCTCTAGTGTACATTTTAGAGGAAAACATTTGTGAAAATATTAACCAGATACTTTTGGAATGATAAACCAGGAGTCCTTTAGGTTAGGCTTTTTGCATTCTTTCATTCTGCAGTCTTTCGACTAGTCCCTTTGAAGCATTTCTATGAAAACTGAAACAGACTCATAGATTCAGAGTACAGACTTGATGGTTGCCAGAGGGGAGAGGGGTTGGGAGATTGGGTGAAAAAGGTGAAGTGATTGAGAAGTACAGATTGGTAGTTACAGAATAGTCACGGGGATGTAAAGTACAGTATAGGAAATAAAAGTCAATAATATTGTGATAACTATCTATGATGCCAGTTGGGTACTGAAAATATCAGGGGTACACTTTGTGAAGTATATGATTGTCTAGCCAATATGCTGCACACGTGAAACCAATACAGAATCATATTAAATGCAAACTGTAGTTGAAAAATAAAAAGCAGTTTTGTGAGACAGTGGAATATTATTTTGTGTAGTTGACAGATGAGGGCGATAGCCTCAAGACACTTTATTGGCACAGCCAGGAGGGGAGATGAGAGCCTCGAGGATGACAGACATCACATACTTGACTAAATTTTGTGTGTCTTGGTTAGTAGAGTTCATTGGTGTTTCTATGCATAGATGGTGTCCACTGCCAGGAATATGTGATTTATTCTTGTTGAAAGGAGAGAACCACAAAATAATCCTTTCTGTTATTTTTTATTAGCTGGACTCGATTATGTAAATAGTTCCCCGACATCTTTCTAATGAGGTACCCTTTGTGGATTTCTTCTCTTTGGCCTCATACTTAAGTGGTTGTCTCCCCCCACCCCCTCAATTGTGCATCGTATCTTCTTTTCCTTTTAGGTGTATATATTCTTTATCTTTTGCCCTTAAATTCCTGAACCAACTGTATCCTTCCTCTGGCCTCTTCAAACATAGTTGCTTGACTTATGAAGTTGTAGACTTACAAACTTTAAATGATTTGCCTTAGCTTCTCTCTCTTCTTCTAGGAATAACTGTATAAAATGCTCAATATTTGGGAAAAGTGATTACCAGATTTGTTTCTTATTTGAATAAAGTAAAAAAATCAAAGGGAAACTCTAGAGGAAAAAATAAAAAACCTCATTTAGCTATTAGAATCATGACTAGTATTATGGTAATTTTATGTGAAACTTGAAAAAAAAAGCATTTGTTTGTTATGTTTTAATGGCATCAAAATATGGTACATCAACAGAAAATTTATTAAGAAATTTCTAAATATTGCCATTTGAAATTTTCCAGGCTGCTATCCTTGTCCAGGGCCCAACATGAATCCTATTGCTCTTGGGAGCCGCTGGCTGGCTTATGCAGAAAACAAGGTAAGGCAGGACTCTTGGATTATTGGTAATGGACCACTCGCTCCCAAATTTTCCAAAGCGATTACCAACCAATGATGACTATTTAACTTACTAGTTTGTTTTCTTTGGTTTTGGTTTTAGTTGGACACTAACAATTGTCCCCTCTCTCTCCTTCCAGTTAAGGCAGGAGGCAGCAGAGGGATAATTTTCTTAATTCTTTTGAATGTTTGTGAATGAATGAATGAATGAGTGAGTCAGTGGGTGAATGAGTGAGATAGATTCTTTTTATTAACTAAAACAACCACATTTGCTGTTGATCACCTGTCATTTGGACAATTCCTCACCATTGACCTTGAACTCTATCTACTTAAGCAATCATTCAGTGTGGCAGTGTGATATCTCACATCAGACCTTCAAAACTATTTCATTATAATATATACTAGTTACTGACCCAGTGCATGGATTTGTGCACATTGAAAGGAAATTAATTAGAAGATGGCCGGTGGGGTGGGACTGGGTGAGATGGGCCTGACATGTCCTGGAGCCAACCTTCCCGGTCCCTCCCCAGCATCTGTGGAGTGAGCAGAGTCCCTCCGGCAGGTGGGGTCCCTCAGCCTGGCCTGCAGGGATCACGCTGAAACCAGCACTCCGACATCCCCCGAGGGGTCCCAGAGTGTGAGACTTGCTGTCCTACAGGGTTTGGAACGCAAACACAAGTATGCAGTAAACCAGATTCGGGGCCACAGTGCCCCAGCAACAACATAACCCATGGCCGAAGGTGGAATCGCGTGGCTCAGCAAGAAATTGGGCTCCCTTCTCTCTGGTTCCGGGGTGTGTCACCCGAGAACCAAGAACCGCTGCTGCCAAGTCACTGCAGCTTGGCATCTTCTGCATTGAGTGTCTGCCCCCTGGTGGTCAATGCGCGTCATACCTACCGGCCAGTAGCATGGTTACACAGTCCGACAATCACTTAGTCTTTTATATATACAGATATTGTTATTGCTTTGAGGGGTTGTTTTTTCATACAATGTTAGTGAAGAAGGAGAATTTGATTTTAGATTAAAAGAATAAAAGGTTTACATATTAATCTTTATCAAATGACCTGGTTTTAAATTATATAAAACATTTTTGTTTCTTTATGTTTGGAGAGGTAGGTTCTTTTTGAATTCTATTGGCTTGTAATAATTCGTATCACAACATGGAGCTGTTCTAACACTCTATTATTGTTATTTCATTACAAATGTAAATGTAAGAATTTGGCTAATGATACTGTATAAATATATATGTTTCTCCCCCCCCCCCCCCCCCACCAAATTTAGGAAATGTAGGAGCAGTGGAGAATTTAATACCAATTATTGCTCAGCACATGAGAGAATCATGTTTGTCAAACTAGTGATTTACTCTGAAAATTGGCAGGTCAATATATTTACATCAGACATGAATAGGGGCATGTCTTTTTCATTCTAATGGTAAAACTAGTAAGCCCTCTGAAGTGGATAGCTACTATATATGTCATAGTTGATTTATGCGTAATTTGTGCGACTTTTCCACTGACACAGTTGAAAATGAAAATATGGCACAATCTTTTGTCTATTTTTTTTAGGTTTCCTTTTACAATCTTTATGTAGGAATTAAGAGGACAAAACCCCTAATTTGCTAGCATGTTAAATATTTAATGTTAGGAAGTCATGTCTAAGTCCTTTGATTATGTTTTTAAATTTTATTTGTGGAAAGGCTGCCAGAGCCCAAATTCTACCATTTTAGAGTTTATGAATTCTTAAAAACTATTCATCTTGTAATTAAAAATCGCATTTGAGCATGGAACGGCCTGAATGGCACCAGTAGATTATAAAAAGGGCTAAAAGTGTCTGAGCAGGGCTTTTGGCTGTTTGTATGAAGTACACTTGTACAAACATTTCCACCCACCACCATCATTATGCATGGTAAATAAGCTCTGTCCTAATAGCCTGTAGAGTTAAACAGTTTAATAGAAATGACTTTCTGATTTCTCTCTCTCTCTCTTTCCAGTTGATTCGATGTCATCAGTCCCGTGGTGGAGCCTGTGGGGACAACAATCAGTCTTATACTGCCACGGTCATTAGTGCTGCTAAAGTGAGTATCCAGTAGTCTCTGGGAGTTGTGATTATTTGGAGTAATTATCAAGTTTCTCCCCTGAATTGGATTGAGATGGTCTCTTCCCCTTTTCATCCACAAGTGTAATAACCTTAAGAAGTAAGTCAGACTTATTTCATGTCTCATGAGAATTGGTGGCTCAATGATTAGGTATTTAATTTCTTAAAGTTCATAAGTAATACTTTATTTTATATTGTAATGATTATAGGGTTTATAGTTACCCAATTTTAAATATTTAAGTCTGTTAGCTAGAGTAAAGTCTGTTATGTAATTAATTCCACTTTTGAAAGAAGCTGTACACGTCCTAAGTAGTGACTTCTGGATTCTTTATGTGTGATTAGCATTATTCTACCTAAACTGACATCCCTTTGCGTCCTTTAACATTTATGAATCTTTAGTTGGCAAAAAGTAGTATTCTTTAAGAAAACCTGAGTCAGATCCCTGGCAAATTCTAAGGTTCCTTTTAGTCACAGGCTGCCCCTTGCATGTTTGTCACATGACTTCTTTCTGTGTGTGTGCTTGGGTTAATTTTGACGATGGCTCGTAAACTTTATGCTGATTATAAGGTATTTTTATAATCACTATCCTTTTGAATTCTGAAGTATACAACAAAACAATTCTAATAATAGGGGTGACATAGCGAATCTAAATGACAGCATGTAATAAAAAGCACAACTATTCAGAAGAGAACAACAGTTTAAAGCAAACCACAGGGAGGCAATCAAAGGTCACACTGTTTTCGTGTGAAACATACAAAAATACTTCAAGACTGATCACAAATGCTTACAATGAAGTGTTTTAGCATGTTTTTATGCTTACAGCACTCTATATTTTAGATGTCAGAATCTTTATTAAAAAAATTGCTTACTTCTCTCCATTGGCTGTGCCAGAATTATGATGGTTCTTTCAAGGAAGGGAAATCTCAGACAGAGTAATTAGGTAGCTTCAGTGTTACTCAGTTAGTTTACAAGAGGTCCATTTCTCAAATATTCAGTTCTTTTTAGACTGACCTGTCATACACTTGCCTCAGGATAGCTCATTGTATTATCATGTAGAATAATTTTCAGTTATGTGATGTAGGACAGTTTTTCAGCTCTTCTTTGCTATAATTATGTTTTTGTGTGCTTTCATAAAAGGAAAGTGACCTGCTTTATTCAGTAACTGGTAAGCTGTTTAACTGTAGCTAAAAGTGGACATGCTGGGATGAGACTAGACTAAATATGCTTTGAAAAGAACAAGCTCGAACTTCCATGCTCCAATATTGCAAACTGTGAGAAATACACTCAGATCTTCCACATTTAACTGTAAAAATTACGTTGATGATCACACCCTCCAGTCAATTCCCAATAGACCCTTGGTCACCAATGAAAGTGATGTTAATTGACATTCATTGTCAGCTCTGGCAATGTATAAAATTCTTCCAGTAGCACCTGAATAAAGTGGTAATGTTTAATTTTTGTTAATTGCATTTGCCTGTTTTTAATGCTTGTATTCTTGTTTGTAAATTTATAAAATAAAGGAAAAATATAACTATGAACATAAGTCACATTTCTTTTAAAATATTTTTAATTGAATAATTAAAAAAATTACAGTTTGCATTCCATGTGAATTTGCATTAGTTTTGGGTGCATATTGGTTACACAATCATATATTTTACAGTGTAATCCCCCTGATATATCAGTACCCAACTGGCATCATACACAGTTAGTATAATATTAATATTAGAGGGAAAAGGGGAATGGTTATTTTAATACATGCACAAAAACATATATGCATTGATGAAATATTTTAGTGGGTAGTGATAATTTCTGATCCTCTAAAATTCAATTTTTTTCAAATTACCAAGTTGTTTAAACACCCTTATTTTTAAGTATGTTTCTGATAACTCCAATATTTGGTTTCGTTTTCAGTGTATTTTTGTTTTTTCAGCTGGTCCTTACTTATAATGTCTTGACTCATGGTTTGCCAGATCTTATTTCAAAAATCTTTAGAAACAATTTTAAATTTGATATGGTATCAGAGTTCTGCAACACGGTCAGTCTTGGATAATTTTAATCCAATTTTAGGGATTGAAATTAAATGTTTTAAATAATGTTTACCTGAAATAGCTCTGACAACCTCATTACTACTGGTTCTCTCTGCTGTCTATTCTGTATCCCTCAGGTTCCCAACCAAGGCATGGAGGGAAGGTCACCCAATTGACCCCTTGAACATAGTTCCCCAAGTCTATCGAAAAAACCACCCAGTCTTTTAGCAGCCCTCCCTAGAATCATCAAATGCATCTAGGCCTAAAATATTTCCTTGTCCTCTTGGATTTTGACCTAAGAACTCTTCACATTCTTGTTAAATACTCCATATGTTCAAGCAGAGTTGAACGCCCCCCCCCCCCGCCCCACCCCAATTTTTTCTACTTGTTTTCTTTGGGAGGATTAACCTGATTTGCCTAGACTATCATTGAAAATAGAAAATAAAAATTTCTTATTTCTTACCAGTTTTTTTCATTTCTATGTAATATAATATTTTTTGAGATGTAACATGGAAATAATTTTAAAAGTCATGTAGTACATGCTCTTTAAGAAGATGTTAATCTTAAAATAAATTCACAACCATTTCATTATATCACTTTCTCAGAAAGATTAATATTTCTCTCTCTCTGACAGTTTCTGATGTGGATTTATAGAGGTTACATAACCGTAGACGGATTAATTTTTAAATTTTTACTCTTTTTTCACTGTGCAATTATAAATGTAAATATATTAGTTGAATATGTACTTGGATCTCCTATGCAGCAATACTTTCTTTTCTTTTCTTTTCTTTTCTTTTCTTTTCTTTTCTTTTCTTTTCTTTTCTTTTCTTTTCTTTCTTTTCTTTCTTTCTTTCTTTCTTTCTTTCTTTCTTTTTATTTTTTCAATTTCTGGGTTCTCAAATAGTACTGAAAATTAAAGTTTATACGTTTAGATTTTTCCCTTTGATTTTGAAAATAATTTATTTGTCTTTCCTTAATAATATAATAGTGATGAATTCTCTGTGGTGGTGATAAAGGAAAAACTTAATTTTGAAATTGTTCAAATTGGATTATTTTGATAAATTTATAAAATCTTGTTCCACATTTTCTAGTTACTCTATAACTGTCCTAGTTGAGTTTTCCTTTTAATGTGTTTTAACCTCAGTATGGTAAATTGATTTAATAAAAATGCCTCTATTTTCTCGTTATCTGATAACTTCTTAATGACAACTAACAGGTTTTGTGAGAGCAGTACCATTAGCACTAATGGACAGGGAGGACAACTGATACGGCATGAGAAAGGTTAAAGATGTCTAGTGACCCTTTGGCAAATCTGTCTGCAACAGAACGGAATGAGTACTATGCTGATTCGAATTTTTGGTCATAGTGGATTATCTCACATTCATTATAAACTTACGTTCAGTTTTATTACAGATAGTTCTGTGATTACTCTTAAAATTATTCATATATATATATATATATATATATATATATATATAGATAGATAGATAGATAGAATGAGCTTTTGAGTTTAGATACCCCAGATTGTGAAGACACTACCTAAATTAACATATCCATTTGGCCTAGTTAGATTTATTGTTTTAATTCCTAATTTTTTTTCTTAGCCTTTGTTGTATTTGAGAAAATCATCAGGTATGCACATACCCTTTCTACTAAAAATCTAGTGAAAAGGCTAATTACACAGTGAGGTGATTTAGGTATCTAAATGTGATATATGAAAATTATTAAATAATATTATATATTGCTTCTGGACACTACTGCTCATCGATGTGACATGGAAACAAATTTCTTCTAGAAGCAAAGGTCTTTACTAATGTAGAAAACGTCTAGCACCCCTCTCTCTCTTCCTGCATTAGACCTTATTTGGAAGTTAGTAAGCTATGATAGATAATACTATCTTGTCATTTACTATACAAAGTGCAGATTTGATGACTGTTAAATTTTAATAACATGACCCCACTGGTAGTCATTATTTATTTTTTTATGAGAAATACTATAACTCTTTCATGTAATATGAGCCCTTGCCTAAGAAATATACTACCCTGCTTCCCTGGTCCCCCCATCCTTGAGTTTTTTCCTAATTCTTTTATGTGAACTTTCCCGTTTATCTTGTGGTTGGCTTTGGTACATTATTTCCCACTTTCTGTGTGCTCTAGTTGTTTTAGTTTGTTCCTATTCATTGGTATAAGAGCATGAAATAATGAGCTCAAGGGCAAATGGGGAGGATATACAAGCTAAGACTTTAAACCTGAAAGGCATTTCTTTGATAAAGGGGTAGCTCCGTTTAAGTGGGAGCATCTCCATTAGCATTAATGGAGTCAGTACATCAGCTGAAGCATCTCAGAGGTTAATAAGGCTTCCTGGCTAGCTTCTACATCAATACACCGTGGCGCCTGATTTTGTTGGTCCTTCAGAGGCTTTCTTAACAATCTAACAGACTCTTTGTAAGTCATTTCTTGTGAATTATTGAAACAAATGTTTGACAGCTAATTGAGGAATGCTACTGTGTTTTATAATCACTGCAGTTTGAGTTTTTAGCACTAAACAAAACAGTTAAAATTGATTTGTGGCTTTTTTCTGGTTTCAGTCAGCTGTAAGTTATATCTTTTTGCTTGAATTTAGCAAATGGCTTTGGTGGTCATTTATTTAAGTATTTATTAAAATATAGTGTTATTGTCTTCCTCCCTCACCCCTCCCCAGTATATGTGTGTGTTCTGAATTCATGAAGTGTGAGATCACAAGTAGTAACAGGAATAGATTATAAGGAAATACTGGAGAGTGGTTAAATTCAAGCTTAGGAGATAGATAGCCCTAGTTTTAAGTTCTGGCTTTGTCATTGGCTAGGTGTTGTGCTTAACTTCTGAAGCCTCAGTTTTCTCTTAAACTGAGGTGTTTGAGGAAATCTATAGAGATCACTTATGTTTAGAGTAGCGGTTCTCAACCCGTGGGTCGCGACCCCTTTGGGGGTCGAACGACCCTTTCACAAGGGTCGCCTAAGATCATCGGAAAACACATATATAATTACATATTGTTTACAGTAGCAAAATTACATTTATGAAGTAGCAACGAAAATAATTTTATGGTTGGGGTCACCACAACATGAGGAACTATATTAAAGGGTCGCAACATTAGGAAGGTTGGGAACCACTGGTTTAGAGCCTTAACCAATCCCAAGTTCATAGTAAAGGTTCCGTAGAACATAGCTACAATAAAATAATGCATAAAGTACTAGTGTTAATCCTATGATGTTTTAACGGAAAATTTCTTTGGAAAATACATTTCCTTTTTGAAACTTAATCTAGTTGTGGTTTAAATCCACATTTATTTTCCCATAATTATTTTTAAAAGAGAAAGTCACTTTATTAAAAATTAATTTTAAGTATTTTAATAAGAACTTTTCTCACAATGTGAGAATTGGAAAAATATTTCTGATTGTGTGTCTTATACATAATTTTTGATATATCCATGTAATCTAGATTACTTATTTAGTCTTTAATGACTAGGTGTTTTTCCAATGTTTATCAAATACATAATTTTCTTTATGCTCTAGCTTTCTTCCTTTTAGACAATGCCCCCAAACATTATCTTAACCATATTGCTTGGTAATGCATATGAGACTAATTAGATGAGAGTCCCATAAAATAAAAAATAATCACACACATTATTTTTGTCTATTTGCTTTGAATGAAGTGGAACTAAAATGTAATTATAAAGCATCTTAAGTTATTTTTAATTAAAATTGCATTTTAGAAGCATTATATTGAATTGTTTTCTGTTATCAGAGAGAAAAGAATCATCTTTGCTAATTTTATATGATATTTCATTCATCTAGTAATTAGTATGTTGGATGGAGACTGTATTTTTCACATGCCAGATCCTGATGTACAATCTTATATAACAGCATATTATAGATTATCTTTGGAAGCATGATCTTTTTTCACATAAGGATTCTACCAGATCATCCCAGTCATTTCCATGCTGAAAAATAGTTTTAAAATTAGATTTGTAATATCTGAAAAAGTAGAAAATCATCCTACTTCTTACTGTATCACATGTTTTAAGTTATATACATAAAGAAGAGGGGAACATCATTTTTATAAAATATAATTGTATCCTCATGTGAAACAAAGCTTTTTAGTTATTTACCTATGGCTTTATTCTCACCATGATTAATTTGGGGCTGTACTGATACCATTCACTCAAACTGATACTGAATTTACTGTCACATGAAAAGTCAGACTGAATTTCTGTGAAGTTCACTGCTACATATAGGCTCCTAAGAGAAGAAAGAATTTAATGGGTAGGAGAATTAACAAATGCAAATAACCTCATATCAGAATTAAAATTCTGATATGTAGTTATTTATAAATTTTACTTTTCATCTTATAGACTTTGAAAACTGGCCTGACAATAGTTGGGAAAGTGGTGACTCAGCTGACAGGCACGCTGCCTTCAGGTGTGACAGAAGATGATGTTGCCATCCATAGTAATTCGAGGCGGAGTCCTTTGGTCCCAGGCATCATCACCGTAATAGACACGGAAACAGTTGGAGAGGGCCAGGTAAGAACTTGCGATGCATGTAATATCCATTTTCTGCAGAGGGCTGGCTGACTGAGAATATTCTTTGGGATCAGGATTAGCCAAAATGTACTTGGCCTTGTAGGTTGTTAATTTGGATTTCTAGAAATCAAGGTTATTTTAGGTTAGATTCTTCCCACTCCCCCCCAAAGAATGATGAATAATATGTTAGAACCTGTTATTTCAAATTTTATAAATGCATCAAACCTGAAGGTAAAATTGAGGATCCATGAGATTCTCTTGTTATCTCTTCATAGGATATGTGTTTCACAGGCAGATATTTGCTCATAGATCAAAAGGATCTCACATATTTCAGGGAATTTAAAAAAAGGTTGCCTCTGATGGTTACAGGTGAATAATATCAAATTTTATTATAGATATTTTCTTAAATATGAAGAATACATGAAATCCCAAAGTATATGTTAGAATACATACATGATAATAGCTAATTGTAAAAACCTATATCTTTAGATAAAATAGATTTTTAAAATCTAAGTTCAGAAACAGGAGAAATGATTTAAACATGGAAAAATGCCTTATGCTGGCATTTAATCTAGTTGATAAGAAACCCATTGGGTTTAGTTTTTTCCCCTCATGTACTTATAAATATCTCTTCTTTTGTATCATAGTTTTAGATTTTAAATACATTTCTGAAAGGAAGTAATGTTAAAATTCATTTAATTTGTGATCATTACTATAAAATATAATCTAATACCAATTATTAAAATGAGATAGTAGAGCAACATTTGTGAAAAATTGCATTTGTCAGCTACTCATGTACTAATTTCTATAGTAAGATCAATTGTCATTTAAAAAAAAAGTGGAGCCTATTGCAATTAAAAGAAAACTCTTTGAAATTTTTGAATTTATTATATTTTAATTGAAATCAGAATAATAATAATTCTCCACCTTGCCCATCTTAACTTGTTGTTAAACAACTATGTTATAGACTTATATTCTTGTTTTAAGACTCTTTTCCATGAAGTGATAGCAAAGTTTTCAGTTGACTGTAATGACATTTAAAAAAAAGCTGTTTTAGTTAAGTTAGCTCAAGTTAATGGACACATACAGATGTTCTCTTTTTAAATTGGAATTAAATATATGAATCCTTTAATGTTTTCTTTCTTTTGTTCTTTGATTCTTAATTAATTCACCTCCAAGGCCACCCACAGTTACTAAGAGTAGTAACGACCCTTCTCAGAATTGTCTAGTTTGGGGAGTGTAATGTACGTCTGTTAAACATCTAGCCTTTGTTGACAGACAGATTTGTGCTCATTTAAAAGAAGGAAATGTTATGTCTTATTATCTCTAATGAAATAGAGATGTAACTCATTACTTTATTATATGTAAGTGTAGGAATATGTTAAAAGAAAAATTAAGCTAATTTCATAAAATGCATAACAATAGGCCATATGTTTTCAAATGTTTGTCACCATACCTCCTCTCCCCTGCCTTCTCCCATTCTTCAGTAACTTTTTATAATTTTAAAATGGAATTCTCAGGTTTGGAATATGGAAATAAACTGTAGATTGTGGAGTTGCAAAAATTATTTTTCCTGTGATACATTCATTGTTTACACTTGAAACAACTAAAGCTGTTTACTAGGAAATAAGACTCATAGAAATGTTAGCTTTTAGGTTAGTGTCATTCAACTTGAAATGTTCTATTTTCTATTATTTGTTTGGAGCATAATCTTATTTTCACTCCTACTTATAAAATATTCTAAAATTTTAACTTGACTTAGACATTTTAAGACAGGAAATATATTGATGTTCCATAAATGGTAAGTTGCAATGTGCATTTTAAAATAATTATAAATATTTTTTAAAGCAAGATTTTCTCAGTAATACTGTCCTCCCTTTTTTAATTTATTTTATTTTATTTTATTTTATTTTTATTTTTTTTTACAGAGAGGAAGGGCTAGGGATAGAGAGTTAGAAACATCGATGAGACAGAAACATCGATCAGGTGCCTCCTGCACACTCCCTACTAGGGTTGTGCCCCCAACCAAGGTACATGCCCTGGACCGGAATCGAACCTGGGACCCTTGAGTCCGCAGGCTGACAATCTATCCACTGAGCCAAACTGGTTAGGGCCACTTTTGCTGTTTAAATCCATTGAGCCTTTAATAAATAAAGATATTTTCATGTTTACATTGGTGGTGTATAAAATTTTATTCATCATCTTTCTGATACTAAATTGATTAGTTTGATTTTAGGGTGATGGGATCATTGTCTAGTAATTGCATTAATGAAGAAAAGATTTAATTGACTTCATGTACATTTTTATCTTTGTTACTTTCATTTTTATTTAAAAGCATTTCTTGCCTAAGAGAAGTTGAGCTGTATAATTTGCCTTTATACATATATATAATTGAAATTAGCAATGTGGCAAAGTCTCTAATAAAAGAAAATACTCCAGAATGATGACAAAAACTTGAGCTATCATGCCTTGAGTACATGTGTTATTCATAATAATTTAATGGTTCCTTAGGTGTTTTGTGTATCATTTTGTTCATATGATAAAGGCTTATTCACTTTGTATCAGTTAAAATTCTTTGCTTTGTTTTAATATAGTCATATGCTTTACTGCATATTTTTAGGGCTTCAGCCTGTTTAGTTAAGTGGTGAGTAAAAATTAAATGTCTTAGGACAATTGTATTGGGATATCTCTGGTTTTATTGATTTGATGCTTTAGTCAAGGTGCTAATGCAATATAGAGAATCCTTCCAAAAGTATCTGGTTATTATATATTGTGAAGCTCTTAAAGAGAAGATTCAAAGAATCCTATGTAGTGGTATGAGACTTTGCTGTTCACCGAGATTAATGTGCCTTTTGCTTGATGACTTCTGTATTAGAACCATCAACTAGAGCACGCAACACTAATTGTGTTGGAAGGAGAGGTATAGGGTTATAACATACATAAAAAGAAAGGGAGTCTTGTAAGATTGAATTAAAATAGAAAAATGTGCAAAAACCAAATATCACAGAAAAAAATATATACAAATGGTATAAAATCTATGCCCATAACTTCACTTGTTAAAGGAAAAGACGTGTTGAAACTACAGTGAGATACTATCACCTACCAGAAAGAGAGAAATTCAAAAGCTTTCAGATTGCATTTTAATTTTGAAATAATTGTAAGCTCATAGTAAGTTGCACATATATCCATGTGCTCTCACCCAGGTTCTTCCAGGTGTAATACAATATCAAAACCAGGAAATTGACAATGGCACATTACTGTTACTAAGCTATGGACCTTATTCACCTCTCACCGTTAGTTTTACCTTCATTTGTATTTGTATGTGGGCATATATAGCTCTATGAAATTGTATCCCGTGTGTAGATGAATATAATTAACATAATCCACCACAATTAAAATACTGGACGGTTTAACACACACTTTTTTTTTGTATTCAAGTCTATCCTTCAATCAACCTCTATCCCTTTCTCCTGAAAAACACTAGTCTGTTCTCTACTAGAATGTTATACAAGAAATCATAGTATGCAACTGTGTAATATTAACTTACTTTTTAATTTTTTATTTAGTTATTTATTTAAAAAAATATATTTTATTGATTTTTTGCAGAGAGGAAGGGACAGGGATAGAGAGAAACATCAATGAGAGAGAAACATCCATTCAGCTGCCTCCTGCACACTCCCCACTGGGGATGTGCCCGCAACTAAGGTACATGCCCTTGACCGGAATCAAACCTGGGACCCTTCAGTCCGCAGGCTGACCTCTATTCCAGTGATGGCGAACCTATGACACGTGAACTCATTTTTTTGGTTGATTTTTCTTTGTTAAATGGCATTCAAATATATAAAATAAATATAAAAAATATAAGTCTTTTTTTTACTATGGTTGCAAATATCAAAAAATTTCTATATGTGACACGGCACCAGAGTTAAGTTAGGGTTTTTCAAAATGCTGACACGCCGAGCTCAAAAGGTTCGCCATCACTGCTCTATTCACTGATCCAAACCCGTTAGGGCTAACTTACTTTTTTATTAGTCCAATTAAGGGTTTGTCAGTTTTGTTGATCTTTAAAAAAATGAACTCTTAGAAATAAACTTAAACCAAGGAGGTGAAAGACTTGTATACTGAAAGCTATAAAACGTTGTTAAGAGAATTTCAAGATTATTCAAGTAAGTGGGACGACATCTCACAGGTGTGGATATTAAAATTTAATGTTGTTAAAATATCCATGCCACCCAAAGTGATATACATACTAAATGCAGTTCTATCAAAATCCTACCCTAAAATTCTTATGGGATCTTAAGATACCCAGGAAAGCAAAAACAATCTAGAAAAAAGAATTGGAGTCCTCACATTTCCTTACTTGAAATCATACTACACAGCAATATGTGGCATAAGGATAGATATGTAGACCAATGGCATAGAAGAGCACAGAAATACACCCATACATATAAGTGCAAAAGATTTTCAACAAGGGTGCCCAAACCACACAAAAGGTAAAGAAGAGTCTCTTCAATAAATGACGCTGGGAAAACTGGATGGCCAACTACAAAAGAAAGAATGCGGGCCCTTACCTTACACCATATACGAAAATGAACTTAAATCCATCGTAGACCTTACCAGGAGACCTAAAACTATTAAACTCCTGAAGAAAATTAAAGGGAATAAATTTGAGATTTAAAACTACCTGCTTTAATATACTTCTGATTTTATGGCTTGGTAATGCTTTCAAAGAGGTGATGTGTCTATCTAAAAAACTAGGAGTTAAAAGACCAGTACTTTTCTACTTAAAATAAAAATTTTAGGGGTAATTCCTCTGACATATAGCTGTGTGTGTTTAACCTATTATATTGTTTTCCCTTGTTTTATTCCAATCATGGCCAAGAATTTTTCAGCAGGCCATAACACAAATGTTTCTGTCGTTGGATAAAGTTCTACATAGCTGATTTTATTTGCTGTTGTTGTTTTTTTATGAACCTACACTTCAAGAAATGATTGTCTCTGTCACCTATAGTCAAGTTAACCAACTGTTTAGCGTTTATATGATTGATCTGCTGGGGTTGTATTATATCTTTTCCTCATTCGTGAAGTGGTATTTTCACTTTTTAGTGGCAAGAATAATCTTACAATATAATGGAAGCATGTTATTTGGTCACGGACATTGTGGTGTAACTGTGTATATCTTCAAACTCAGTAATTGGTGATTAAAGGTTAACTTCCATTTGCCTCTTTATTTTTGTAAAGGTGCTTTTGAGTGAGGATTCTGACAGCGATGGTATCGTGGCCCACTTCCCGGCTCATGAAAAACCAGTGTGCTGTATGGCTTTTAACACAAGTGGTATGTTTGTTTTTCCCCATTTATATCATGGGCTTTCCAATTTGATTTTTTTGGAAATGGAATATCTAAAACACGAATCTCGTTTTTCTTCTATGTGCCAGTGTGTATAAGAAAAGTAAATAGTTTCAGTAACTGGTTATTGAATGAATGAATTTATAATAAAATTTAGATACCCTGTAAACATTAGCTTTATTCACAATAACATGGTGAAAGCAGCAGTCGGTAAACAGTGTTGTTTAGTTGCATTAATTTCTGAATTACAATTAAGCCAAGAACTTCAGTATTTCAATCAACATATTAATGTATGCGAATGGAATTTTCTTTGTAACTTAAAGTTTCTTTTTAATGTCACATTTTATAAACTAGTTTACTTATATTTTTTCTCCTTTTCTTGTGGTGTTTTTGTTTTTCTGGTTCTTCTTAAAGCATTTGGTAAAGAGAGATGTTAAAGCAATGTGGAATGCCCTTTTATCTTTTGTCAATCCCCCCCCAACTTTTTATTATAAAAAGTTTCAAACATAAAAACAGATATAAAGGTTAATATAATAATGACCCACATATCACTACCTTGATTAAACAGGTGTTCACATTTTAATGTATATATTATATATATGTATGTGTCTTTTGCTGAACCATTTGAATGTAAGTTCCATATATTATAACATTTCACCCATTACAAATGAACTATGCATTTCCTAAGAATAAAGACCCCTTTCTGTATAACAAAAAATTATATATTAGAAAACTAACATACTATATTATCTAATATCCAAACCAAATTTAAAATTCCCCTGGCCGGGTAGCTCAGTTGGTTGGAGTGTCATCCCATACACCAAAAGGTTGAGGTTCCCCTAGTCGGGGAACATTTGGGAGGCAACCAGTGCATGTTTCTCTCTCTGTCTCTGTCTCTCTGTCTCCCTCTCTTTTCCTTTTTTTTTTCTCTCTCTTCCCCTCTCCCTTTCCCACTCTAAAAACAATAAACATATCATTGGGTGAGGATTAAAAAAAACAAAACCCCAATGGTTTCAAAAGTGAATTCTCCAGCTACTTCAAACTAAGTTCTAATTAAAGTTCACTTCTTACATTTTTGTCATGTCTCTTTAGGTCCTCTTAACCCAACTTATAACTTCCACCTTTTCTTTTTTGCAGTGCCCAGACCAGTTATCGATGCAAATTCTGTACTTGTCATATTTTTTTTCATTATAATAATGTTTTCCTTATTTCCTAAAGAGCCTTTTAAATGACATTCAAGCTAAGGATTTTTTTTTTAACATCTTAAGTTTTACTGTCTACAACATTTCATCCCAACAAGAGACATATACTATCAGGTTGTCTTGCAATTTATGATACTGTGTTTGATCACATGGAGAAGTTAGTGACCCATTGAATGTCTGCATATTGGAGAGAGGTTTCTCTTGTGGAGATTAGCAAGTAATCTGCAGAGTGTTATTTTGGCATCATTGCTGAAACAACTTTTTACTTAATAGTTTTGTTACATTGAAGGCTGTATTATAAGGGTGGTTTTTCTAATTGTATTGTGTTTTCTGCATTGATTATCTGCTATCCTATCAAAAATTTTTTTTTCTTTCATCAACCATTGATGAACCACAGTTATCCTGTATGTAAAAGGCAGAGATTAAATGCTTAATTCTTTATCTTTATTTACCAATTTTCATTGTTAGGAATTGGTTTAATACTTACAGTGGCGGAATTCTACTCCAGTGGAATTAATTTTAAAAATACTTTGTTCATAAATAAAATTGTTTTCTTGCTTTCAGAGCTGAAATAGTTTTCATAAATTTACAGTCCGTTTAGATCTTATTTCTTTGGTTGATGTGTCTGAAGAGACTGCCATTTTATTTTATTCTGCAGAAATGATCCTATTAGTTAAACTTGATGGAAAGATCCATCTTTCCCTTCTTCTCAAATAAATAATGATGGTAAGCGGATAATATAGAGTACTTTGAATAATCTTTCTTCTAATATCTTAATTAGTCATTTTTGATAGAGAGGAAGATTTTTATAGTGATTGTTGATCAGTAGGGTTGATTTAATTAATGAAGACAATGATTTATTGAAGTGCTCTGAATGTTGTGGGAATTAAGTTAAATTTGAAGAAAGAGTCTGGAAGTTCTGTTCCTTATAGCACTCCACTTGGAGTAACCAGTATGACTCATTTTGATAGGCCATCTGTTATGTCAGATCTCCTTTGTATTAATGTATATTTCACATTACCCTAGTCAGAATGCTTCAGACACTGGAAGCTGTATTTTTTCCTGCCTATAACTTTCTTTTATAATAAGAACATATTATATAACATAAAGAATGTAGTTATCCCTATCATTGTCTAGCAATTAACTCTAGAAAACTATTGTTTCTTTCCTATGGTTTCATAACTTTGATCTGCATTTGCCTTTGAATTCTGTTTGAACTCCCCAATTTGTGTTTTTATGATAAGATTTAAAAATTTTATATTTATACCTACTTGTTTTGCATTTATGGATCATATAGTAATCATATCTTTAAATATTTGTTAGCCTACTTAGCCTGAGTTCCAGTTTACATTTGGATTCACTCTTGGTTTATAATCTGTGGGTTTTGACAAATATATAGTGACATGTATCCACCAGTATAATACTACACCGTATAGTTTCACTTCCCTAAAAGTCCCCTTTGCTCTGCCTGTTCATTCCTCCCCCCTTTGTTTGAGCCCCGACAACCACTGATTTTTTCCACCGTTTCCATACTTTCGGTTTTTGCAGAATGCCATATATTGGAGTCTTACAGTAGGTAGCCATTTCAGATTGGCTTCTTTTACTTACTAATATGCACTTCCTTCATCTCTTTGTATGCCTCAATTGCACATTTCTTTTTATGTTACTCTCTAAATATTTTTATGGTTCAAAATTATGATAAAGCCTATATTTTAATCTGTGAATAAAAATCATATATTTTAAGTATTTTACTTTGTCTTTTAAAAAATATTAGTCTTTGAAAGAGGTTTCTAGGCTTTACCATATTGCTAAAAAGTTCCTGGCACTAAAAATGTTTGAGTCCATTATCAAAAAGAGTAACCCTTGGCATGATTTTCACCCAACGCATTAGAAACTAACTCTTTCTTTTCACTAGAGACTCCATTCACATTGCCTGGCTCAGTCATGGTGATTCAGAGAGAGTCAACACCCATGGAGTCTGCTGGTGTGATAGGGACTTAAGGAAGGAGAATGCTTTGTGGAGTTAGGAGAGCCTGCTAGGAGATGAGAGGACTATTAACTTGGTCTTTGATTATTGGGCAACATTCTTCAAGGGGAATTCAGTTCTAAACTGGAACCTAAAAGATAATTAGCTAGGAAAGAATGATTCAGTGCCTGGCATATAAAGAAATATTAGTTGAGTGAAAGAGGCAAGAAAAATATTGCACGTTCAACATAGATTGTGAAGCAGAATCTATACCATGGACTGATCAATTTCTTATGTGGTAGAGATATTTCAATGCGTCGTCATTTCTGCAACATTTTATAAATGTTTTGTACCTGTTTAAATATTTGAATTAAATGGAGGGTTCATAACTCAGCAACCACTCACAAAATTGGTCTGCAAAATATAGATGCTGGTAGGCAGAGATTTCATACATTTGCTTACAATTTATCTTGGTTATTTACTGTTCAGCTCTTAGTATTTTTACTATTCAGAATATGACTGATATTGCTTGAGTATGGCACAAGTGTGTATATAAAATATTTAATTCTCAATGATTTGAAAGCCTTGTTTTTTATTTTTAAAAGCTGCCTACCAGAGAATGGCTATGGCTGCCAACTATTATCTAGCTCCTAACATTAGGTGACATTTTATTTGTCAAGTTTCTGTATCATGTTTCTTGTTTTAGCCAACCCTCCCAGATTAAGATAGAAATACATACATATGAACTATTTGAGTCGAGAAGCTGCATTGCCATTTGCAAATGCATGGATACCTTAGTACAGTGGTCGGCAAACTCATTAGTCAACAGAGCCAAATATCAACAGTACAACGATTGAAATTTCTTTTGAGAGCCAGATTTTTTAAACTTAAACTATATAGATAGGTACATTGTTATTAACTTAATTAGGGTACTCCTAAGGCTTAGGAAGAGCCACACTCAAGGGGCCAAAGAGCCACATGTGGCTCGCGAGCCGCAGTTTGCCGACCACGGCCTTAGTAGATGTTATTTATTCCATTTAATTATGATGAATTTTCTATCAACCTTTGTATAATTCTTTCTCTGTAAATTTACTTATGTTATAAAATGAGGCAGTTTTTTGTTCTCTGGCTGAATTATTTTTGTTAGCTTCTGAACATATATTAATTGGTATTTTGTACACATAATTACTGTATGAAGTGGTCCTTCACACAGTACTTATGATTTTTTATTTAAATTGGCCTTTTTCAAAATATAACTTATAGATCCTCCAATAACATTCTCCAGTTTTTCTTTACATGTATCCATACATATTTTTAATTTTTTTCATACTTCTAAATTTATACCAATAAGTTTTAACTCTTTTGCCCTTGTAATAGTCTATTTGGTTAAAGGTTTTTTCATAGGGACTGTAGTGTGGGCAATAATAACCATAGTGTTTATAAGTTTAGGGAAGTTCATTAAAACAAAAAACATATTGATTTTTTAAAAACCTAATCTTTCTCTAATCTTTACCTGTATTATACTAGGAATATAAATAAATTTATTAGTTTCTTTTTTAGAGAAGCATATTTTTAGATGACAGAGCTGTTATGTCCTGGACATCAAAATTCAAGAACAAACCAGACCTGTTGTCCACATTAAAAGCAATGTAATATGTACATGATAAAATAACTCTAAAAGTGAATTAAGGGAAAAAAGTAGGTTGTGTGAGTCAGTGGCATGAGGTTCAGTCTTGTATGGGACCTACTCAGAAAAGAAATTAAGGGATGCCATTAAATAGAGCTGTGAGCAGCTGCATTCAGTTTGTTTTTCAATTTCTCCTTTCCATTCTTGTTTACTAGCTATGACTCTGAGACCTGAATTAAAACAGATATTTTAATGGCAACATTTATGATTTGGTTAGAAGTGCCAGAGAGGCCTCCATGCTTAGATCTGGGCAGCTTCAATATGGGTGGTGTAAGTTTGTTGCTTTCAATTATTTAGATATACAATGAATACCATTTCTAGGGAACTTTTAAAATAAAATTAATACACTTTTTTAAAGCAGTTTTAGGTTCCAGCAAACAAATGGAAAGTACAGAAAAGTCTCTCTCACACACACATAACCTCCTATACTACCAACATGCCACACCACAGTGGTAGTTTTGTTATAATCATGAATCTACATTGATACATCATTATTAGTCAAAGTCTTTATGTTAGGTTTCACTGTTGGTGGTTTTACATTCTGTGGGTTTTGACATATTAATATTGATATGTATCCACCTTTGCAGATATAGAATTATTTTACTACCCTAAATTTTTTTTTAATTCAAATTTGGGACTTCTTAGTCACTGTTTATTTTATTTTCTTATCTTTTTCTTCCTTTTTTTTCAGTCATTTTTTAAAAAACATTCTTTCTGCTTCTTGTTTTCCTCTTCTTTCCTTTGGAACTCAATGATTCATAGATTCATCTCCTTGATGGTATCCCACAGGTCTCAGAGGCTCTGTTGATTTTTCTTCGTTCTTTTCAAAATACTATCCTTCCTTTCTTGAATTCCTTTTGTGCTTTTTTCAATAAAGTACACACTTTTGTGGGTTATTTTTGGGTTCTCTGATGAAGATGACCTCTTTAAGCTATTTTCTGTCTGGGAATATCTGTATTTTTGCCCATAGTTTTGATAAGTATTTCAACTAGAGATGATGTTTTAGTTGGACACCCCCCCCAACCCCCCCCCCCCCCCAGCAACTGTCAGTTGTCTTTCTTTGTTCACAGCTTTTGGCATTATTAATTTAATCCTCTTGATTGCTTGCATACAGAATTGCACTTTTTGGGGGGGCAGAATTCTAATCTGTGGTGTCAGCTCAAATGGAGCCTTTGGAAATTTTTCTAAAGTTCGGTACCTTCTTACCCTCACCTATTGTGGGATTGCTCTCTTTCCGGCTGTATTGTCTGAAGTTGAGAGCAGCTGCTCCCTATTTCGGGTATTTTTTATACTGAACTTTTAAATAGATTTTTTTCAGTACTTTTGATTTTTGTTGTTTATCAAGTTTGTTTTTGTCATAGGGCAAGAACAACCAGCTTCTTTTGATTTTACAAATTCAGTCCAAAAGTCTCTGCGCTGGTCATTCAAGTGTGTAAAATGTTCTCTAGGACACTGGTTTACACCACAACCTTTGTACATGTATTAGCTTGGGCTGCCATAACAAAACACTGTAGACTTGATGGCTTAAACAACAGAAATTTATTTTCGGACAGTTCAAGATCAAGGTTCCGGATGATTTGGTTTCTAGCAAATGGCCACCACCTGGCTCTGAGCTTGCATAGCCTTTCCTTGGTGCAATGGAGCAGGGAGAAAGAAAGAGGTGGTGCTCTTCCTGTAAGATGCTAAGGCTATCAGGTCAGAGCCTCTCCATTGTGACCTGATATATACACACTTAATTATTTCCTAGGAGCCCTCATCTCCATGTATTGCCACACTGGGTTTTTAGAGTTCCAATATGTGAATTTTGGAGCTACACAAACATTCAATCCATAGCAGTACTTTTGAGAATCATTGTTACTCTTCGTTTTTAAAACATCTTATTTGATCACAGCCCAATTCTAGGTTATTCTGTTTAGCTGTGATTGTTGCATCATACTTTATTCCACTTTAAGGTATTCAGTTATTTTGTAAGATATTAAATGTTAATGATACTTCTATCTTTCAACAACTTTCTTATTTCTCTGAGTGTATTGTCTGAAAGTCTGGCACAGTTACTGACGGCTTCAACCAGGTCTACATTTTTCCTCCAACATTTATCCATAGTAGATATTTTTCAGCTCCTTAAACATGTTACATCATTTTCCCTCTGCCTAGAATCCTTTTTGACCTGGCTAACTCTTATTTACCAATTGAGTCCCATTTTTAAATATTATTTTAGGAAGACTTACCTGACCCTACATAAAATGTCATTCTCCCCCCCCGTCCCTGCTGCCCCCACCTCACCTTGCCACTTAATTGAGCAAGTTACTTTATCTGCTTGGATCACTCAGTATTTTAAATTCCTCATCAATAAAATGAGGGCCAATATACTGAGACCTGAATAAATATTAACTGTTTTCTTCATTATTTTTAATTCTTTCATCCTAGTTTTTTATTTATTTGCTAGAGGCCCAGTGCACAAAAATTGTGCAAGAGTAGGCCTTCCTTCCCCCAGCTGCCGGCACCAGTTTCCCTCCAGCATCTGGGACCCGGGCTTCCCTCTGGCCCCAGCTTCATCCGGAAGGACGTCTGGTCTAATTAGCATATTACCCTTTTATTATTATAGATAACCCTCAAGAGTATCCTTTTGAAATGTTTTCTGCTAGAGATGAGCTTTTATTTTGTCCCCGAGGTTTCTATACCCTGTCAATTTTCACGTAGTTGATATTGAGGAATTATATCTCTCTCTATAAAACCCTAATATGGTAATTGTCCCTCTGACCATTCAACCATTCGACCAGTCACTATGATGTGCGCTGACCACCAGGGGCCAGTAGGTTAGCTTGCTGCTGGGGTCCGGCTGATTGGAACTGGGGGAGATGGACCAGACACGCCCTGGACACCTCCTGTGGTCCCTCCCTGGCTTGATCGTGCAGTGCTGGGGTCCCTTGGCCTGGCCTGGGCCCTCTCACAATCCGGGCCCCCTGGGGGATGTTGGAGAGCTGGTTTCGGCCCGATCCCCGCAGGCCAGGCCGAGGAACCCCACAGTGCATGAATCCGTGCACCGGGCCTCTAGTATTGAATAATTACATTGTTTCTTTTCCTATTGTTGTAATTATGGAGATACTATGGCAGGGCAGAGATAAGGCATTAAATCAATGTAATTAGTCATTTGTTGAGTAAAACCAATTTATATCTAATTGTGGTTCCAGTAAGAATTGTCTCTCTTCCTAAATTGTGGGAGTGATCTATCTTGTAGAAGCTACATTATATTTATGTAACTGAATTCACTAGATTGGCATATTATTAATTATGTTGCCTTTGACATCAAATTAATTAATTTTATTAACTAAATTAGATATTAGAAGCATATGAAAGACATTCTCAACTCTGCAGTAAGCCTGACATTTCTGAAACAGACCTGCTGTCTTTAATTTGGTAAATAATTGATCTGCTGTCCAAAGGCGTTATTTCTGCCAGCTGAGTAGCTGAGAGCTGTGAATTGCAACAAATCTACATTTTAAATAATTACCCTTTCTTGGCAGGGAAGTTGTTTTTCCATCCATTAATAAGACAAAAATGAATGTTGGTTGTCTAGTCAAATAGATTAAACATGGACCCTTTTGGGTGCGTGACTGTATCTTTAAGAGACTTTACATTTTTCTGATTATGTAAATGCTGTATATTGAAAGGTGATGGTGGTCCTGGATTGATCATTAGGAAAGTTTAAGTTTTCTTTAATGCACATAGTTTTCTACGCCCCCCCCCCCTCAGGCCCCCATTGATCACAGCAGGTGGTCAGGTGGTCTTGATTTTTGTGAATATCTATAATGCCTCGCAGATTAACAGAGTTATGTGGCTTTAGATTTTCCCTCTAACAGTTCTGGTCTATCACTGCCAGTCACACTATATCACTCAGACTGCAAAGGCAGCTTGAAGAGCTTATTGCTTTTTCTGCCCCCCCCCCCCCCCCCCCCCCCGCAAGAAATGGGTGTTTCTTTAGGTCTGTAGTTACTCTCTTGTTTTGTCATCTTGTAAACTGATGGGTATGTTTTACTTGTGCAGTGAATTAGCCCCTGAGGGATTTCTTGTCTTTGCTCTATGTTCACTGTTGGACTAGACCTGTATGAGAGTCAGAGGGAACCTTGCAGGTTTGATTCATCAAGCCTGGGGCCCACAGTACTTTACTAGGAGGGTCCCCCCCAAAATGCTTCATCCCTTTTAAGAGCAAAAAAAGTATATAAACTTTTAGGTTATAGGAATGCTTTAATATACAATTAAAACAAACAACTGTAGTCATAAAATGTAATTTTAAATAATTTTTCATGGAAGAGGGGTCCTGTGAAGACAAAGAATGTCCAGAGCTGATGAAAGTCCTAAGGCAGCCCTGGTCCTGGGTGTCCATCAGTAAGGAGGTGCCCTCTTTCCTCCCATCCCTCACTGCCCAGTACTCATAG
The DNA here is from genome assembly GCF_000147115.1 of Myotis lucifugus. Classification (NCBI taxonomy): domain Eukaryota; kingdom Metazoa; phylum Chordata; class Mammalia; order Chiroptera; family Vespertilionidae; genus Myotis; species Myotis lucifugus. The sequence goes on along the minus strand of NW_005871147.1, from coordinate 3,212,336 downwards.
TTAATTTAGCAAAGGTGGTCAATTAAACCTGAAGGAACTAATAAAAGCTGTGAGTGACTTGGTATATACAAATGTGAAGTAGACATATATACCTATAACACCAAAACTGATCAATATCACTTAATCACCAAGAAAATACGGCATAATAAAACTATGAGAGATAACCAAATACTCACTGAAAAGATTACAATTTAAAAAGACCAACAATACACTATTGATGAGATTATGGACCTTATGTTACATGCTGCTTTGGAGAAACATTTTTGCAGTATCTTGTGAAGTTAAACATACATATGATGCAGCAATTCCACTTGTAAATTTTACCTAAGAGAAGAAAAACAAATGTCCACACAGAAGCTTGTACTTAAATCTTCATATTCACAATAGCCCCAAACTGGAAATAATTGCTGAATGGATATATAAGTTTTCATGTATCCGTATAATGGACCTGCTCAGTGATATAAATCAGTGATTGGACTCGTGCTATCCGCAGCAGACAGGGCTAGCAAAATTTTGTGTGATTACATTTACGTGGAATTCTAAAGCAGGCAATATTAATTCATAATGATAGAATGCCAATCAATGGTTGCCTGGGGCGATGGAATGGGGAGGGGATGGACTGCAAGTGGACACAAGGATATTTTTTTACATGTTCTCTATCTTGATACGGTAGAGTTTTATAGGTGTACATACTTACCAGACTCATGAAACTGTTCACTTACCTTGAGTGCATTTATTGTATATGAATGATGGATTAGTAGAGGTTAATAAAGTTTTAAAATATTCTGGCATTTGACAAATATAGTCAACCACTTGGAAAAATAAGATTATATATAGATACATACCACTTTCCTATATGTCTATTGGATGAACAGACTGTTGAAAATAATAGAACACTTAATATGAAAACCCATTGGCTATAGCTAAAGATATTTTCAGAAAAAAAATTTCTTGATACAAAATGAAAGAATGAAAACACATTAATTATTTAAATGAAGATGTTAGGACATTTAACTGTCTCCTAAAAATGAAGGAGGGTGGACTTAAAAAGATATAAATACAAATGAGCTAATTGTTGATTTTAGACTTTTCCACATGGAACAAATGAATAAGAGCCACATCAGAGATTTTTGTTGTAACTTATCTTGGTTCTGGATACGTGCAACTTTTGGAAGGGATCAAATGAATCATGTCCTTTGTTCCTTCGATAGTGTTTATTTCAATGCCTTTAATGGCATTATCAAGCATAAATATTAGAAAGTCTTAATATATATTATGGGCCACAAATGTGGAAGAATACAATGTATATTAGTAGCATCTTTAAGCAGCTTAAAAACTGTGGTAATTGATGCTGCCCATAGGGAGACTTTGAGACCATTGCTTTAAGTATTCCTAGTCATCTTAAAGGTTTTATTAATCAGACTTCAATAGGATAGGATATTATAGTGGTTTTATGTAATTTGAAGACCTAATAGATTTTGACTAGTACTAGGATTCTGTTTCTTCGCTTTTATGTTTACAAATATGACTTGTAGCTTTTAAAAATTTAAATAATTTGGAAGTTTCAATCTCCACAGGTATTGATGGGAAAGTATTAAATTTACAAGAATTAATACCAAAACAAAATTATTTTATGAGTGATATAATCTGAAATCCTGTAAAGATTTCTATTTGACCAAGATTATCAGTGCTCATGTCTCTTTTTGGAGGAGAGTGTCAATAGCTGGTAATTTGTCTTCCAGTTCATATGTGTGCATGTGATAAAGAAACGTACAATTAGGTAGGTGTTATAAATAGGATATGGCAAAAAGACATACCTACTCATGTTTCCAAGCTTTTATAGCATATGTCCAGTGGAGGTTTGCTGCTCTTTAATTTTGCCTTTCGGGCTAACCAGCTGACGCCCAGTTGAAAAGACTTATGTTCTTATGAGGCCGCAAAAGCCTTAATGTTCAGGCTCCAGTCTCAGGTTTTGGAGAACGCCATGTACCATCAGCAGCTTCAGTTTCCACCCTCTAATGCTAACGCTCATCTATCAAACTTGAGGCTGAGAGTGAGGGAGAGGAAGCTTCCAGATAAACATACAACAGCGCCTAAACAGCTAATCACACTAGGCTTCCGCTTCCAGGCCCTATAATTAGAAGTCCTTCTTTTCCTTGTATTCCCAGATGACGCAAATGCATTTTGTGGCTTGGCACCTCATTTGGGGCGTAGGTTTAGTTTATGGCCAGGCTAGTCTGGTTTAGTCTCCTGATGCTGCATAAATAGTTCTTAAGCCACAGTCTACTCTGTACAAGTTTTTCCTTTTATGTATATCTGCTTTGTAACTTGTTTTCTAGAAGAAAAAAAAAAGGCATGTCATTTCTCCCAGCAGAATGTGTGCAACAGAGGAAATTATAAATTAAAAGAAAGCACATGATTGTGTGGTACTACATAAGCTATTTCTTCCCTTCCTCACTGCTCTTTCAATTTTTCCTCCATCATTTAAAATTTTGTCAAAAAAATTAAGCTACCTTCTGGATTATGGAAGCCACATTTGTGTGGAGAAGTGGAAAAAGAAAAGTTTAAGATAGGATATACAGGAGATAATAAGCATAAATTTTCAATGGGCTATTTCTCTAAAAATTTGAATTTGTTTACATATTAGAAAGTTAGATATTAACATCAATTTCAAAAGCTAGGAGCATATTGAAAGTGTTCATTTGAATGCTTATTTTGAGTAAAATATTGATCTTTGATTCTAAAAGAAATGAAGTTTATCTGCCGTAGGGGAGTGATATATTTGTGTTATAAATGCAACTTCATTTTAGTTTCTGTCAGGATGATGTTTCCATGAAATAGACTGTCATGTGTAGAAAATAGCTTTTTTTGTGGAAAAGTAGAGTTAAAACCTAGTAGTGGAATTGTGGTAATAGAAACAGTATGACTCAGCAAAAAATAGGCATGAAGAAATATTGTCCACAAAAGGACAATAAAACATTCATGCCCAATCTTAGCAATTTATTGTTTGAATAACATCAATAAGATGGAAAGAATGTA
>NW_005871147.1:3119561-3200046 GCF_000147115.1 Myotis lucifugus | reverse complement strand
TGTTACTTTTACTTTATCAGAGTGATCCTGCAAAATATGACTCGTATGTTTCCTTCCCAAGGGGAATAGAATCTAGCTTTTTAGCATTATTAATTGATAGTATTTGATGGTCAGTTCAGATGAAAACAAGCAAATTTAGTATGAAAATGTCTCATATTGCCTACTTATGCTTTTACTGAAATAGAAATTTTACTGGATTTTTTATATATTTACTTGCTAAATGTGGCAACCCATGATCCTGATTTTTGTTAGTTTTCCTCCCAAAACATTACCCTTATTGAGATGTAATCCTCATAATATAAAATTCATCCTAGCACAGATATATCCACAGACAATACATAAACAAATGGGTATGGTTGGCCCACAGTTATAGTGACCCCCAATTAAAGCAGAGGTGGCAGCTTTCCATTATCCCGTGCTGTTTAAGTCCCTACATTTACCCCTCCTCCCCTGCCCATGTTTTTGTTGGGGTTGTATAGCTGCGCCCCAGCCAGTAGTCACCATCCCCTTTCATCTTATACAAGCCATCAGTGAACTCGTCATTTAAAGGAAGCTCTGTGGAAAGGGGCCTGTGGAGCCAGTGGCATTGCTTCCGGCAGTGGAGTGAGTGATGCGGTCACTGTAAAAATGAGATGCTGCTGGGGCCAGGCAGGAACATACTCTAGAACAGCCATTCCCATTTGACTAACAAGCCCTGTTGGGCCCTTCCACTGTGTCCATGATCAAAATTTGAGTTGAGCCCTCTGAGTGTGGGTCTGGAAAATCAGGAAGCCTCCGTGGGCCAGTGGTTCAGTAGCTGCCCGCTACAAAAGGAAGCGAACTTGGTTGCTGGATCAGGCAGGTGGCGGTGTTGGACTGGGTTAGCACTTCTGAGTACTTCAGCCATTAAGTCTTCACCTAAACTTTTTCCCATTGGGTTTTGTGGACTTAATTGTATAACATGGGAAGGAACTAGAAGTCAGTTGTGTGCTTGTCCCACAGCCTACATGGCACAAGTGTGTAAGTACAATCAGTTAAGCCATTAATACCAGTTATACTTTCACAACATAAGCTACCATATAGTATACCCACAACATAACTTTAGCTTCTCTTCCCCGCTGTGGACTCTGCTTACACCTCATTGGGTGTAAACACATGGACGAATGTGTTTATTGTGCGCAGGCCAATTGTTCCACTGACAGCTGCCAGTGGTCACAGTATCCCCTATGTTGGTTTCAGGGGAAGGTAGCCTGCAGATACTATGGGGGCAGCCAGGAGGATTGGCTTTTTAAAAAAATTTTTTTCCCACTTGGGCAGTGATACTATTGCCAGCCTCCAGTGAGCATCCTGCTATGGCAGGCACCTTCTTTCTGTCCCCATTCCTAACACTTCCTGGTTTAATGCCTAAGTCCTTGACATTTTGGGCCAGCCCTCATCCTCATCTCCCCTCAAGTTCAGGCTGCAGCAGGAGCTGGCTATACTAGGATTGCTGGCTCTGTGTTGTTTGCAAGGCATCACATTCACTTTTTTAAGTTCAGATTTTTATTGAAATAATTTGTAGATTCATATGTACTTGTGAGAAATAGTAGTAAGAAATCCCATGTGTACTTAACCCAGTTTATCCCAATGGTAACATTTTGCCAAAGTAGAGTATAATCACAACTGGGATATTGACGGTGCGTGTGAACAGTCACCTGCACTGTTTCCAGTTTTGGGCTATTGGGAATATGTTTTCATTTCTCTTGCATAGATTTCCAAGAGTGTAATTGTTGGTTCAGATGATTATTGCATGCTGCTTAATTTAGCTCATTTTTGAATTTCTGGCACCTAGAAGAGTGCAAAACATGTAAAAGGCTTTCCATAAATACGTATTGAATAAATAAATGAATGAATGTGAAGAATTGACAGGTGCAGGGAGTAAGCAGATGGGATAGAGGATATGTGGAGATTATCAGTCTTTACCATGTTTCCATTCTAAGTAACTTATTCCGAAACAAACTTTTATTGCTCTTACCCTTGTGATAGTCAGAGTTACAGCATTTTCAATGAAAGTGTATTAATCAATTTTGAAGGTAAAATTATTGAAATGGTGGGTTGGGAATGACTCTAGAACTTAATTCTTATGCAAATAGCTTTTTTTTTTTTTTTGTATTTTCGTGTAAGTTTTCATTAAACACAACCTTGTCTGATAGCTTGGATCTTGGCTAGTTTAAAATTTTTTAAAAAAAATTTCAATTACCATTCACATACAATATTATGTTAGTTTCAGGTACATGACAGTGATTAGACATCTAGATAACTTACAAAGTGATCACCTAATAAGTCTGTTACCCTTATGTCAGTATATATAGTTATTACAATATTATTGATTATTGATTATATTCCCTATGCTGTACTTTATATCCCCATGATTTGTACATCTTAATCCCTTACCCTTTTTCATTCATCTCCCCATCCGCTTTCCCATCTGGCAAATGTCAATTTGTTCCCTGTATTTATGAGTCTGTTTTGTTTGTTCATTTTATTTATTTAGTTATTTTGAATTCACGTACTTGAAATCATATAATATTTCTCTTTCTCTGTCTGACATTTAATGTAGCATAACATCCTCTAGGTTTATCCATGTTTTCCCAAATGGCAAGATTTCATTCTTTTTTTATGGCCGAGTAATATTCCATTGTATATATGTACCATGTCTTCTTTATCTATTTGTCTATTGATGGACACTTAGATTGCTTCCATATTTTGGCTATCCTATCTCATAAAAGAGTAATATGCAAATCGACCATCACTGCAACACACAAGATGGTCGCCCCCATGTGGTCAAAGATGGCTGCCCCCATGTGGACACAAGATGGCCAGCAGGGGAGGGTGGTTGTGGACGATCAGGCCAGCAGGTTAGGGTAACAGTTAGGAGGTACCATGCCTGAAAGGGAGGGCAGTTTGGGTCAATTGGGCTGGTAAGAGAGGGTAGTTATGGGCGACCAGGCTGGCAAGGGAGGGGAAGTTAGGGGTGACTGGGCCAGCAGCGGAGGGCAGTTGGGGGAGACCAGGCCTGCAGGGGAGGGCAGTTGGGGGTGACCAGGCTGGCTAGGGAGGACAGCTAGGGGTGACCGGGCCAGCAGGGAAGGGCAGTTAGGGGCAATTGGGCCGGCAGGGGAGTGGTTAGGGGGTGGTCAGGCTGGCAGGAAGAAGCTGTTAGGGGCAATCAGGCAGGCAGGCAGGCGAGCAGTTGGGAGCCAGCAGTCCTGGATTGTGAGAGAGATGTCTGACTGCCCGTTTAGGCCTGATCTCATCCCACCAGGATCGGGCCTAAATGGGCAGTCAGACATTCCTTGAGGGGTCCCAGATTGGAGAGGGTGCAGGCTGGGCTGAGGGACACCCCTCCTCCCTGTGCACGAATTTCGTGCACTGGGCCTCTAGTTGTAAATAAAATTGCTACAAAGGACTTATGTTTATGGTTTTGATTGTCATTCTTATAGGCTTCTGAAAGTATAGTACTCTGGGATTTGAGAATTTTTTTTAAAATAAATCTTTATTGTTCAGATTATTACAGTTGTTCCTCTTTTTTTCCCCCATAGCTCCCCTCCACCCAGTTCCCACACCATTCTCTGCCCTTACCCCCCCACTGTCCTCATCCATAGGTGTACGATTTTTGTCCAGTCTCTTCCCACATACCCCACACCCCTATCCCCCCTGAGAATTGTCAGTCCACTCCCTTTCTATGCCCCTGATTCTATTATATTCACCAGTTTACTCTGTTCATCAGATTTTTTATTCACTTGATTTTTAGATTCACTTGTTGATAGATATGTATTTGTTGTTCATAATTTTTATCTTTACCTTATTCTTCTTCTTCCTCTTCTTAAAGAATACCCTTCAGCATTTCATGGTGGTGATGAACTCCTTTAGCTTTTTCTTATCAGTGAAGCTCTTTATCTGACCTTCACTTCTGAATGATAGCTTTTCTGGATAAAGTAATCTTGGTTGTAGGTTCTTGCTATTCATCACTTTGAATATTTCTTGCCACTCCCTTCTGGCCTGCATAGTTTCTGTTGAGAAATCAGCTGACAATCCTATGGGTACTCCCTTGTAGGTAACTGACTTTTTTTCTCTTGCTGCTTTTAAGATTCTCTCTTTGTCTTTTGCCCTTGGCATTTTAATTATGATGTGTCTTGGTGTGGTCCTCTTTGGATTCCTTTTGTTTGGGGTTCTCTGCGCTTCCTGGACTTGTAAGTCTGTTTCTTTCACTAGGTAGGGGAAGTTTTGTGTCATTATTTCTTCAAATAGGTTTTCAATATCTTGCTCTCTCTCTTCTTCTGGCACCCCTATAATTCGGATGTTGGTACTCTTGAAGCTGTCCCAGAGGCTCCTTACACTATCTTGATATTTTTGGATTCTTTTTTCTTTTTGCTTTTCCGGTTGGGTATTTTTTGCTTCTTCGTATTTCAAATCTTTGACTTGATTCTTGGGATCCTCTTGTCTGCTGTTGGATCTCTGTATATTATTCTTTATTTCAGTCAGTGTAAGCTTAATTTCTATTTGGTCCTTTTTCATATCCTCGAGGGTCTCACTAAATTTATCGGCAGTTTCTAGAAAATTCTTGAAAAACCTTATAACCATGGTTTTGAACTCTATATCCAGTAGTTTGCTTTCCTCCATTTCTGTCATTTGTGATCTATTTCTTTGTCTCCGCATTTTGGCTCCTTCCCTGTGTTGATAGAGTGGCTTTGTGTGCTAGGTGTCCTATAGGGCCCAGTGGCTCAGCCTCCCCAATTACCTGAGGTGGACACTCTTGGTGCACACCTTTGTGGGCTGTGTACACAGTCTTGTTGTAGTTAAGCCTTGATTGTTGTTGGTATCACTGGGAGGAATTGACCTCCAGGCCAATTGGCTGTGAGAATCAGCTGTGTCTACAGTGGGAGAACTTCTGTGCTGAAGACACCCTTATGGGACAAGTCTTGCTTCAGTAGGGCTTTGGTACTCACTGAGTCTGCCCCCTGAGTGTGTCCTTTGTAGATTTGAGGAGTTGTAATCTGGATGGTCCCAATCTGACCACGGGATACATGGGCTCTTGGATCTTTAAGGAGGTGCTAATTTAGCCTCTGCCTGAGGCTACCCAGCAGGAGCTATGGAGAGATCTGCAGATTCCTCTTCCTTGTTTGGGGTTTGGAGGTGCCCAGATGAGGCCCAGCTGTGAAGCAGTGCAAGCTGCTGTGGGGCCTTTGGCCCTCTTTTGGATGTTCTGTGTCTCTCTGACCCAGCTGCAGTTTGTTAGGTAATTTTAGATCTCAAAGGGCCAGCCCATTCATATTCAAAAGCCTCTGGGCACAGCTTGGGTGGGGCGGGGTCTCAGGGAATCAATAGGGGGGAGCAAACAGCTATGTCTGATCCTCAGTCCTACCCTAAGAGGCCCCTGGGTCTCAGTGTCCCGTGGTAGTCGCTGCAAGCACGTCTGAGAGAAAGCCGCCCTTGAGTTCCGCCCGATGCCAGACAGTCCAGTTTCTCCCTGTATGAGTCTGGGTCCCCAGAGACTCGCCCGGAACTGGAGTCAGGGCCATCGGGAGCTTGAGACTCCCTCCCAATTGAAAAAGACACCGGCGTCCTCTGTTGCCAGCCCTTTCCGCATGCGCCTCCGTACCTCTGCACTTTACTTCCGCAGCTCCTCTGAGTCTCAGTGTGCTTTTCTCTTTCCTTCTAGTTGTAGAATTTCCACTCAGCCAGCCTTCCTGTGGTTCTGGATGATGTCTGTTTTGTCTTTTAGTTGTATTTTTGAAGTCTGGGATTTGAGAATTTTTATCTAAGGTCTTTCTGCTTTGGTGTTTTCTTTCTCTTTAAGAGGGTTGAGGTAGTTGCTATTTGAGTCATTAGGCATGTCTTTGGCTATAGAAGCAAAATCACATTTAACAATGCTTTTAAAAAAATCAGGGTTTATTTTTCTGATTTTACAAGAAGGCTGCTGCCGGTTTTGGTACAGTTGCTCAGCAGTGACATTTTTGCTCTTTCTCTCATGTATTGCCACTGCTCTGGACATCATTTCTCAATTCCAGGCAGTAAGGTGGGGGAGAAAGGGCAGCACCAGTGATGTTAATTCCTTTTATCGGGAAAGTGGATACTTTCCAGAATCCTGCTTTTGACTGACTGATTACAATGATGTCAACACTTACTGTAAGAGAGGCCGGGAAAACATTTTGATGGTGTCAGGTGAGGGAGTGAAGTTTGGAGATGGGTGTTTGATTTGCCATCCACTCAGTACATTTGTATGATCATCACCTCAGTCAAGATACTGAACATTTTCACCATCCCAGAAAGTTTCCTCCTGCCCTCTCCAGTTAGATCTTCTGCTCTGCTCACACCCTGGACAATCATTGCTATTACTTCATGTTTTTATTTTTCAAATTATAGTTTACATTCAATGTTATATTAGTTTCAGGAGTTACTTCATTTCTTTTAAAAAAAGAATCTTTTCTATAATCACTTAAGGCAGTGGTTCTCAACCTTCCTGATGCCGCGACCCTTTAATACAGCTCCTCATGTTGTGGTGACCCCCAACCATAAAATTATTTTCGTTGCTACTTCATAACTGTAATTTTGCTACTGTTATGAATTATAATGTAAATGTCTGATATGCTATATGTGTTTTCCGATGGTTGTGATTCACAGATTGAGAACTGCTGACTTAAGGTTTGATATGGATTTGGGGGAACTGCCATTTCTGGTCACTTTATTATATTTTTTAGCTCCATATTACAGACTGTACCACAGTCATTATCCAAGTGTTTTAATATTGCAGATATCTCTGCCATGTCTCTTCCATCCCTCCATAGCTATTGAATTATAATATGGATTTTAGATTTTAGAATGTCAAAATAACCCTACATTTTTATCACTGATATCAGGTAATTGGGTTTTGGATGTATGTAGAGACTTGTAGGATGCTGATTTCTGCATCTTAGATGCTTACATATAGTGACGTTTAATTCTAGTGCTCAAAAGAGAGAAAAAAATAACAGAAAAAGAAAATAAAACACACAAAAAATAATTCTAGTGCTCAAATATTCTTGTTTCATATGTAATTTGAATTTAACCTGTTTTGTGAGTTAATTATACAATTTATGTGTGGACAAAATGGTTCCGTGTGTGTTTGTCTGCTATATAATGTTGTTCTTTTGGATTATTATATCAATGATATTTTAAAAAATTCAGATAATTCAGATGAGCATTGGAATCTATTTGATTACTAGCTTAGAGTCCCAAATAAGCAAAATATTATCTTCTACAAAAAGGATTCCATGTTTCTCACTAGTAGACCCATATTACAAAAAAAAGTATAATATTGCCTGACTTGGTCAATATTATTTGCCATGATATTTAGTAATGCAGAGCTAAATCAGAGATACAACTCTCTTATAGCTCTCCTGTTTTGTGATGAGAAAATCTTAACTAGAAATATTCCCAAATTGAGGCCTATAAATAATGCAGAGGATGCCGTCTTCTTACTACTGGTTTGCCCTTATGTATAATCTATTTATGTATTTATTTTAAATCTTTATTGTTGAAAGTATTACATATGCCTCCCTTTCCCCCCATTGACCACTTCTAGCCCACTCCTGTCCCCACTCCCACCCCCCCAGACCTTCATCACCCTATTGTCTGTATCCATGGGTTATTTGTATATGCATACAAGTTATTTGGTTGATCTCTTCCCATCCACCCACCCACCCACCTACCCCTGCCTTCTCTCTGAGATTTCTTGTTTTTAATGATCTATGAAAAACCACCCAACTTGTTTGATAATACTAACAGTTATATCGTTTTGTATTTTATGGTAGGTGACCTGTTATCTTCTGTAATGTTATTCAAAGGATTAAACTTGCTCTAGTCCACTGACAGTCAATGTATGTAGCAACTCTTCTCTGCTCATTAATGTCCCCTAACGTGTCTTCAAGGTCATGGAGCAGACTCGGTGCTCTAATAGCAGTTTCCTAAGTAAGCATTTAGGTGGAATTCTGTCTTCCTGCCTTGATACTGATTGTTAGCACCACCTCATATCAGAAGTATTCTTAAAATGAAAGAGGGAAACTCCTTTTCATTGACAGATCAGGAAGTGGTCTTGATTATAAGTGTTTTGGAAAACGGTTTTAGATAACATGCTTTAGTTTCTTTCACTGTGATGGGACATAAATTACTCAATAAGCCTAAAATGTTTTTCTCTCTATATTTGATTCTGGCTTGTGTTAAATGCATTCGATATTATGATATTAAATTTGTCTGTTACTGTGTTTCTTTTCTCTTGCTGTGCTATTTACACTTTTCTTTGTCCTGCTATTTCCTTTTCACTGGCTTTCTATAAGTCAGTTTAGGTGAAAGTTTTCATAGGCAGAGTACAGAGTTAAAACAGTTGTGGAATGACTGTTAATTCATAATTCTAGGACTCCTGGGAGTTACATTTATCAGCTCTCAAGAGATTCTTTAATTATAATGTTAACGTGTTACTTTTGAAAGAAATTGAAATGGACAGGCATGTGGTTGAATTGGGGTTTATCCTTGTATTTTTGTCTAGCGATAGTCTAGCAATGGCGTATCTTGTCTTGATATAGCAGACTAAAATTTCTTTTTTAAAGGTTCGAGGTTCTTTTAGAGACTTGTACTTTGATGAATACGAATAGCATTGGTTTGCGGAGTATTTTGGGGATATTAGTCAAGATTCTAATGTGAACTTGGGCTTACTTGAAGATCTAATATATGAGAAAGTTGGCTTCATTGATTGCTAGAGGAGTTTTACTTAGCTCATATTGTTGTAATGAAGCTAATATATTCCTATATGTATAAATACATGCATATATTTTTCCTGTTAAAATTCCACTCAGAGACATTTTATATTCTACCATACTTTTACATTGTCTGGGGTCTTTTTTTCAGCACTGTTTGACAGTTGTTTTGTACGGTAGAAAATTATTATTATTATTATTATTAATTTTTCAATTATTTCTTAATACCTCCACCTCTTTCATCTGTCCCTCTGGATTAAATACAAATAGGTAGTTACAAAATAGTCATGGGGATGTAAATGACAGCATAGGGAGTATTATAATAACTGTATGATCCCAGGTAGGTACTGGAAATATTGGAGGGGACACTTTTTAAAGTATATGGTTGCCTAACTATTATGCTGTATACCTGAAACTAATACCAAATAATATTGAAAATTCTTATAGTTTATTAGTAAGTCATTGTAGAAAATCTTAAGTATCTGTGACTTGTCCTCCTTTTAGGGATATGCTTAAAAATGTTTAAAACAGTATAGAATCTTACTTGGCTTTTTAAAAAGTATAAAAGTATAGAAGTAAATGGAGGCATTTTGTTCAAGTTGCCACCATTAATCTGGTATCAAGATAAAACTAGTAAATTCAATTTGCTAACTTAATTATGCAAATTAGTGAATAACTTTTCATAGACCAAGTCTGTGGCCAGCCTTGATATATGTAATGTTTTTGTAAATAAAGTTGCTTTTGTTTTGTTTTGTTTTTTAATATAGCTGCAGTCATTGATTTACATGTTTTCTATGGCTACTTTGACACTAGAAAGGCAGAGTTGAGTAGTTACAACAGCTAATTACTGCAGTACATTGTTTTTCTCATTAGGGTGGTGTGCAGCATGTTACCTTGATACATTTACTTTTAATAAAACACACGTATTTTCATTGATTTCAGAGAGGAAGTAGAGAGAAAGAAGAGAGAGAGAAACATCAATGATGAGAGAGAATCATTGATCGTCTGCCTCCTGCACACCCCCTACTAGGGATGAAGCCTGCAACCAGGGCATGTGCATTGACCTGGAATTGAACCATGACCTCCTGGTTCATAGGTCGATGCTCAACCACTGAGCCACACTGGCGGGGCAGATTTGTATATTGTATTATGATTGCCATGGTAGCCATGTTTATCACATTACATAATTATAGTTCACTGTTATTGTCTATATTCATTATACTATGCATTAGACCCCTGGCTTATATACTACTTGTTACAAGTTTTATGCCCTTAAGTACTATCAGTCTTATCTCCTCATCACCCATCCCCTGATAACTACCATTTTACCCTCTGTTTTTTACAGGCTTGATTATTTTTTTGCAGATTTCACATATAAGTGATATAACACAGTACTTACCTTTTCTCTGATTTATCTTGCTGAGCATTCTCTGCTTAAGGTTCATCTATGTCATAAATGGCAGGATGTCCTCTTTCTCAAGGCTGACTAATATTCCATGGTGTATATACTGCATCTTTTTATAAATCCATCCACTGATGGGCATTTGGGTTGTCAGAGTGTTTTGAGGCCTTTTCTCCTGAGCACCCCACCTGGATCCCTAGCTATTAAGTCAGCTTCTACCTAGTTTTCCTTCAGCTATCCTTGTCCCCACTGCAAACCTGCTTCCTTATATTTGACTCCCAGAATCATCTTTCCAACATTGAAATCTTGACTACATTATTTCTTAAAACCCAGGCACCTCCTGCTCTCTCTTGCTGACTCTCATGTTGTTCCTGACATACTGTACTAGTTGCCCATCATTTCCATTTTATGTCTATGCATTTATGTCTAAAATGGAATATGTGATATACCTGATATATCTCTATTGAAATATCCTTCTCTCCTTTCTTTGTAAGTATATCCTATTTCAAAGAGCAATTCCATAATCTATAGCTATTTAGATAATGTTTTTTTGTGCCACTTCTAACCATCCACCTTCACCAACTCCTTTTCATGTCTCACCAGATTTCATATATTTCCTTTCTTTTTGTTACCACTGTGCCTTATACATAAGATAGTTATTTCACTTTTACATATTATATTTTCACAAGTTTCTTATGTGTCTTTTCCTTTTGGTAGGCCGTGAGCCCAAGGATTATTTTTTATTTACCTCTGTGTTCTTAGTATTTATTAGCATGGTACCCAACGAATTTTTGTTGAGTGAATGATTGGGTTAATTTTCTCACTTACATTATAAGATGTGTATTTTTATTTTAACCAGTTTATGCTTTCTAGAAGGCAAATTCATTTAGAGTAATAAACCTGACTCATATATCTTTTCTCTTTTTTCCATATGTCTTTTCTTATAACTCTGTAGGGTGAAACTAGATATGTCCTGTTTATTGACTTGCCACTCTATGCAGCAAGGGATAGAATTTCCTACTCTAAATCTTATCAAATCCCTGATATGGAGTTTTGATCACTATTAATTATGAAACTCATCTGTAAAATAAAATATTTTATTTATAACGTGATCTTAGGTATATTTGGTAATGAGATACGTATTTCTATTCATATTTGGTGATGTGTGTGTGATGGATGCTCTTAATGTAAGTAGTTTCAATCAGGTCTCTGTTTTCCCATATCTCATTTCTAGGTACAAGACATCTGCTTCAGCCATGACTGTCGCTGGGTTGTGGTCAGTACTCTTCGGGGGACGTCCCATGTTTTTCCAATCAACCCTTATGGTGGCCAGCCTTGTGTGAGAACACATATGTCGCCACGAGTCGTGAATCGTATGAGCCGTTTCCAGAAAAGTGCTGGGCTGGAAGAGATTGAACAAGAACTGACATCTAAGCAAGGAGGTCGCTGTAGCCCTGTTCCGGGTCTCTCAAGCAGCCCTTCCGGATCACTCTGCACGGTAAACCTGATTGTAAACCTGATTTTCTATCTCTATCTCTATCTCTATCTCTATCTCTATCTCTATCTCTATCTCTATCTCTATCTCTATCTATCTCCACTGAACCCTTCAGTCCTTCTTCTCTTTATCCTTAATTTTCAAGGTCTGGGACAAAAACAAATCCATTTTTTCTAATATGTTCATGCAAAGACAAGGTCTTAGGCTCATTTTGGGACATTCTTAATTTATTAAATAATTTAATTGAAGCCAATATAGTAATGGCAGTCTTTATCACGTGACTTTACCTCCCTAAATTTTCCAGTATGTAAGGATTTCCTTGTGTTATTTTTATGGAATATGAAGTTTGAGACTATATTCATACATTTAGAGATTGACTCTCATGTCTGTAGATCTTTTCCAGAAAACTTCATTTTTAACCAAAGCCAACACCACTATATATAGTTCATTAACTATATTCATATTCATTGTTGGAGAAGAATGGTCATGAGTCATGTGTATTTTAGAGCAGCATTTGTTTTTTATTTTAAAATACATCTCTGTGGGATTTCTACCAGTATGTTGCAGGAAAGGAAAAAACAACAACAACTGTACAGCTCGATAATTTGTCTTAGAGCAAATAATTATGTTATTATCACCCCAACCAATAAATGAAACATTACTAGAATGCCCCTTTTGTGCTCCTTTTCTATAAAAGTAAACAATGAATCTGACTTAATGGTAATCATTTTCTTACTTTTTAAAAATATTTCTCTGCTAAGGAAGTATCCTTAGATACTGTTGTTCACTTTCATATAAGTGGAATAATAGAATGGTATATTTTGGTATATTCAGCTTTAGCATCATGTTCATGGGATTAATTCATGTTCTTTATAGGTTTACTTGATTACTTGATTTCTTTCTCTCTTTTTAAAATATCTTTTTATTGATTTGAGAGAGAGAGAAAGGGAGAGGGAGTCATAGAAACATCCGTCAGTTGCCTCATGCATGCCTTCTACTGGGGATTAAGCACACAACCCAGACATGTGTACTGACCAGGAATTGAACTACTTACTGTTGATGTATATGTGGAGAGTTTTCGGTGTGGGGTTATTACATATAATGAGGCAGTGAAAATTTTTTTATTTGGTTTCTAGTCCAAATATGTTCTCATTTTTGAGTGGAAATGCTGGGCTATAATGTATGCAAACTTTGACCTTGGTTGTTAATACCAGAGTGGTTATACCCTTTCATTCCCACCAGAATGACTGAAAATATTTTATGACATTAGATGACACTTTTTCTAGAGTATTACAGATTCTCCTTGACACATGACTGATTTAAGTTTTTAAGAGTAGGGGATTTTATGTAGAGAGATAATGGTTACTACATAAAACTATTTAATTGATCTGAAATTCATATAACATACATAACCATTTAAATGTTAACAATTTAGTTGTGCAAACCACCACTTCTTCTTGGTTCCAAAACATTTTCTTTATCCCAGATGAAAATCGAATATTCATTAAACAGTTACTCCCATTCCTCTCTTTCCCAGTCGCTAGCCACCACCAATCTGCTTTCTATCTCTTTGGATTTATCTGTTCTGGATATTGCATATAACTGGATATTGCATATTGCATACAATATGTGGATCTTTTGTTTCTGGCTCTTTTCCTGTGGCACAACCACATTATAATATGTATCAGTACGTCATTCCTTTTTATTGCTGAATAATATTTCATTTTATATATATACTATATTTTTTATTCATTGATGGACATTTGAGTTGTTTACATCCTTTAGCTATTGTTAATGGTGCTGATACAAACATGTATGTATGAATATTAGAGTACCTCTTTTCAATTCTTTTAGTTATACTCTAATCCTAATTTGTTTTAACTTCTTCTTGAATACATATCCTTTTGTAATACTTAAGCAATCCTAGAAATGCATTTTCTGTAGGACGTTTCAAGAGAGCCTGAAAAACACAGGTAAATGGAACCCTGTGGAGAAATTGGGTTGTAACAAAAAATTTGGGACTTTGTTTTCTCTTCGCATGATGTTTTATGTTTTGGCTCTATTATTTTTATAGCAATAGTTATTCATGTGTAGTTAACTTAATTAGTGACTCAAGGTCAGAAATCTTTCAGAATCAATCCTGGATGAAAACAGCCATTTAAAAAAGTATTTCAAATTTTAAAATAAGTTGAAAGCTATGTGCTATTTGTATTTTTTGCCATTTGTAAGGAATTTTACTTACATAATTAATTACATTTTATGGCATAAATATTTTGTCATATAATTAGGCGACAGTATCTGTTCTTTGAGGACCTTTCTCTTTGTGTTGAGTATTTTTCTTTACTTAAATTCTAAACATTTTATGGAAAGAGATTCAGTGTACATGTGGGGTAGGTAGATTGACCAGATGTATTGTTAGAAAAATAAGGTTTACATTCCTTACATTTATACATCTCCAGAGAGTATTCTTTTGAGCTTCATTTGCCTTCCTATTCTTCCTTCCCTAGTAAGCATACCCCATACCAGGTTCCATTGTAGGTTTTGGGCATATCATGCACAAAAAATTGTCATCTCTGCCCTGTGTATCATCTAGTCCAAGGGAAAAGATAGGGATCAAATAACTGTGAACAAATTCCTAAGATTATATTTTTGCTGAAGGGTGCAAAGTGCCAATCAATTAAGGTTTGTCATTTGTAAAAGAACATGTAGTTGAAGAGCAATACTTGGATTTCTGAGTCAAAATATACTATTTTCTCTCAGCTTTATTGCACACAGCTCTCTTCATTGTTTCCCTAAAGCTACCAGAAGAGAGGAGATGATAGACTGTTTGACAGATTGCTATACTTAGCATTCTCTTTTGAAAGCAGGGAATTTCAGAAGGCATTTTCCTCCTGATAACACCTATTAAAATTTTTATTGTGTTGGAATTTCACCCCATTACTCTGTGTAGTATTCCTTATTTTCAAAGCACCAACGTTAGGGTGATGGTCATTTTTCTTCATGTTCTCTTTGTATTTCACATGTCAAAACAAAATGGGCATTGTTGTTGGTTAGTTCTAAAAAGGATGTATTTACAGTTTGTGTGGATAAACAGTCTGATGCTGGTCAAAAACAATGTAAACTTTGAACAGGGAGGGATTCATCTTGAAAATGAATCATGCTTGGTGCTATTACCGTTGTTTGTGCTCTTTTTAGCAAACTAAAGGAAACTGTTAAATAACAGTTGATATAGGGATATTTCCTTTTTACTCTCTGGAGTCAGTCCAGTGTGGGTTAGGATTATTTTATCTACTTGCCATTATTTTACATAACAGAGGACGTTTATTTACTTGAAACATACTCTCTCTAAATATGTCCTTCATTTTCTTTCTTATTTCTTTGACCTTAGTCTGTGTGAGTGTTTCTTAAGATCCATGGACATGGATATGAAAGAAATGACATTATGTTTACTATCCTCTAACCAAAAATGTTTCCTTTCATTGTGAATATAGACAACACAAGATAGTAATATTAGTAGTACTTGCGACATTGTCACCAATAAAAATGCAGATGTTTTATATCACAATATACATGAACTGGATATCTTGAAACATTTTGAGTTACTGATATTTTGAAATATTGTTTATACTTATAGCTTTGAAATTACTATATATTATGTAATACTATTACTGATTTTAGTATTTATTACTTGTATAGCAAAATTCAATTTTTAACTGTATTGATAACTATACTTCAGTATAATTGGTTTACTTTAATTTATGTATTTTATTTAATACATACATACATATACATACATATATATGTATGTGTGTGTATATATGTATACACACACATATACATATACATATACATACATACATATACATATACATACATACATATATGTATACACACACACACACACACACACACACATATATATATATACACACACACGCACACACACAGAGTGGTCAGATTATTATGACCACCTGACGTTTGTAGGCAAATTAGCTATAATTTCGCGCTGAAGTTGCTAGAGGGCCAGACCATTATAAACGTTTGAATAGCACAACATACCTAAGTATTGTTGCTGATCAAGTTCATCCTATCATGTTGATGGTTGTATCCCAGTGGAGATGGCTTCTTCCAACAAGACAATGCGCCATGCCACAGTGCTCATATTGTGCAGGAGTGCTTCCAAGAACATGAGGGAGACTTTACCTTGCTTAGGTGGCCCTCACAATCACCAGATCTCAATCCAATTGAGCATTTGTGGGACAAAGTTAAAAGAGCCATCAGGCAGCTGGTTTCACAACCATCAAATCTTACGGAACTGGACAGTGCTATTCATCAGGCATGGTGTCAGATTCCTCACATCACCTTTCAACATCTCGTGGAGTCAATGCCAAGAAGAATCGCCGCAGTATTGAAGGCAAAAGGTGGCCCAACAAAGTATTGATGGGGTAGTCATAATAATCTGACCTATCATAGTGTATGTATGTATGTATGTATGTATGTATGTATAATTGATTTTTAGAGAGGAAGGAAAAGGGAGAGAGAGAGAGAAACATTAATGATGAGAGAGAATGCCCCACACTGGGCATTCATTGAGCCTGCAATCCAGGCATGTGCCCTGACTAGGAATCGAACTGTGACCTGGCTCACAGGTCCACATTCAACCACGGAAACACACTGGCTGGGACTCAATCATTTTTTCTTACCACATCTGTTTTAGTAGCCCCTACCCAGCCACTTTTACTATCCTAAGACCTTTCCTTTGTTAATCATAAAGGTTATTTTCCACTTTTCTGCCTAAAATCTTTCAGTATCTCAATATCCTTGTAGAAGGTTAGAGAGGCTCCCATCCTATTTCTAGCTGTTGTCCCACCACACCTGGATTACTGTATCCTCCCCTGAATATGCCACATGGATTAATTTCCTTGGCACCTTTCCTATTTGTATACTTATCTCTACTGGAAATAATTGTTACCCTCTTGAATGCTTATTAAAACCCTACTTCATTGTGTTCTAGCTAAAACTATCACTTTGTCTCTTAGCCTCTCTTAAACATCTCTGGATGTGTGTCATCTATAGCAGCCTCCATAGTGACACTCTGAACATATTTTGTTATATCACAACATGTTGGTTGTTCGGGGACATGCCTGTCTGCCTATTAGATCGACTTCCATGAAGACAGGGCCTTATTTGTATTTGTGTCTTTGTATCTTGTGTAGTATTTGGTAAAATGTAGACTCGAGGGCTTTGAGCCAAGTTTCCAAACATCTTTAGAAGTTCTTCTAATAAAACAATTTTTTCTTTTTTAGATTATTTTTAAGTTTTATTGTTTTCCATCACCATTTATCCCCCCTATACCCTCTTCCACCTCCACCCATCCCTCTCACCCCCCACAATCACCACACTGTTGTCATTGTCCATGAGTTCTTTCTCTCTTTTTTAAAAAATATATTTTATTGATTTTTCTACAGAGAGGAAGGGAGAGGGATAGAGAGTTAGAAACATCGATGAGAGAGAAACATCGATCAGCTGCCTCTTGCACACTCCTTACTGGGTATGTGCCCGCAACCAAGGTACATGCCCTTGACTGGAATCGAACCTGGAACCCTTGAGTCAGCAGGCCGATGCTCTATCCACTGAGCCAAACCAGTCAGGGCTCTTTCTCTTTTTTGCTTAATCCCTCCACACCCCTTGTCCCCCAATAAAACAATTTAGATTTAAATCATTACTTGTCAGAATGAAGATATTTTTATTCATGATAACATTGCTGTTCATTTTAACATCTTTAAGATACATTTATTTATTCATCAACCATTAGTTAGAGTTTACTATGTCTAGGCACTGTTTCTGAGCTCTAAGAATATAGCAGTGGACAGGAGGAACATGTCTCTCTTCCCATGGAGCTGACTTTCTAGTGGAGTGCTATGAATAAAAAAGAGGATAGAAAGATAGAAAGGAAGAAAGAAAGAAAGAAAGATAGCCATAGCTGGTTTGGCTCAGTGGATAGAGTGTCAGCCTGTGGACCAAAGGGTCCTGGGTTCGATTCTGGTCAAGGGCACGTACTTTGGTTGCAGGCTTCTCTCCAGCCCGGGCCCTGTTGGGGCACGTGCAGGAGGCAATCAATTGATGTGTTTCTCTCACATCAGTGTTTCTCTCTGTCTTTCCCTCTCTCTTCCACTCTCCCTAAGAAAATAAATCAATGGAAAAAAATGAGGGTTAACCAAAAAAGAAAAAAGAAAGAAAGATGATAGTTTTATGGGCTAAGGAGAAAAATAAAGAATTGAAGGGGAATAGGGAATGTCTGGGGAGGATTGCAATTTGAGATTAGAATTCGTCAGCAGACCAGACTGAGCTGCTAAAATTTCAACAAAGAGGTGATGGAAGTATGGATGAAAGTCAGTCAGATGTCTGGGGAACATGTTCTAGGCAGAAGGAACGGCTAGTGTAAAATCCTTGGTTTGGGAATGTTCCTGGAGTGTTCAAGGGTTAGGGTTAGGGTTAAGGGGTCATAATAGTAGGAGCACATAGTAGAAGATGAGGTCAGAGAGCAAAGGTGTCCAGATCATGTCAACCTTTTACTTAGAATGAGAGATGGAGAAGCTGTGGAGAGTTTTGAGAATAAGAGTGACATGATAAGCCTGTGTTTTGGCAGGATCAGAAGGGAGATCTAACAAGGGTAGAAGCCCAGTGAGACCAGTTAGGAGAGTATTGCAAAAATCCAAGTGAGAGAAGACAAGGCTTGGACTGAGTTGTTTATAGTGGAGATTCTCAGTAGTAATTGGATTCTTGCTATATGTATGTTTTTTAAAAAAATATATTTTTATTGCTTTCAGAGACGAAGGGAGAGGGCGAGAGAGATAGAAACATCAATGATGAGAGAGAATCATTGATTGGCTACTTCCTGAATGCCCCCAACTGGGGATTGAGCTGCAACTGGGGCATGTGCCTTTGACTGGAATTGAACCCGGGACCCTTCAGCCCGCAGGCCAACGCTCTATCCACTGAGCCAAACCACCCAGGGTGGATTCTTGCTATATTTTGAGGGTAGGGCCATCAGGATTTCTGGTATACTTTATGTCACATATGAGAGAAGAGAGTGACTAGTACCTGTTGTTGTACCTGTGCCTTAACCTTCTTTCTGTAAAATGTGGAAAATAATATTACCTACCTTAGTTACTGTGAGGATTAAAGCACTTTGAATAGTGTTTTGCACATGTCAAGTACTCTGTAAATGTTTACCTGCTATGATTAGTATCATTATCAATATTGTTTTTATTGAGGATATATATAGGATTGAGTACTTTTTCTTATTTTTGCATAGTGCCTCTTATCCAGAAAACCAAATAAATGAATTATTCACTGGATAATGAGTGAATGAAAAATATAATTGTGACCTTATTATATACACATTTTAGACTTTTAAAATTTTATTATTTTAATTCTCACTCCTCGATATGTTTTTTATTGATTTTAGAGAGATACAGAGGGAGACAGAGATACAAAAACATCAATCGGTTGCCTCCTATTCAAGCCCCAACTGGGCATTGAACCCAGCAATCTAGGTATGTCCCCTGACTGGGAATCGAATCTGCAACCTTTTGGTGTATGGGACCATTCTCCAACCAACTGAGCCAGGGCTTGCTTTTTTTTTTTTAAAAGCATTTTCGACTCAGTACAGTGGGGCTTGACTTACGAGTTTAATTCGTTCCGTGACGGAGCTCGTAACTCAAATTATTCGTATGTCAAATCAATTTTCACCATTACAATGACACGTGATGCTGGGCTGATGTTGTGGCGTTCACTGTCACGTTTGCTGTGCCAACTAGCGGTGGGGTATCTGAAGCTGGCTCGTAACCCAAATTTTAGCTCGCAACTCAAAGCAAAATAACCTCCGAGAGATGGCTCGTATCTCGAAAAACTCGTTAGTCGGGACACTCGTAAGTCAAGGCCCCACTGTATTGATAAGTTGACTTCTAACATTGTTTCTGAAATGGAGACACCAACACAAAACTGAAAACTGAAGGTAGTATAATTTTTTTCTTTTTCATATGTTTTTGCTCATTTAGAATTCACACATCAGGAAGTGTAGTTTTTCCAATTACTCCACCTATTCTTGAGCCTTTGCATTCCTTTATTTTGCAAATTAGTTTTCCAGTTTAGATTCAAGAATATGGCATGTACTCTGTGATAGGGCTTTTAAGGAACTTGTTTTTTCCTGCTATTTCCATTGACTTAACAGAGGGATTTTGGATTTATTTCTACAGTTCCCCAGAGTTCCTGGAAGCGTCTCCTTTCCCATTAACTTATTGATCGTCAGGGTAGGAGTCATCTTTGAGTCATGACTTCTGGCATTTGAATTCCAGATTCTGCTTCTTCCAAATGGAAGTAGTTGAGACCTTCTTGGACTTGAAGCTCCATGTTTTAGTAAAAGTGCTTTTAAATAGCTGGTAGCATCACTTTTCTTTTTAGCATCTGAGTGCTGCATTTTTTTTTTTTTTTAACCACTCAGAAACTCTGTTTATAGTCTTTATTTGATGGTTTATTGTAATTACTTTTGTTGATCAGTAGTTTTCTTGATACAGACCACATCACAATTGTAAATACAAAGCAACCACACATTTCAGCCTTATATAGTTTCACCTACTTAAGACAATCAATAAGAATGTGATGTTCCTTGACTTCTCTTTCCACATCTCTGTTTACTTGTGGATTGAAGTTTCCATTTGTATGTTTTAATTTTTGCCAAGAAAAATCAATCATGTGTACTGTAGCTCTGCTTTAAATTTTATGCCTCATATGACACAGAGTATATATAGTATATACATGTTAAATGGATAAACCTCTTTCTGTTAGGCTATCTTAGTTTAGTACCTGGGTTTTTACTGGTTACATGTACTTGATTGTTTTAGCTCAGATGAAGTTTTGTTTTTAATTGGTTGTTTTTAAGCCTAATAAAGTTTTCCTAGTGAATTTATTTTCTTATAAATTCTTTTATCATCCTTTAAAAAATGTTGCTATGACATTATGCTGTACTCTACACAAAATCATACATATTTAAATATTTTTATGTCACTTCCTATTGTTTCTTAGAGCAGATGATTTCTTTGGGAAAGTGGATTGAAAAGTGAGATCTGAAACAAGATGCTTTCATTTAAGAAGGACTAATTGAAAAAACCATCTGTTAAATAAAAAGAGCTCAATTTTCAATAGACTATTTTATAGAGCAGTTTTAGGTTCATAGCAAAATTGAGAGGATAGTGCCGATAGCATAGTTTCTGAGAAAAATAACATTATCTCTGGAGTATCTTTTAAAAATATATATATATTTTATTGATTTTTGCAGAGAGGAAGGGAGAGGGATAGAGAGTTAGAAACATCGATGAGAGAGAAACATCAATCAGCTGCCTCCTGCACACTCCCTACTGGGTATGTGCCCGAAACCAAGGTACATGCCCTTGACCGGAATTGAACCTGGGACCCTTGAGTCCGCAGGCCGATGCTCTATCCACTGAGCCAAACCGGTTAGGGCTCTCTGGAGTATCTTTAAAAAATTCTTATATTGTCTCTAAATTATAGATTACAATTTGGTGCTATAAAAACTGGTTAAACTCTATTTGAATATTTTTTTTGTCTGTTTCATTTAGAAAATGCCTCATTTTTTTTTCTCTCTGAAAGTTTTCCCTTAAAATAGATGCCACATAAGGTAGTTAGCAATTGAAGCTAACCTGAAATTTCTTGTTTTGCCTTTTATTGTTCATGAAATATTTTGTTTGTTTCTCTGTGTTTTTTTTTTTTTTCTTTTTTTACTTTGGCAAAGCATAGACTGAGTAGAGTGATGTGGGGGTTTTGATTTTAAATGGTTAATGAGACATGCCTCTAGAGGGCGATCTTTTCTAAACTTTCCTCTGATCTGATCATGGTAACCCTGGCATGAACCTGGTGTACTATGGATGGTGATGTCTTATGTTATAGTTACCCAGTTTCCTTCTTACTATGTTTTGTATGATGTATTCCTCAAAATCTTCTTAGAGAATTGGACTTTGAACTATATTACTATCAGTTAATAGCTATTTTTAGTACCCCATCCAGATACCTAGGTCCTCTGAATAAATTTAGGTAGTTGAACGGAGGCAAATTTTTTTAGTTAAGTAAGTATATGGTGTCTGCATGTCCTAAAAATTCCTTTCCCTGATTCTCTGTGTTGCTATTCTCTACTTTATGGGATCAGAGTGATTAAGCTCCACTATTGAGACATTATAAGGGCTTATAGTTAATCTCTGCTTCTCCTTTCTGTTAACATTTATTAGAATTTTATTGTTTTTGTTTACCTATTTAATATAATTTCATCAAAGCAATGTACACACTTATTATAAAAGAGAAATAATTCCACGAATTTATAATGAAAAACAGCCTGTCAGGTGTCATTCCCAGAGGCTCTTATGTCAACTCTGCATGGGGTCTTCCTTGCTGGTTTTCTTTATGCTTTTGCTCCTTTCGGGAAACATGTTAGTTGGAAGTGGATCTCCTACATTGAACCCCTAACTTTCTTTTCTATTTTCTATCACTTTGTCTTTTTGTTTCACTGTATGAGAGTGTCCCCAACTTGTTCTTTTAACCTTCTTATTGCATTTTTATCTCGGCAACATGTTTTTAATATTCTTTACTCTTAATGTTTCTTTAATTATCACATTCTTTTCTTATTTGACAGACACGTTATAGTTTATCTCTTTGAAGAGAGAGTAATAATTTTTAAAGCATATTTTGCTCCTTGTATTATCTCTATTTCCTCTGACTTCTTTTTCAAACTTTTTGTGGTTGTTAGGAGCATTATCTTCCATATTAGAGCAATGGTTCACAATTACATTTATAATTTACTCAGGTAGATTTTAAAAACTACTGATATCCAGGCCCAGTGTTAGACTGATTAAACCAAAATGTTGACCTGAATGTTGAGGAATCCTCGGCTGATCATTCTTATTTTTACTTTATTTTAAAATTTTATTATATGTTCATTTATTTCACGATTTTATTTTTATTCCCCTAATCAACAAACCTGTACTACCGAACTGATTGGAAGTTCTTTGAGCATGAGCAGGTCATACCAACTTGTAGGTCCCCCTGGTCTATCAGGTGGAACTGGCAATTTTATTAGAGTACTCCAATCGATACAATTTGTATTTAATTTGGCAGATCAGTTTCCCCATAAAGGAATCCTCTGTTTGGGATGGTTTTGGGATGCGGAGTCTTTCTGGTACTAAACTTAGAAGTTAGTGTTGAAGGAGTCATTTTAGTTTAGTGATTAGAATAATAAGAGGATTTGGTTTATCTGTTTGCATTTTACTATTGCCTTTCTTTTCCAGGGAGGACAGTTGTAATTAGGTTCCATTGAAATATTTTTCCCCAAAAAATTGATTTTAGAAAAATGAGAGGGAGCAGAGAATAAGAAATAGGCTTCTTCGTTAGGACACATAATGACCAGTGTCTGAATGACCCAAACAAACAGATTTAGAAGTGATCAGACTTGAGAGTAACTGCCTCGCGTAGTCGTGAACGTAAAACCTGAGCAGGAAATAAAAACCTGACTGTTGGCTTATGATTTGTAAGCCACAAAAGGGTAAGGAAAGTGGGGTCCGTGCTGTGCCAGGGTCACACATACTGAGAAATAGAAACTGTTATAGTTCTCACCATAATAGGTTCTTAGCATAAAATGACATGTAGAATTTGGAGGAGGATGAGAAAAGGAAAAGGAAGAGGATTTAAGGTTCATTGAAAAAGTTATTCACATTGGGGGATGTGTTTTTGCAGGTGAGATATTGAAGCTAGAATGAGGCACAAGAGTAAAACTGTCTCCGAGTGGATAGAGTGCCGTTAATGTGGGTGTTGTTGTTGGAAGTTTCAGGAGAGACAGGTCATTCCATCTGCAGGCTCCAGAACCGTCTCTCGTAGGGCGTGCTGAGGGAACGTTTGATAAGATTTCACTCTTGTCTAATTTTGGGGCGGATTGCAATGTATCCACATTTGATAAAATCATGGGCGAGATAAAATATGCAGCCACAACACTGATAAATGAATTTGGTTTTCTGGCAAAGGTTAAGAGAACGTGTTTCTGCCTCAGCAGAGGAATTCTAGGGAAGCAGAGCCAACACTTCAGGTGCCCACTGATCGTGGCAGCGCTCCTCTGTGATTCTCACTTGCACGGATTTCTACCAAAGGAGTTTTTTTTTTTTTTTTTATATATTTTATTGATTTTTTACAGAGAGGAAGGGAGAGAGATAGAGAGTCAGAAACATCGATGAGAGAGAAACATCGATCAGCTGCCTCCTGCACATCCCCCACCGGGGATGTGCCCGCAACCCAGGTACATGCCCTTGACCGGAATCGAACCTGGGACCCTTCAGTCCGCAGGCCGACGCTCTATCCACTGAGCCAAACCGGTTTCGGCTACCAAAGGAGTTTTTATGTACACTGGTGAGCTTCTGGTTTTGCTTTTGGAAAATCAGTTTAGGAAACAAGGACTTAAGTATTTATTGATATTATATGATGTGCTTTGATTTCTTTCTCCTTTTTTTAGTGAACAGTTCTCCTTCACAAATTTTTTGATAATTTAGGCAGCCAGATGGAGTATGGCTTTTCCTGTTTTCTTCAAGAGCAGAACGTGTAAGCATATTTTGGTAGAAAGATATTTAAAAGCTGGAAATAAATATATGTGAAGATGAAAGGTTTTATCTCCCCTGCTGTCCAAATTGCTGATGTGGCCCTTTTGCGCTGTACTCCCATCTTTGTACGGTTGTTAAAAATCTGCTGCTCTTTCCCATCTGAAGGAAATGCATCTTTGACACTTCTCATGACCTGAGTCATGATGCTGAACGAGAGCCAGAAAATATCCTTAACAGTCCTGGGTAAAAGAAGGAAGGCTTCCGTGGGGAGGGGCGGGGAGCATGAGGAGGGGGAGGGAGGCTGTGGGAAGAGCATTTTAGTGAAGCTGCTTACATTTCACTAGGATAGCTGTGATTCAACAGAAAATACTCTTGACTTTGATCTTTATTTTTTTCCCTTCAGTATACAATGCTTAATGTATCTGGAAAACACAAATTCTGCAAATGTTAAATTAAATTTGAGTCCTCCAAATCTAAAAATATTATACCTTAAATCTTGCAGTTTGTATAAAATTTTATCTTATAAAGGGTCCGATTGTTTTCTTCAGAACCAGCTCTCAGTTCTTCCACATCTTATATGTTTAACAGTATAAGTAATAGTTATAAGTTGTTGAGTGATGAAGATAAGTTTCTTTATTTTTTTTCCTTGCACAGCTTGCCCTGTTTGCTTTGTTGACATGATACAAAATTCATTGTGAGATAAACATGGGAGATGTGGTGTAGGGCCTTTTTAAAACAGAACTTCAGTGAGGATTTATTTATACTTTGGGGAGCTCATTTAATCCCAAATGAGGTCCAAGAGATGCTAGATTTGGGGCTTTTAATTCTGGGGATTTTTCACTAAGGTGAAAATTCTGAGCACTTCGTCCCTAAACTCTGAGCTCCTTCAGAGAACAGGAAAATTTTGAGGGTACTTAAATATGTTATGTTAGGCTTGGGAATAACTTTAGGCTTAAAGTAAAACTCCCTAAATCTTATGTTCTTCTCATTTATTACAAAGAGTTTGTCCCTTCTGTTGTTAAATGTAGTCTACTTACGGTTTTTTTTTTTGATTTTTAATTGTTGAAAGAGTGGCAAACTACAATCCTGATGTTTAAAGTGAACTAAAAACTGCTAAAACTTATTAAATATTAAGAGCACCAGTTCTTACAAATTTCCTTGATCCCACATCTTGGAGTGCTCTAAGAAAAATAAACTATGGCAATGAACTTCCCACGTATGGGGGAGATTTTGCTCATTTATTTTATAAATTTGGGCTGGCTGTGTGATCAAGACTACATTGTGCCCCAAATACAATGGAGAGGAAATGTAGCCAAAAGATTTTCCTGCAGGGAATGTCATTGCTGTTCCCCATACACCTGTATCTCGGAAACTTTTTGGACATTTTTTTTATACATCCCTCTCCCCAATTTTATTCTTGGCATTTTATAAACATTGTTTCTAGCTCTTTGTCTCATCTCCCTTTTTAGGCTTCTTTTTGTATCCCAAGTCTCCTAATTCTATTCGTGATTTAGTATCTTTTTGGAGTGTAGATAGTCCTGTCTACATATAGTTTAAAGAACAGTTACCTCTTTTTGACTTTAAATTTTTTATGAATGAACTTTCTAAATGTATTCAGTTTAAATGTATTCAGTTTATTTTAATTTAAAGAAGGAAAAAATATCCAAATTTGCCTGTAACAGTCGTGAGCACATTAAGATAATAACTGGTAAAATGTATTAAGACTAGAAAAGTAAAACCACCTAGAAAATTATTTGTTTAAAATATATGTATTTATGTAAATATGTATAAATATTTGCATAAACATGTTAATTATTATTTAATAATTAGTGCAGTGTCAGTTCTCTAGAACATGACATTTTGACTCTGCTGACATTTAGTAAGCACTAGTGCAAAGTTCCATGCAGGCTAGTCTGTATGTTGTGTAGTGATGACAATATTAACAACCTCAATCCCCATCTTGCAAAAAAAACAAAAACAAAAACACACACACAAAAAGATTACTTCCTTCTTTTCAGATTGATTTTGTGGGAGATTTATCTTTTTACTTTCCCATCCCTCCCCAAAATACCTATAGTGCCATAAACTGTTTACATGAAAAAGCAACAAGTGTTTTTGTTTGAAATGCATAAAGGTTTGCAGTATTTTTACTTCACCATCCATCACTCCCCCCCAAAAGTTACAGGGAGAAACAAGACAGTGCCCAGTCAGAATTGTCCTTGAACTCTTTCCATCTTGAGCTTTGTCACCTAAACTGTCTGGTTGTTGTGTTAATAGCGTTTTACGAAATATACATATTTTATTCATTTTCTTTTAATTGCATGTTCTACTTCCTTGGCTCCTGTGAACAAGCATTGCTTCCACCCAATTTGGTATGTGGGTCAGAAGGCACTGTTTCTCACTAGGGCGCTGCTGTTTCCTTTTCCTACTTGAGTAGATTACAGATTATACTGGAATACGCCTGAGAAAAGGTCAGAAAGGAGGGTGAATGTCCTGGAACGGCAGCTGGGAAGTCATTCTCATCCAGAAAAAGGGAGGGGGGAATTAGAAAAAGAGAGAAATAGAGACTCCCATCCCAACCCCAAATATCCCACATTGAGGAAATGCCCATTTGCACAGGGTACTTGTTATATTTTCCGAAAGGGTTTTATTTGGTTTTGATTAAATAATTATCAACTGTTTAGCTGAGAAAGCTTTAATGTTAAATTAGATGGCAAGCAAGAGCTAAGCCATGTTTTTAACTTTTCAGAGCCCAGATTTCCACTGAGTGTTTCAAAAGCAGCTACCACTGTCCTCTTTTTCACAGAGTCAAGAAGTCGGGAGCTTTTCAATGACTTAGTTAAACTTGTTAGTATATTTTGGGTTTTTATCCCAGTCAGTTCCACAGCAATATGTTAAAAGCAGACCAAAACTGTGAAAAGCAAAAAGCACAAGAAAAGCCCCATATGAACCCATAACTGGGGTTTTATGTGGGAAAGATATTTAGGGAATCGATACCATGTAGAGGGCTTACAGTAGGACTGTTGGAAGGAGGACAATAATGGGGTAGCTGGGAGTAGGACTTTTCTTTCAGAAGTGTCTTCTCAGGAGTCTAGGTTGCATATCAACGCTGGCTTTCAGTGGGCCTCATTGATCCAATTTCAAAATGTAGGAATTCAAAATAGTAGCAGCCCATGGGCACTGACTGGAAGGCTTGATTCCTAGAACAGCGGCAGATCTTGTGGATGTGTTGGAAAGGTGATGAGAACAGAATGTGATACCGTTGTCGGCGTCTAATATATAACATGGGAAGGTTGCTACTGTAAATCTTCAGAGCACTGGAGAGCCTAAAGTGTCCATGGTAAGGACACTGCCTGGAATCCTTTTGCTTTTTTACAGATGAGTCTATATTTATATTTATTCACATCCCTAATGACCCCAAAGGGCAATCAATGCTCCTTTATCCTTCAAACATGTCATTTGTTCCATTTTATTCCATTATATTTCTTAGTTTCTTACACCTTGTGTTACTAGAATCTTCCTTTGACCCCCATTAGCAACAATCTGTAGCTTGTGCCTCTAGAAACCTATAACAAAAAGTTTAACTCTTTCTCACTGATAGGATACTTTTTTAAAGGTACTTTCGGATCTACAGCTCTGAGCCTTTGCTTAATGCTACAGTAACTGCTTTTATTCACTTTGTTACATCTGGAGATTATTTTTAAAGGGGAAGAAGGGAGAGGAGGCATATCATTACATTTATGTCTTATTTTTTCCCTTTTCTTGTTTGCATTTAAGAAGAAACACAAACATGGACAGAGACACACTGATATTACCTTTGATATTTAGCATAATCTGAAATGGTCAACAATCTCAGGATCTTGCTGGCTGCAGAGGTTTCTTGTAGCTGGCAGTGTGCCACTTGCACATGTTCTCACGTCACTGCATTCAGAAGCCTAGGATACCAGCCTGCGGCTTCTGCGGAGAGGGTGAAGATAAAATGGAGAGGAGGCTAGCTCCGCAGGCACAGTACCTGGGAGTTGTTGCTGATGTCTTTTCCACAAATGTTCAAGTTTGTCAAAGCTCAGTAAATCTTACAAAGTTTATTTTCCTTGTAGCATCTGTATTTTATAATGGGTCTTTTAATTTGTTTTTACTTTGTCTGCAGGGATTTCTTTTGTCCGGAGTTTTCAGACTCTGTCTTTTTTTTTTTTTTCCTGTGGAAGTGAGTCCGTTAATGATGGCTGGTTAGGGAATTTGCCTCTCTGACAAGCCATTCCTTCGGTGCAGCAACAAAGGCCATTGTTATTCTCGTTCTTTACTTTTATCCTCAACCTAACCCATTTTCCTTCGTGTTTTTGCAGTATAGAATGTCTTGGAGAACATACTTTGGGACAATAGGTAAATGAGAAGATGGCATTTTGGAGTTACTCTAACTTTTAGTAAACAGGCCATACCCTGTTGGACCTCACACACAGATGGTGGCACTCTGTATTAATATGCGGGTTGAGAGCTCCTTTTCCCCTATCGTATAAGGTGTCTGTAGGTATTCTTCATCTAAAGGGTAGAAGAATCTTTTTGAAAAGCACATGAGGCTGTTTTCATTTTTCAAAAATGCAGTCTTGTTCAAGTAAATACAGAAAGTCAGTGGTTAAACCCCAATGTGACCCGTTCTGGTTTAGTGCTTTGTTGTAGCCTTAAAAACAATAATAACGTAAACAAACAATTAAAACTAAAACAAAGTATCCTAGCTTTAAACATCAAGGGATGCTTTATAAATTCTGACTTTTAAGTGATTTCCTATTCCTAAATAGAACTGCTGCTTTAGTGTATTAAGAAGCCATTTTATTGGAACTTGGAATTTTTGCCCCCCAAAGGGACTCCGTCTATCTTGGGGACTGGTAAACCGCTGAAGGATCAAAGCTCTAGTGGATTTGGATAAAGACCTGAAAGCCCGAAGGCTTATGGAAGTTTATCTGTAGAGAGCGAGCCCAAGAAACTGGGATGAGAGTCTTAGAAGAGCTTATTTTCTCATGAGATTTTTGGGACTTCCTCTGGCTGTGCCAGAAATACTGTGAGAATATCCATTCTCATGGCATTTGTCACTCACAGGTCTTGTCCCAGCTGGGATTTGAAAGTATAATGGGGTGTGAAATATCTATTTTAAGGTTTTATGAATCCCTCTGCTAAAACTACAATTAACCAACTTCTGCTATTTTCAATGTACTTATACAATGGGGGAAAAAAAGTCTAGTAAAGAATGGTTAGCAAAGGTTACATTTAGAATTTATGTAGTGACTCTTCACTGATCTCAAAATTTTTAAATTTTGCCGTAACCAGTTTGTCTCAGTGGATAGAGCGTTGGCCTGCAGACTGAAAGGTCCCAGGTTCCATTCCGGTCAAGGGCATGTACCTTGGTTGTGGGCACATCCCCAGTGGGGTGTGTGCAGGAGGCAGCTGGTCGATGTTTCTCTCTCATCGATGTTTCTGACTCTCTATCCCTCTCCTTTCCTCTCTGTAAAAAATCAATAAAATATTTAAAAAATTTTAATTTCACTGTCACTACTGTGAATATATGCCTGAGAGGTGCAGCAAAGCAATGGTGCTACTCTTGCTCTTTGTCCAAGGGGAAATTGAACAAAGGGAGGGACAAACAGAGGGACAGACTTCATCACATGCAAGACTTGGGATGCTACAAGTTTCTTCCTGCTGAACCTCATTATTTTAAGAAAGTAAAGACAAATTCTGGCTTGGAAATTTAGCTTTGCTATAACCATAGGAAGTGTCTGAAGATCTATTCTTAAAGTTATCAAAGGCTAGACTCCCAGCCTAGTCAACATGAGACTAAGCAGAGAAGTGAAGGCCATGGATTCCAGCATCTGGCTATCTTCTGAAGTCCTTTGAGTTCCCTCCAAAATTAATTCTTTTTCTGTAGCTCATAAAATAATTTTTAGCCAAAGACTAATAGCAATAAGAAGAAAAGATCGTTATACTATTTTTGTGTATTTGATTTATTGAGGATGAACTTCATTTTAAATTTTATGTGTTTTAATGTATTTTTTTAAAATTATGCATCAGCTAATGAGATTTCTTATCTAAGCTAGTTTCCTGATTTTCCTAATTCCTCATGTAATTGTCCACATATCTCTCATCCCCTAATTTCCAATTAGAAAAGTAAAGGGAAGATGATATAAGTTTTTTCCTCTAGGCTCAAGATTTCTACACCTTATTAAGTTGTCCTTTACCACAACAACAATAAAAACGTCTCCTTCCTTTTTGTTTCTAAGACCTTTTGGAGATATCTTTATTAGCATGTTTTTTTCCATTTAAAATTTTTTGTTTATAAATAATCTTTCTCATTATGTTACGAACTCTTTAGGAGTCCCTTGGACTTACTCATTCAGGACTAGAACCAGGCCTCATACCAACAGGCTCAAAAGTATAAAGTGAAAGACTAAAAGTTAAATGAAACCTTTGCTGGTACAGTATCTCATCTTGTCAATATCTTCTTTTTAGCCGCAAAGTCCTTAACTCTGTGTTCTGCACCCATTACCTGTATCATTTTTTATCAATGTTCCCTTTACTTATCCCTTTCTCTCTGACTTTTTACCTCTTTACGGAAACTACCTGATGGAAGGTTAGCTTTCTCTGTCAGTTTGCCTTCCTGAACCTTATCATTGCTCACCATTTTATTAACACATTTATTCTTCCTTTAAAGCTGCTTTTACTAAGTACTTGCCATACCTGTAAAATACAGAGTCCCCCCTTACCTGCAGTTTTGCTTTCCGAACTTCTCTTACCTGCAGTCAACTGCGGTCCCAAAATATTAAATGGAAAATTCCAGAAGAAATTCGTAAGTTTTAAATTGTGTGCTGTTTTGACCAGTGTGCTGAAATCTCACAGTATCCTGCTTAGTCCTGCCTGGGCATGAATAGTAATCACTTGGCCCAGCATATCTGCGCTCTTCATGCAGTACAATAAAATATTTTGGGAGAGAGACCACTGTCAAATAACTTTTATTACAATGTATGGTTATAATTGTCATTTTTAAAATAATTTTCATATTGTTTATTTATTAACTATGCTTAATTGATAAGCTTTATCATTGGTATGTATGTATAGGAAAAGATATAGTATATGTAGGGTTTGGTACTGTCTGTGTTTCAGGCATCCACTGGGGTCTTGGAATGTATACCCCTAGGATAAGGGGCACTGCTGTGGGAGACAGACACGGCCTCTATTCTTATAAACATAAAATCTCCCCGGCTTACTTGACTCTTTCAGCCGGGCTAGATTTCAGAGGCTACATCATAAACACAGACGCTAAGAGTGAAATCCCATAAATACTTGGGTGTTGCTTGACAATACAGTAGCAGGCTGGGAGGGATAAGTCTGAAGTACCTTTGATGCTATTCTGAGGTTGTCCTTTATCCTGGTGAGCCAGTGAGGGATAAGCCATGGCTAACTGATCCACAGATTTGGAGCTTCTCGATGAATCAGTTCATTTTTCTAGACGACATAGCCCATCTATAAAGTTCAGCAATCTCACCCTCGCTGGTTTGGCTCAGTGGATAGAGCGTCAGCCTGCAGACCGAAGGGTCCTGAATTGGGTTCTGGTCAGGGCATGTACCTCAGTTGCAGCTCTTCCCTGGCCCAGGCCCTAGTCAGGGCGTGTGCAGGAGGCAACCAGTCAATGTGTTTCTCTCACATTGATATTTCTCTCTGTCTTTACCTCTCTCTCCCACTCTTTCTAAAACTTGTGTATGTGCATGAATTATAAGAATAGCTAACTACAGTAATCAAGAAAATGAGATATTGATGAAAGGATAGGCACATGGATCAATGAAATAGAATCCAGAAATAAACCTACATACATATGGGCAGAGAGGAAGGAAAAGGGAGAGAGAGCTAGAAACATAGAAACATCAATGATGAGAGAGACTCATTGATTGGCTGTCTCCTGCACACCCCTCAATGGTAATTGAGCCTGCAACCCGGGCATGTGCCCTGACTGGGAACCACTGAGCCACACTGATCAGGTTGGGCAATTGATTGTGTGTGTGTGTGTGTGTGTGTGTGTGTGTGTGTGTGTGTGGTGTGTTGTGTGAACCCTGAATTTATTTCTATTTGAAGATGCTCAAGAGACTTTTAAATAGGCCAAAAGGCCCCAAGGCATCTAGGTTTAATTTAAGATCATCCTGAGGTGGTATCCCACGGTTTCTCCTTTTGTGAGGCATCAATTTGATCCTTGATAATGAAACACCTCGATAATTCTAGTTGGATCATGGCGATTTCTTGTGACTCCCAGTATCTGTCATAAATGGCCATCAGGTTATGAACGATGAGAAACGTAATACCAGAAATAATCACGACACGTCTGCAGATTCTACTTGAATATCCTTTCTGCCTTATTCTTTGCAACCAGGCTCAGTGATGATCAATTTGAGTAGCAGAGATCATGATGAGTGTTTACCTGCAAAGACTGATATTAAGTGCAGCTCTTTCAGAACAGAAACCAGCAAACATCCTTCAAAATGAAACACCTGGGCAATTGATTTTTGACAAAGGTGAAAAGGCAATTTAGTGTAGAGAGGATAATCTTTTATCAAATGGTGATGAGACAAATGGGCATCCATTATCAAGGCAATGAACACAATGAACCTCAACCCATACCTCCCTCTATGTACAAAAATGAACTCAAGTCAATCAGTCTGCTCGACACTTCTGTTCAATATTGTACTGGAAGTTTTCACCAGGACTATGAAGCAGTAAAATAAGTAGAAGGACTGGAAAGGAAGAAGTAAAACTCTTTTCTTTGAGGATGACATGATCTGTATATAGAAATCCAAAGACTCCATAAGAAATCAGTAGAGCTAAGAAACAAGGTTATAGCGTACAATATCCAGGTGCAAAAATTAACTATTTCTCGACACTAGCAATGAACAATCTGAAAAGGCAAATGAAGAAGACAGTTCTGTTTGTAAGTTGCATAACAAAGAATAAAATAGGAATAAATTTAACCAAAGAAGTGTAAAACTTGTAGCCTGAAACCTACAAAAAAATGTTCCGAGAAATTAAAAAATTCCTAAATAAATGGAAAGACATCCCATGTTCATGACTTGAAAGACTTGATATTGTTAAGATGGCAATATTCCCTAAACTGATCTACAGATTCATTTCAATCCCTATCAGAACCATGGCTGATGGTTTTTGCAGATGACGGCAAGGTGTAGGTAGAAGCAGCAAGTATTGTTAGGTATCATGGGCCATTGAGGAAAGGCATCAAACCACCAACGGTCTTTGGAAAGAAAGGAATTAAATATACGTTTTCTCTGTTGTTTTTTTTTTCTCTTCTATCTTTAGTTCTTCTGAAGAACTATTATTTATTGTTACAGGGATGCTTCCTTAGAAAAAGGTGGCTAAACGGGTTGTAAGAGCTTTGAAATTTAAAAATGTCATCTTAGCGAGTTCTGAGTATGCTTGGGCAGGGGTTCATGCAATGTCTATTTTGGAAGTCATCAGTTGTTTAGGAACCTAATTCCCAACATGATAGCATTTCAAAGCATTATGGAAATTCAGAATAGCAAATGATCTAACTTTTATAATTCTATCTGCATGTATCTAAAAGAGGACTTTGATAATGTAAAAATAATTTCTGCCTTTATATTGTATGCCCTTGTTTCTATGAGCTTTTGTAACTTATTTGAATTTTGTAGTTGTAGACTGCAAGGAGGTCATAACAAATAATATAGAAACAATAAATGTCCAAATAGGTAGTTCTTCTCTAGAATATAACATGTTCCCTTCTTATAATCTGGTCTCTTTCTTTTCAGTGACTATGTGTGATATCTATCTATGATGAGAAAGCAGTACAATTTGCCATAACACTTCAGATCAACAAAATGTAGCTCAAAATTTGTAATTAGGCCAGGATACCAGGTGAATGGAAAAAAATGAAAGAGATCATGGGTCCTGCCTTGCTTAAGGCTTCATGTACCATAGTATTGGAATAATAGATACTGTAGGTAATATTTTGAGTCCACTGGTTAAAAAACAAACAGGAAAAAAATCCTAAACCCTTATTTGTAAGATTGTGATAAACTTCATTTAAACTTTATAGATTTTTGTTTCATCTGCTTTCATTTGTTTCATTTCATTATTATATATTTTTAAAAAATCACATCTCATACCTTAAAAATTACTCTATTTCTTTATAGCACCATAACATCATGATTAAATTTCATACTGGTTATTGGTATAACCATTTAACATCTATCTAGTTCGGTATCCTCTATTCCTCCATCCCTGAAGACTAAAGTCTCTATTTCTAAGCAAGTCACACTTGGTGTAATTAGTGTTCTTTGTTTTCCCCCACCCTCCCATCTTTATAATCATGATTCTTTTAAAACGAATTCTGACTTTGATATCTTTCTTAAGTGATGAGTGGAGTTAGTATAAACCCTATGAGAAAAGAAAACTTACTTTGGTGATGTTTTTCTTTTTTTTTTTTTTGCAGGGAAACTAAACAGCCAAGACTCCTACAATAATTTTGCCAACAACAACCCTGGCAACCCTCGGCTCTCTCCTCTCCCCAGCTTGATGGTCTTGACGCCTCTTGCACAAATCAAGCAGCCAATGACATTGGGGACCATCACCAAACGAACAGGGTAAGGCCTCAGGCTTGACACTTTTTTTAATAGCTGTGTTAGAGGATTGAATGCATAAAAGAAAACATACTTTTTGTTTGGGTGGTTTCGATTATGTTTTTCATTTCCAGTCCATGTGATACGTAATGGCAGCAGGTTAAATACAAAGCATAGAACAGGCACAAACTTACTTGCACACAACCCTGTACACACACATTCAGAGAAAAAACAAAGCAGTGACAAGTTGTGAAAATGAGTGTTCGCTAATAAAAAACAGATCTAGCTACTTAGTCTTCTACTTGCTGTCTTGTGGCTTTGTCTGAAAGTACAGTTTCATTTTCTTGCTTTTGTGGACATGATCTGGATTTATAATGACTTCCAAATTTTGACAGACACACCTACCTACTAAGATGAGAACTTTAGATGACAACCATGTTTCTAATACTTAAAAAAACACATCTATATTGAGGTATAATTTACATATAATAATCTGTCATCAGTGCTAGGACAGTGTGGAGCAAAGGGTAGTTTTCAAAAGCCAGAGTCCTAAGATTTGGGCTTTACTCAAGATTGGTTGTTAACATCCTCAAAGACTTGATGATTCAGTTCAGTTCATATCTTTGTGCGTATTTTAGCTGTAAAATTCCTACCTGCTAGAAATCATCACTTTTCGTTCCTGAAAATAAAATGCTGTATCTAAGATATCATTAGATATTCAGTTGTGTAATAACTTTGAAATTCATTTGTACCAGAAAGTATATATTTCTATATGCAAATTACCTATTTTCATCAATAAGCAATTTTGGGCTTTAACCTAATTTGGAACAACTGCCTAAAAATTCTATATTCAGCTCATCAGGAGAAAACCCTCTCTTGTGTTCAAATATTCTTCAGGGCCTTTCCAACAAAAGGATTAGATTAATTATTTGGCTGTCTTAATACTGTTTGCTAGGTGGAAAAGTGTTTGCAGAGGTTATTTCTGTGAGAAGAATTCCTCATTCTCAGGGACCAGGCCTTTGAGCTCCAGATTTTACCATAGCACTGAAATTGACCCTATCCCTAGTAGAGTGGTTTTTGTATATAAAATGATCCTTTTGCTCAGTGCAGAAATAAAGTTGAGTTTCTTGCATATGAAGGGGGAAAAAAAAGAAAAAATACAGCAAAGGTAGGCCCAAAATCAGCATTGTACAAATTCTACTTAGGAGTTTTTGACTGTCTTTCCTGTTCAAATTTGTTGTTCTTGAAGTTGATTTTAGTTTTTTTCTAGTGTTTATGTTTGTTATTTTAAAAACTTAATAGGTATGCTATTTTTTAATGCAAAGAGTTAGCTCTCTTTCAAATAAGCTTCTTTATAGTGACTGTAGTTCTATGTATGAAATCACATGATGTTAGAATTTAATTCAAAATAGTTGTTGGAGGGGTAGAAAGGGAGCTTACTTTTGTATATATTTATAATTTTCCATAAAACAGATAAAATCTCTCACTCTTTTTCACTCTCTCTGTCCTTAATTAGGGAGAAACTATGAGTTATCTAGTCTTTTTCTATGCAACCATACTTTATGAACTTAGATTAATTCTGTTTCCTTTTATTTTAAATGTTTTTATTTTTCAATTACAGTTGAAATTCAGTATTATATTATTTTTATGTGTACAGCATAGTAGTTATGCGTTTATGTAACTTATGAAATAATCACCCAGATAAGTCTAGTATCATTTTCTTTTTAAAAACTTGGTTACAAATCCTACATTTTTAGAGCATGTATATTAGACTCTCTTTTATTATACTTAATTTAATAATTATTTATTAATGAATTAAATATACAGGTATCATTATTATTTACTAGACCTTTTATCTCAATTATGAAACCTTCTGTTTCTGCCAAGTATTTGAATTATTTTTAGCATGTCCTATATGAAAGCATTTAGAGAGAATAATTAATATTTCTTTTACAATGAGTATTTAGTTTAAAATTTTTACTTTTACTATAATTCACCCGAACATTTGGTCATAGAATTTTTAGAATATAATTTGTGGTTTTATCCCTTAAACTTTGATCATTTACATGGAAATAGATGTATTTGCCTTACTAAAAGTTATATTTGTTTTCAAGAACAGAATATGTTTCCTGAATTTTCATTTTTGACATATGTAGAGATTTGAAACAAATCCCAGGTATTTTATATTATTATATTTCATCTCATTAGATTTGAAAGGCTCTATTTTATTTTAGTTTATTCAAATTTTTTTTACTATGACCAGTTCTCAATACTGCACTTAGCTAATTTGCGTTATTTTCAATTCAGTTTTGTTATAGTTACTGAGAATTTTGATTGCCACATTAGGGTCAGCAGAGTGATGAGCAAATGGGCTTTTCATTTTCCAGGTCTCTTTTCATTCTGGAAATTATAATTTACTCCTTTTAAAAAAAGAATGTTTTTATTGATTTCAGAGATGGGGGGCGGAGAGACAGAGAGAGAGATATTGGTGGAGAGAGGGAGAGAGAGAAAGAGAAACATCAGTGATGAGAGAGAATCATTGATCGGCTGCCTCCTGCACACCCCACACTGGGGATGGAGCCCACAACCCTGGCATGTGCCCTGAACGGGAATTGAACCATGACCTTCTGGCCAATGGTCAACCACTGCGCCA
This sequence comes from Myotis lucifugus, assembly GCF_000147115.1. Classification (NCBI taxonomy): domain Eukaryota; kingdom Metazoa; phylum Chordata; class Mammalia; order Chiroptera; family Vespertilionidae; genus Myotis; species Myotis lucifugus. The sequence continues at coordinate 3,162,471 of NW_005871147.1, read as the reverse complement.
TGCCAGCTGGCTAATTCACTCTTTTTTTTTTTTAATGCTTTTATTGATATTTTAGAGAGAGAGGAATTGAGAGGGAGAGAGATAGAAACATCAGTTGGCTGCCTCCTGCATGCCCCAAACTGGGGGTTGAGCTGGCAACCTGGGCATGTACTCTTACCAGGAATAGAATGGATGAACCAGCAACCTCTTGGTGCATGGGATGATGCTCAACCAACTAAGCCACACTGGCCTAGTTAATTTCCTCTTAACTCTGCTTCTATGAAATGGCTTTCCTAGCATTTGAAAAATAAAATAAATAAGAAGTATTTGACTTGGATAATGTAGAAAGAGAACACAGTGCTTTTCATTTATAGACATGTGAGTTCTATGACTACTTCTAATATACCTGATAATTTATCTAGTAAAATTATACTTCCTTAGGTTAAATCAACATTCGTTTGTTCCATGTCATAGACATGGAGCAAATAAAAAGTTATATTTCTAGCACAAAGATTTCTACGGATTGCGTAGGATCCTATATTTAAATAACCAAATTGAGATGGCAGCCTCAATTCAAACCTTCAGGGGATCACCATGTACTTACCATGTTTCACATCTGCTCTCTTATTTTTGGAAATATATATCCCTGAAAGCTTGTGCAGTGTCAGGGACCATCTGTCTTTCTCCAAGACATGCATGAGGCCAGTAGAACTAAAATGGCAAGAGACAGATGTACTTACACCTTCATGTTCTGTACCTTGAAGCGGCATTTGGAGGAAATGAGGCCTATTTTGGCAACAGCTGCTGCTTCACCCCACTACAGTGTACACCGATGAAGGCAAAGGAAGTGCTAGAAATCATTTGGTTCAACAATCACTCAAGTCAAACAATCCATTTCATCAGTCTCAGATTGAAGGCCTTCGTAACGTTTTTATCACTTGTAAATAGGAATAGTTCTCCACATCTATTAAAAGTGAAACCAGGTGCTAACGGATTGCTCCTTGTTTGGGAGCATTAAGTTTTTATAGTAGGGATTTACTAAGCAGCGTTTTGTAGATATTTGGTTGAGTTAATGAATCATGTAAGTGGTAAAAATTTTTTAATGCTTCCTATCTGTGTAAAAGTTTACTAAATCATTTTCAGTATGCTTAATTTTATGTGCATTAAATCTAAAATTATTTATATATACACATCACTTTATGGGCACAAGCAGAGAAGAGTTAATTTCAAAAAGAGGTCAGAGTAATTTCATGGGAATAAAAAATATAGAAATGAACTTGGGACTGAACTTACTTCTTTGCTCTTAACTAGCTGATCAATTTTAGTGAAGTAAATATGAGATAATTTGGTTTCCTTTTCCTTAAATGGAGCAGCTCCCGGCTCTTTTCTGTTGGGGTCCAGCCCCAGCGGGTCCAGGGGTTCCCAAAGGTGTGGACGGAGTCCGCGAAGAATGAATGACACAGAGACAGCTTTCAGTTGATCAGCATAGCCAGGTTCTCTAGCCAGGTTCTAGCCAGGTTCTCCAGCCAGGTTCGGTATTTATTGTCCTGTTACATCTGTATTTATACCAGTTGATTTTAATCCTATCCATTCTATTCCAAAGGTTAGGGCGTTTGTTAATCTAGTTCTGTTGAGTTTAATCCTGTCTAGGTTCATCTCTGTGTTCCATTACAAGGGCTATTCCAAGGTCACTGCTCTACTGATAAGCTACAAGGAAGTGACTGAAGGAGATTATCCTACCCAGTAAAGGTTATGTCCTCCCAGCCTCGCTGCTTGCCTTCCCTGGGACTGCCCTGTGTCAGTGGGTCTCCAGGGGTATTGGCTTTGGTGCTTTCCCTGGTGGGCAGACCCCTGGGGATGTGGGCCCAACAAGTCCCAAATTTATTGCCAACAGTCTTAGTCCAAGTTCTTCATAAGTAGTACATGTTATTTTTGTAACACTAGGGGGGTTCACTGATTTATTCTCTTCCTTGGTCCTGTTAATCCCTAACTCCAGGGAAAAAATCCCCACCTGGGGAAACAACCTTTCTCGAAGAGGTGACCTTGGTTAAAACACATAGCTCTAAGAAGGGGAGCAAACATATTAAGAACAGTATGCCATATACGCCAGGTCCCTTGAAACATGCTGTGCAGATGTTTCTTCCCTGCAGCGACTGTGTCAAGCAGCAAGGATAGACCGGCTTCCGGCACTTTTCCCCTCCCCTATTCACTTTTTTTGTGAGCAGTTTGAGGTAGGTATTAGGAACCTTGGGCCTGACCCTGTAGGCGTAGGTGGTAATGTTGTGGAAAAAAATGGACTGAGGAGTCTGTAGCCCTGGCTTTTCCTCTCAGTTCTGCCACCTGTTAACTGTGTGTCTTAGGCCAGTTTCTTCATCTGCACAATAAAAATTTATAGGTATAGATGGCAATCTTTCAGCCTTTCAGTGTATGAGTTCCCATCATGCCTTTGATGCCATTACCTGATTTCCAGCCTCACTCATTGTTGAGCCCTAGGCCAGTGCTGAGCAATTTCCATCTAGGAAATGTAGATGATTGTGCTTATTTAGAAATGGCAGCATTTAATAGCGTGTATTTGATTATCTCTAGTTGAAATTTGTAGACCACATCTGTCATCAGAGCTTGCGAAGGTGAATAAATGTCATTGGCATATAGTAAGCCGTGAAGAAGGCCTATTCCTTTTTCTAATTCCATTAGGTCTACCTTGTCTAGACAATTTGTCCTGAGCCCCAAATCACATAGGTGAAGTTCTGAGAATTAATAGGAAAGATTTGGTATAGTAACACACGATAATTCTCCACCTCCCAGCCTTGTCTGCTCTAGGTATTAGTTATTTTTTTATTTTTTAAAATATTTTTATTGATTTCAGAGAGGAAGAAAGAAGGAGAGATAGAAACATCAATGATGATAGAGAATATATATATATATATTTTAATTAATTAATTAATTAATTAATTTTATTGATTAAGGTATATCAAATGTGTGGTTAGATATACAAATGTGCCGCTTAGTTTTATACAATGTATTACAAATGTGTGGTTATTTCCCCATTGCCCCCCCACCCCCCCAGTCCTGCCCTCACCCTCACCCTCACCCTCTGTTGTCTGCTTCCATTGGTTATGCTTATATGCATGCATACAAGTCTCTTGGTTGATCTCTCCCCCTTACCCCCACCCTCCCCTATCTTCCCTCTGAGGTTTGAGCATCTGATTGATGTTCCTCTCTCTCTGGATCTGTTTACATGTGCAATATACTTATCACAGTTTGAGTTTTCAATTTTTGTGCTAAATCAGTAGAGTACTTAAGCCACACCATAATTTGTCCCATTTTACCATAAATCTATGGATTTGGGGTGGGGGTGGGGGGGAGATAAAGTATATTATATACTGTATTAAAAGTCAGAAATAACTTCCTGCAGATATTTGACAACCTATTTCTGCTGTTCTAGTTTCTTTTCTGCCGCATTTGCCAGAATTTGAACATTATCTAATTTTCTCTAATGAAAAGCTTGAGTTTATAATTTAAATTTGTTCATTGAATATATCTCAAATTGGACAGTTTACCTTCAGTTTGCCCTACAGATCAATAATTTGAGAGCCAACAGTGCCATACGTCTCTTTAGTAGGGAGCAGTTAAAATGAATGAAAAAGTAAAAGTAACACTGGAAAATGACATAAGGACTAATTTATTTGCATGTGTGTCCATTTCAGTTGCTCTTAAACAGGGGGCATGCTGGATGTAGTAGGGTCGTTAGGGCTCCTAGAAGATACTGTTAGAGGAGATGGCTTTACAATTTTACTCATGGTGTCGTATAGCTTTTCTTCTGTTTTTTCTCTGTTCAGTATGTTTAATATTTATATATGCTCATTCTAATGTTGGTTAAGTGATGGTGCCTGAATTCTCACAGGGTATGATCACTCATAAAATAGGACTTTCAAAGTGTCTTAATAGAGCTTAGATTCCAATGATTTCGTTAACTCAGCAGATGATTGAGCCTAATCATTACTAATACCTTTTTAGCACTAGATTCAGGTTATAGAGGATTTCAAATCAACCTTTTTACTTACATTTAAGAAACCTTCACAAGTTATCTTGTTTTCTGCTAGCAAGACCAGAGCTTTTGTGGTGCTATGTGGAATTCAACAAAATGCATGAGTTTAAAGACTTACATAGCATCGATGCTCAGTTCCTTCCGGTCTTCTGAGTATCTCCAGAAGAAACCCTTTGAGAACCAATGACCCAGTCATTGCACGCTGGACAATCAACAAGTCTGTAATAAACATGTCTTGATATTTAGTCTCTTGATCAGTCCTAGTGTTTGTCAATCAGAATTCAGCTTTAAAAGGACATATTCATGGTGAAGAGAACAGGTTTTATATAGCAGGATTGTTAAATCTGCTAAATCTTAATAGCGTTTGAAAAACACACATATTCTTAATATCTGACTTTGATAAATTGAGTTGAATATATTCATATAATTTTAATTCAACATAGACTCCCACTCTCACACTCTACTTCCTACTAATCACCCCATATAAAACTCCAACTGTGGGATTTGGGAGGGGAAGGAGAAAGTCATAGGTGAAGACAGCTGGATCATGGACTTGTCCTTTGTGACTTTATATTTTAATTCTTTTGCTATTGAGGGAAGATGAAGCAGGCACATTTCAAAAGAACAGCTGACACTACCCATACAAATTCAGTAATTACGTCAGTCACTCTAATTCCTTGGGGTTTGGGGCTCTTCTCTTACATGTTCGTGGCAGAGGTCCAGTTTGTAGGAGTGGGTAAGAAGTGGTTGAATATAGATTGGGAACATGCCAAGTGTACATTCTAAGGCAGGTTTTCACCCTGTTTCCCCAGCCCTCTGATTTCTCCTTAAGCTGTGTTATCCTTACTTGATTGAAGAAGGATAAAAATATGTTCCCTGTTTATATATAAGGGACACCTAAACCTGGCTTTATAGGTGGGGAACATCAGCTGGTCTTTTGAAATGTAGAAACTTTAAGGTTTTGTTTCATTTTTGTTTGGTTGGTTTTGGGGGTCATTTTGAAGCCTTTTAAGTCATAAAGAACTATGATAAAACTACCAAATTCTTTACAGTGAATGAGCTATATAGTTTGGTATTTGGAATGAGATGGGAGCATACCCGGCATCGATACAATATACACTAAAGAGCAACTCATGCCTAAATGCTCCAGATCACAGGAGCATTTGAAGTATTTGATTATTTCAGATGTTCTGCAGCATGAAGAAAATTAAAGGAAGAGGGTACTGTGAACCAACAGTAACCTCTTCACTTGGGAGGTATATGTGGGCATATGGAAACGTATTGAACCTTGCATTTTCTGATCATTTCTGCATGGCATCTCTATGTTATTGAGAGATTGGAATTTTCATGTGGTCTCAGTTATTTAAATTACTGTTTGTCAAGGTGCAGGGCGAGCTGCAAGTAGTATTTTGTTTCTGATGTAATTAGTGGATCATGAAATCAGAAGAGGAAATTTTCATTTTTTTTTCATTAATGAAATAGAATACAATAAAGTGCATGTCTGCAAACACACAGCTTTGGCATCACCTAGGAGCTTGTTAGAAAAGCAGAGTCTCAGACTCCACCCAGACCTGCCCTGTTAGAATGTTTATTAATCTTTGTTATAACTAAGTCCTAAACAGTAAAGTTGATTACAACCAAAACCCATTCATTAAATTGTTTCAATTTGAGTGTTTCTATGAACAAACCAGCTTGCACCTGAAAATATATTTTTATGGGTCACAGTAAAAAAAAGTTTGAAATCCACTGTTTTAAATGTGAATGATGGCACTTTATCTCTGGTTGTGGTCTTACCATTAACTGTGAGATAAATGTAAGATAAACGAGATAAATGCTCTGCATCGGCATCATCTGCAAAGTTTTTCTTCTATTTCTTGTTTTTAATATCAGTTCTTTCGTCTCACTCCTTCTTCTACTTAGTGTCTCTTACTCCTCTGTTGCCTTGTTCCTAGCTTCTGTGCTTCAGTCCTCAGAATGGTAGCTAGTGTTGTGAAACATTATCCTCAAGTTTCAGTTTGGAGCCAAATATACTCAGTGCACTGGGAGATTAATACTAATTAGCAGGATTTTTGAAATGTCCCTCGCACCAAAGTTGAAGAAGAAAATAACCAAGTTTTGATAGTGTGCTTTCCTTCTCAATTTGTTATTCCTTCCAAATGTCAGATGTCATAGCAACATTTTGTTTCGGGTATAATTAGATCACTCGGTCTTCTTTGTGTGCAAATGTGCATAGCAGGTCTTAAATACTGTGAACAGAGTATTAAGAAGAAATATGTGTAACACCGAAGTCTGACTTTGTATCCCCAGTTGTATTTAAAGCAAGCAATTGTGGCTTTAGTTTCCTGATTCCAGCCTCACCCAATGGCGGCCAGGTAGAGGAAGCTAATCTCTTGTATCACTATTAAGAGAATGGCCAGTTTCCTGGAATGTGACCCTAAATGAAAATAAGTCATACTACTTGTATTTAGTGTTTGTTCCTTTGACCAGCAATATGCAGTTCAACTTGCTATAAATTAGCAGCTTAGAAATATGTGCTTCCTTGCTCTGGCTCTGAGACTGCAACCTGTGAACTGCAGACAATGCTTGCAGAATTTTGATTGAGTTATCTTTGGCTAGTTTTAAACATTCGGTGTCACACAACCCCACATCTGTTGCTATACTGATCCCACTCTTTTCTCCATCCGATTACTCCATTTAACTTGTACTTTATTTTAAAGGGCCTCAGAACTGAATTTATTTTATTTTACCTAGGAACCCTATAGGGTTGCTCCAGAAAAGGGGGAGAAATAGAACATTTTGAAATCTCTAACCCTATGAAAATGAAGGGACTTGTTATATATAATTTTTATTGGTTCTATCAAGCTCATTAGTATCTTCAGCAGAATTACCAATGATTACTATTTTCTTCAGTGATTTACCATACTCTATAACAGTATGATATACATGTATTTGTTAATGTTAAATGAGTTTTTCTCTAATTTTTTTGTGCATTTTCCCCCCTTTTCCACGAAGGCCTTATCTGTTTGGAGCGGGGTGTTTTTCCATAAAAGCTCCATGGTGAGTCCCAGTTCAGTCCCGCATGCCTAATTCATTTGTTGTACTCTCAGAAAATAACTGTTTTGTACTGTTGTTTCCGTTGCATGGCCTGAGCACAGATAGATGCACCGAAGTACTGAATAATTTGTAGATGGGACATGAATGTTGATATTTAAGCTTTCAAAGAGCAGTTTTCTTGGGTTTACTTCATTTCTTGAAAGGTCAAATTAAATCACAGTTTAATATTAAAGAAAAAGAAATTAGAAGAATTCTCTCTCATAATGCTAGTGTATAAGCAAGGCTAACATGCCAGTTTAAGGCTTTGAGCACTGTAGTAATAGAAGCTCCCTACACATCCTGCTGAACATTTGGAAGACTTGATTATATTTTGAAATATGAATATATTTAAAGTATACTATAAATACCCTATAAATTTTAACTGCATGTGGTACCAGAGGAACAAGAGTCACTTCTGCTTTGAATAATTTTAGTGTTTAAGGAGGAAATTTGTGTTTCACATTGAAACTCCTAAATAATTTATAATTTTGAGCTCATAGCACCTACTTATCGTAACTTATTTATTTTGGAAAATTCTTACATAACTGCACAGACTACAGGTTTGTCTTGTAGTTAGACACAATGAAGATGGAGTACTTTTATATAAAGATGTGAAATAAAATGTATTTAGAACCTGGTATAGTGTGTTTCACATAATGGATAAAAGTCAGGGCTTCGGAATCAGACTTCCTAGATCTTAAGTCTCAGCTCGTACACTTCAGCTTGTACACTACCTATATGATCTTGGGTGGTTTTTCTGTTTCTTGGTTTCCTTATCTGTTAATGGAGTTATCAGTAGCACCTAACTCATAGGTTCATTATGATTACATGAACTAACAATGTAAATTGCTTAGGACAAGAAAGTGCTCAATGAATGTGTTGCTACTATTATTTTCTTTTTTATTCAAAGGGAAAATAGCCTTTTTGAAAAAACTTTAAATTAGATTTTTTATTTTTTTTTATTTTTTGCTTTTCCGAGTAAGTGAGGCAAAAGGAAGTTTTGGGCAATGTAAGTTATGTCAATATTATAAATTTACTCAGAATACTTAAAAGAGTTCTGCCCATATAATATATAGTTCTCATAACTGCTACTAGGAGTTGTTTATACTGTCCCATTAGACTAGGAAAAGAAACTTCCAATAGTTTTTCTCTTGTTGGACAAAAAGAAGCTCAAATACCACCTTAAGGGTACAGTATAATTAGACACAAACTAATTGTACTATTCATATGCCATAGGAACATTTGAAAATTTAATTATCATATAAGAATAGAGTGGCAAACATAAAAATTTTCTGTGTGAAATGTAGTATCAAAATTAGGACACAGGTCGTAAAAGGATTCTAAACATATTTAGGGCATAAATGAATAAAAATTCCATGAAAGTCCATCTTTATTCTTTTTGTTAGCCAGGTTTCTTAAAAAAAACAAAAACAAATAAGATACATGAATCTTACTTAGGAGCTTATAGTGAACAGTCGATTTTTAAATGCCAGATTCAGCATACGATAAAATTTCTTTTCAGGCTAAACTTAGAATTAAATTCACTCTTAAGATAAATGTCTCATTCTAAGTACAAAGAAAAGAGTTTTAGCATGTTAATAAGGATTGAAGTTTTAGCATAGAAGTAAAGACGTAGTAACAAATGTTGTATGTTAAATAAGAAAAGTCCATTCCTTCAACAGCTTATGTGCTCCTCAAATTTAAGCAAAAGCACTTGTCAACCAGAAATGATTTGAGGTTGAAACAAGATTAAAAGAGCCAGATTAAAGAAAGGGATATGTGAAATATAGTAGACTTTTAAATCATTGCCTGTCTTTTAGAAGACTGCCTTGTGGTTTGTTTGATGCCATCGTTAGCTCACAAGAAACTCGTTTTTAGTCACTTATGCTAGCCTACAAGATCCTCCTTTCAAATGCGTTCCTTTACTAGTGGTGCATGTTTTTCCCATTAAGATCTTAATGAAACCTCAAATTAAGGCAGCAAAATGAATATAAATTTGACAACTTCCATGTTGTTTATAAGAGCTTCTTTGTTTTAACAGTTTTTGCTACTTTTTCCATGGTATTTAGCATTCAACTTGAGAATGTTTTATTTACTGTTCTGACATAGAACATTATGCTAAATAATTATGTTTATAGTATTTCCACTTGTAGGGTAATATTTGTATCGTGGAAGATGAAATTTTTTACAGTTCCTCTTAAAATGTTACATAAATTTTATACAACATTGTTATTACTTTCAAGTTGCAACATTTATATTTAAATATGATTTTGCTTTGGTTAGGTCACAATTTCTACTTATTTTTCATTCTTTGATAAACTTGTTGAAGTGTTTAAATGCATGCAGTTTCAAATGAGTCAGTTTGAAATAATGTCTTTCCCTTTGGTAGTAAAATAAACTTGTTGGAAAGTTAACTGTGTAGGCCATCTTCGTCATTTTAGCTATTTATACATTCTCAGGATTATGTATACCCTAGGATATTTGAGTTTGAATGACTGTAAAAAATAAAGTAAAATAATCACACATATGATATACTTTTTTAATACAACAATTTGTATTGTGAATTTTTGAAAATAAATTTTGCTTTCAATATTACAAATAAGTAACACATATTTATTGAGCTCCTAATGTGCATGTAGTATTGTGTTTAAGCTACTGCTATTTTTGAATTACTAATCAAAAGAAAAACTACATATATAATAGTGTGGAGGAAAGGTAGTCCGTTTGAATATCTCTCTTACACATAACCTGTTTTTGTATGATATAAGGTTAATTTTAAAGAAGAATTTAAATGTTACATAGTAAGTTATATTAAAGTGTTAATTAGCATTGTCTGAGATTATTCATTTGATTTATATATAAATAGTTTATTTAAACTACCTTGTTCTTTTGAGAGTATTAAAAATATAATTTTGACAGTCTGTAGGCCAGGGGAAGGTCATGGGGACAAAAAGGAGACATATGTACTACTATTTATAATACTTTAAACAATAAAAAATATATATATAATTTTATTTTTGGAAGGAAAGATTTATATGAAGAGAATCTTTTATGTGCAAAGTTTAGATAAATCTGTGAGATTTTTTAAGAACACTTTGTGATAGGATAATTTTAGATATATTATTAATATATTTAAAATAAAATACTTCCAGTTTACCTTTTAGTTCTTATTTTAGAAAAATAAAGTTGAAAGTGAGAGAAAACTTCTAAATTCCTTTTCAAAGCTTAATCTTGGTGAGGCATACAATGAAAATTGCTTCTTTAACACGAAAACATTTTACCACTTATAATTCTTACATCAGTGTTGTGAGCATTTAAACTGAAATACTGACTGTACCCTTATGTTTTAGAAAAGGAAAGAAACGGTGCTTCTATCTCCGTCTAGCTCCTTTCATGCCTGTGTCCTTCTAAACAAGGCACCCAACATTGCTGCTTTTCATGCCATCCACAGATACATCACTTATATCCTGTTCTGTAGGACCCAGTAAAATTACCCAGATGGCCATCATTTTACTGTAATTTTAAAGCAGATAGCGATAGAGTCTTGCTGGGTTTTTGTTTCTCTTTGCAGTAATGTTGGAGAGAAAAAAACAGGCAAGAGAAATTCAATATGTTAATCTGACTGTATTACATAATACAGTAAACGCCAATTGGGTGACTTCAATAGTCTTTGTAAATAATTTTAAAAATGTCGTAATGTTAACGTCCCCAGAACTCCTGATGGCAGTAAAAATGACTCTCATTCTACGACTAGATAGTTAAGTCTCTCAGAAGGGATGAACAAGAAGTTAAACTCCTGGGTTTCAATTTAGCACCTTATTTCTTTTGTTTCTTTGTATGTTTATTTTACTTTTGATTTTGTTATCTTGTGTCAAGTTTAGTAAGTATGATTCTTATTTGCCTGATATGATGAAAGTTGAGGTCATTCCATTCTTCTTTTACATTTTGCTCAAATACGTGTTTTTCTTTTGGAACATGGGTTCATTTATGATGGGTTCAGTGGAGTAAAGAGCACAAGTTCTCAATAGGAAGGAGCCCATCTGCACTGTCAGTATGTCTCATTCCCATTTATAACCATAATTAACACAATTGAATTTCTGGACACCCGTATACATGGGAATTTCATTTTTTATATCATATTATTAATTTAATAAAATAATGAATAGAGGAGAGGAGGCCTTCAAGCACCCAGAGGTATTCTTTTTAAACTTGCAAATGTTTTGTGATGGGATTTGAGCATAAAGGGAGATGTTTAGAGAGAAAAAGAAATAAAAGGGCTAGCATTGGAATACTTTTCTAAATGGCTGTGCCGCTAATCTACAGGTGAACACAATTTACAACTCTAGCTTTTTTCACTTTTAATTCTTTCGCATATTTATCATTTTTCAGTATTTCATTTTTTTAAAAACATATTTCTATTGATTTCAGAGAGGAAAGGAGAGGGAAGGAGGGAGAGAGGGAGGGAGGGAGGGAGAGAGAGAGAGAGAGAGAGAGAGAGAGAGAGAGAGAAAAACATTAAATACGAGAGAGAATCATTGATTGGCTGCCTCCTGCATGCCGCTGACTGGGGATTGAGCCTGGGACCTGGGCAGCCCCAACCAGGAATGGAACTGTGACCTTCTGGTTCATAGGTCAGTGCTCTACCACTCAACCATGCTGGTTAGGCCATTTTTCAGTGCTTTACTTTTTATTTTATTTTATTTACTTTATTTATTTTTAAATATATTTTTATTGATTTCAGAGAGGAAGGGAGAGGGAGAGAGACATAGAAAGATTAATGATGAGAGAGAATCCTTGATCGATTGGCTGCCTCCTGCATGCCCCCTTCTGGGGATTGAGCCTGCAACCTGGGTGTGTGCCCTTTACCGGAATCTAACCCGGGACCTTTCAGTCCACAGGCCGACGATCTATCCACTGAGCCAAACTGGCTAAGGCCATTTTTCAGTGTTTCATATCTCTGCTAACAAGGGTAGTTTGCAATAGAAAGATTCTGAGTTATTGCGGAAAGGTTCAATTCTGCTTCACCTCACATTCCTGGTATTGGATTTTTTTTTAAACTTAGGATGAAGGGCAAATTCAGTCAATTAAAATTTTCTCCCATTGGTTATAGTACACAGAAAATACTTTATTAATAATAACCTTTAGATTATTCCCCTTGTATTTTTCTGGAAGTCTTATATACACATGCACATATTTTATGTTCTATTTTGCTTAAATACCATAGTCCTTCCAAATGTAGGTTGATGTAGAAATAACTTGTTATGATTATGTTCGTCATGTATGCTCCATGCCTAACACACAGCACTATGTCATGTAGGAGGTAGCAAGTTATTTTCAGGGAAGAAAACTTATTGAACACAAACTTTTTTACTAATGTGATTTATTAAGGGCCCATCTGAGGAAAAAGAAAGCTAGGAATAAAAATGATCACTACAGACCTAGCTGGTTTGGCTCAGTGGATACATCATCAGCCTGTGGACTGAAGGGTCCTGGGTTCCATTTTGGTAAGGGTACATGCCCGGGTTGCGGGCTCGATCCCCAATGTAGGGCGTGGAGGAGGCAGCTAATCAATGACTCTCTCATCATTGATGTTTCTATCTCTCTCTCTCCCTCTCCCTTCCTCTCTGAAATCAATAAAAATATATTTTTAAAAAATCACTACATAATGTTATGCATACTTTTATTATAATTGCTTATTCTCTGTAGGAGATAATGAGTTTATGTAAAATGATGCTGTGTTGGTGCTTTTTAGCTGTATGTTCAGAAGCTGAGTTATTTGCAGCATTAAAGACATGTAAGGGATTTTACCTCTGATATTGGCTGATTAGACTGTAAACTAATAAACATACAGAATATATTTTTGCATGGCCAAAGAGTAAATCGATGTCCTCTCATATTTCTACTCTTTATTGTTATGCTATAAAGGTCGCTCTCTGGTCCAGCAGCAACTATTTTAAAGTCTTTTTAGGATGTATTCTCTAGATCCGCCATAGTCTCTCTTAAGAAGTGGCATGAGCACTTGTTTTCTATCTTAAAACAAAAAAAATACAACATTCAGTAATTTGCCAAGAGCTTTGAGTTCCTTGTGAAGCTTATTTATACGTTATAGTCTTATTGTTTCCTGATGGTGATTCTAGTAAAAATCACATAGTCACACAATTAGAAACACCTTTCAAAAAATTCTGCAATGGTGTTTTTCTCTCTCCTCCTCCTTTCCAACCTCCCCAAACACTTAAGGGTTAAATGACCAATGGAATTTAAAAGATGCTCCTTACAGGAACTTAACAGCTCAATGATAGTAGTTCAGTGATGGAAATAAAGGCTTTGAGGGAGGGTTTACATGGTAATGTAGTGCAACAGAGAGCATCTCCACCAGAAATAGCAATTCTGATGCCATTGCTCGGGAAGGGGCACTCTTGTTCAGGTGGAGCGGACTCTTTCCTTTTTGTTGGTAGCTTATTGCGGTTGTGCGAAGGTTATTGCACTTGTGAAACTGTTTCATTTCCTCACAAAAACTATCTTTATTCCCTTCAGTGGAAGTCTGACTGTGACAGGCACTCGTATTTTAGGCGTGGATTCGATCTTTATGGGCAATGACACAAAGTGCTTAAGAAATATCCATGGAAAGCAGAGACCTTTTCATATATGGAATATGCGTTATGTTGGATCTGGTAGCAAGGGAGGGACCCAAACGACCAACCACAATGGCCTCTGATCTAAACTTTGTGCTCTCCCTACCAGGAAGTTGTCAAAACAGAGGGCTCGGGAGGTAAAATGGGTGAGACTATTTCAGGTGTCTTAAGGGTCTGGAAACTGAGATTACAAATGCAAACTCTAATTAAAAGAAAAATAGAAGAGAGTTAACATTGCTGAGAATTATGATATGGGGAAGTACTGCCCTTAGAGCTTTATGCACTTTACCTGATAGTGTTTCTTTCTTTCTTATTTATTTATTTATTATTTTTTTATTGATTGATTAAAGTATTACATATGTGTCCTTATCCTCCTATTGCCCCTCCCACCCCCCACTCATGCCCTCACCCTGCTGGTGCCTGTGTCCATTGGTTAGGCTTATATGCATGCATAGAAATCCTTTGGTTGATCTCTCCTGATACAGTGTTTCTTAAATCTGAGTATGCGCCAAATGTCCTGGAGGGCTCCTCAAAAAAAAAAAAAAAAATAATCCCACAAATTGTTAGGCTTAACCCCCAGGATTTCTGATTCAATAGGTCTAATGAATGTTTGCATGTTACGAAGTTCCAAGGTGGCACTACTAGTCAGGGACCATACTTTGAGAACAAATATACTAATCCTTAAAATAACCCTATGAGGTAGGCATTACTTTTATATTTTTTAATTTTTTTACATACTGGTAGTCTGAGCTCTGAGAGGTTAAATAACTTAACCCAAAGTCACAGAGCTAATAAGTGGTAGCATTGGGATTCAGATTCAGGTTTCTTCCTGACTCCCCAAACCAATCTGTCTACATCCAACCATACTTTATTAAAAGATGAAGAGATAAAGGACAGTGAGCAAAACAAGGTAGAAATAATGTTACTCAGCATTGGAAACTGACTAGCAAAGCAGGAACATCGGGCTCTGTTATTCCTGTGCCCCAGCTAGGCTGTGATCATGACCAGTGTGCAGGGAGGCTGTTGTCTATGAATTAGAGAAAATAATGCCATCACTTATCGAAGGTGTTTGGCAAATTGCTAATGAGCTTTGGGAAGCCTCTGACAAATCAAAAAAGAAGGGAAAGAAGGATTTGAAAGAATAGAAAAGGTTGGTACTAGAAGTTGCTGGTATGAAAGCTGATTTGGGGAAAGCAAATAGGAAAGTGCGTGCTTTTTAATGCCAGTTCCGAGATGTAGCAGCAGTTACGTAATGTGTCCTCAGACACATGAAAAACAGAACAAAAACACACACATCATTTTCACACATCTACGAAGAAAAAACAAATTGGAAGATCAGCGAATATAATTGCATGACATCATTAGATCGACCCACACGTTGTCTACGTCCTTGTAGCACTGTGGCTGAGAGCACTTTCAGGGTTTCATTCTGTATCACCTCATTATTTTCACTCATGCTGTCTCCATTCAACTGAATTGTCACCCCCAAATCTTATCTATCAAAATGAAAAGGTAAACTGTTTTATTATCCTGAGATGTTTATGGTGGTTCTGTTGCTTCACTCTGAAATCTCCAGGGAATTGTTACCCATCTGAAAAGAAGTGACTTGGATTTCCCCAGCACGTATTTCAGAAAGGAGTTAATTCTTATTGATCTGATAAAGCTCTGGAACTTTGAACTAATTTTACTCTTACTGCAGAACACAGCCTCACACTACCAGTTATTAAGGCAAAATGCATGTCCACATTGAGGGGGCGGTTGAATACTTAGGGGTGGAATTTTAAGGAAAAGATGTCATTATCTCAAGGACTGTGACTTCCTCATGGTAATTTTTTTTTTGCTATCATTTTATTTTTTTAAGCAAAGTTAAACCACCTCCACAAATTTCACCCAGCAAGTCGATGGGCGGAGAATTTTGCGTGGCTGCAGTGTTTGGGACGTCCAGGTCATGGTTTGCAAATAACGCTGGTCTGAAAAGAGAAAAAGGTGGGTATCTCACTGAGGGTTAAATGGGCCTTTGGTAATATTTGTTTCTTGAGGGAAATTCATAGCTTTTCTCCTTATCTCTGTTTTAGAGATGAAGTGAACTTGAGATTGTGAGTTTAAATAGCTAAAAGCACTAGTTAGTAAGTGATGGTATCAGAGTTTGAAATTGGGGTTTTTTAATGTTAAATCTGAGAGCAGGCAGACAGCTCTGGTGGGGGTGGGAGGGTTGTTGGGATGGTGGTGGAGGGATTGAGCAAAAAAGGAAAAAAAAAGAGAACTCACGGACATGGACAACGGTGTGGTGATTGTGGGGGTTGGGTGGTGGAGAATGGAAGAGGGCATAGAGGCCATAAATGGTGATGGAAAAAAAAAAATCAACAAGTTTGCCATATTATAAACTAAAAGTTAAAAAATAGGCTGCCACTCAGAAATAAAGGTCATATTTTATGGTAACCATTGCTCCTTTGAATTCATATAGTTATTTAAAATTTTTCTTGTTATTGTCAACCCTCATGGAGGGTATTTTTTTCCATTGCTTTTTAGAGAGAGTGGCAGGGGAGTGAGAGGTGGGGAGGGAGAGAGATAGAGACATACAGAGATAGAGATGTGAGAAGAGATATCAATTGGTTGCCTCGCACTTGTGCCCTGACCGGGTACATGCCCTTCATCCAGAATCGAACCCACGACCCTTCAGTATGCGGGGCCAACGCTCCAACCACTGGGATACACTGGCCAGAGCGAATTTATATAGTTTTTTTTTAAATCCCTTTTTTTGATCATCAGGATCAACACCTAAAATGTTTACATTAATTTCCATTTATTGTGTGATGGCTGACTGATTCTGTGTAGAGGAGAATCCCTACATTGATGGACCACGAATTTCATTTTGAATAAGCTTTCCCCCTCATTTGAGTTCTATTGAAGTAGGTCACATTGCTATTATTATGAGGCACTGCTTTGAAGAGTTCCAAGGGCTGTATTGTTCTTGGCTAAACGAAACGGTTCTCCGTTGCGCTTAATGCTGGCAATCAGACGTCAGCCCCTTCCCTGGTTATCGCCTGTCAGTGACCCTCTCCAGGGAAATAGGATCTCCCGCACAGCAGGTTCCTTACCTGAGTGGGAGAGGATACAGCACAGAACGCAAGCCTTCCATTTCCTTATCCCATCTTTATTTTTTTGTTACCTCCTTAGCTTTACTGATGCTATCGAAATGACTTTTTGTTGCTAGTTAAAACCCTCTGTGTAGCTCGATTTCAAATGCTTCTCCCTTCTGTTCTAATTACCCTTTTAACTTGCTACTCCTTTATGTACCACTGACTGGTCATTAGCCATTTTCCCAAATCAGCTGTAATGAATTCCTCTGGCCTAGAGATAAGGTGACCCACCCAGCATTCAGGAGTGGTTTTCTATGCTCCTAGGTTTACTGTAAAACCCGAGATAGAGGACTGAACCTGTTCTGGCACTGAGGACATGTGTCCTCCTTCTAAAGTCATTTGATTAGGTCCATATTCAGCACCTGACCTCCCTCTTCATTTACCATGGAGGCCAGGGATCCAACTGAGAGAAAAGAAGGAAGAGGATTTGGGGGAGGAAGATGTGTGAGTTTTTTGCTTGCTGGTTTGTTCGAATCCAGAAATGTGAAAGGGAAAGTGGATGAGAAGTTGGGCTGATGTCAGCGTACAAAGGGCTCTCATGCACTCGAGTGGGTACTTCTGGTGCCACTCTTAAGTCTTTGTCCATGCAGTGTTGCTTTTCAGTCAGTCTGTCCCTGTCCCTCCTGATAGCATTCTTTTTTCATAACGTGGGAGACATTATATTGCAGACAAATATACCAGACTGAAAAATACTGTTTCACTGTATTAGAAATTTGCGTATACTTACATCATTCTTGAGGTGCATTCCTTAAGATTTAAAAAATATTTAGATAGCGTAGACACTTTTAAATTCCTTAGTTTATACTTAGTAAGAGACAACTTTTAGGCAAGGAGCAGACACCTTACCCATTCATGTGAACAAAATTCCTGCCTTTTTATTTTCTCTTAGTAGCCTCAGAAGAGATTAGAAATTCAATAGCTTATAAAAACTATGCTGTGCTCCTTTTAGGTCATTATCAAACATCCAGGTTCTATTTTTTTGTTTGTAGATCAGTCCAAACAAGTTGTAGTTGAATCTCTGTACATCATCAGCTGCTACGGGACCTTAGTGGAGCACATGATGGAGCCACGGCCGCTCAGCACTGCCCCCAAGATTAGCGATGACACCCCACTGGAAATGATGACATCACCTCGAGCCAGCTGGACTCTGGTTAGGTAATACCACCTTTCTGTTTTCTTTCTTTCTCTTGTTTAAAATTTTTAAAAATGTATTTATTATTGTTTAATCTTTATTGTTGAAAGTATTACATATGCCCCCCTTTAAAAAATTGTTTACATTTCAGTAATAGGCTCTTCGGGACTGGTTTGGGCTGTGGGTTGGGGACTCAGCTCTTTGGGTCCTGGCTCTGCCCTTTGGCAGTGGGTTCAGCTGTTCAGGACGAGTGTCAGCACATAGGGACTAGGAAAAAAAATTAATTCATAGGGCACATATGCATTCTGGTCTGGTAATGGGACCAAGTTTTAAATTGTCTACTATCTGGTTATCTTGTGACATCATTGCAAAGATAAGCATAAACCCTTCTGGAGAAAGTATCCACAGTCTAACTTGAAACCCCTCACCTCCAGAGGCCCTCCTCCGTGGACCCGCACTGTGATGGGTCTGCCTCCCAAGCACTCCCTTTTCCGTCCCCTCAGACTATAGCACATGGGCCGTAAAGTCAAGCTTCCGTGCAGTTATTATAACGAATGAATCACTCTCTAAATAATACTTTGAATACATTACAAGGAAATTATACTCCGTGGCATTAAACACAGTTGGTTAAGTTTGGAAAAAATAAATTTTTTTTTTCAGTAATATCCAATTTCCAGTTTTTTCTTAACAGCTTTATTGAGGTATAAAATATTAAATGTGTACAATTTGATAAGGTTTGACATCGGATACAGTTGTGGAAACCATCACCATAATTAACATTATAAATATATTCATCACCTGCAAATGTTGTTTAATGCTTCTTTTTAATCTCTCCCTCCTGCCCCTCTTTATCCCTACCTTTGCCATGGAGCACCAGGCAACCACTGTTTGCTCTCTCTCACTGTAGATTACTTGATGAGTTTTAGAAGTTTACATACATGGTATCAGAGTGTGTATTCTTTTTTTGTCTTGCTTCTTTCATCCAGCAAAATTATTTTGATTCATCTCTGTTGTGGCATGTATTGATAATTTTTTCCTTTTTGAAATTGAGACATAATTTACACATAATACAATTCACCCCTTTAAAGTAAATTTTCACTAGGTTATGTACCCATCCATCACCACAGTCAGTTTTCATCAACCCCAAGGGAAACTTGATACCCATTAGCAAGCACTCATTTTACTTTCTGTCTCTATAGATTTACCTACTTAGGACATTTAATATAAGTGGAATGAGACAAAATGTAACCTTTTTGCATCTGACTGCTTTCACTTAGCATAATGTTTTCAAGGTCCAGCTAAGTTGTAGTATGTATCAGAACTTTTTTCCTTTTATGGCCAAATAATATTCCATTGCATGGATATACCACATTTTGTTTACCCATTCATCAGTTGACCCACACTGTGATGTGACTTTTTACCTGCCATGAATTACGCTGCTAAGAACATTCGTGTACAGATTTTTGTGTGGTCATATATTTTCAGATGACTTTCATATGTGCCTCAGAGAACACGTCCTTTTGAACTCCTTTCTCCTTGTATCTTTGTGTTACCTCTTCTCGGACTTGGGTTTTGTTTTTTCTTTTTAATTTTCCACATGCTTCCCCTTATTTCCAGTCTCATGCTCACTGAAAATAGAGAGTGCACTGAGGCAGTCATTGAAGGGAAATAAACTAACATAAATAGATTGAAAGGTTTCCTTTACAGTTATTCCCCAATATATAAAGGCTATGACTGTAGAAGTATTTATTAAGAATCAGAATCCTGCCTGGCTGGTGTGGCTCAATGTTTAAGCGTTGACTCATGAACCAAGAGGTTGCTCAACTGGTTTGATTCAGGATCCCCAGAAGGAGGCAGCCAATTGATGTTTCTCTCATAAATGTTTCCATCTCTTTCTCCCTCTCCCTTTCTCTCTAAAATCAATAAAAACATATTTTAAAGAAATGAATCAGAGTCCTTCTTAAAAGTACATAATCACTAAAATCTTTATAAGCTAATACGGATCGAGAAGTTAAATCTAGAGTAAAACCTTTTCAGTGTAGTGTACAATGAATGGTATAGGAGAGAAGAAAAAATTGGTCCTGACATGTATGGAAGGAAACAGACAAAAATGGATATGAAAATGATCCCTTTCCTTTTGACATTTTAAAATACTCTTATATTGATTTTTCAAGGCTCCAGCATTCTTTACTACTACTTTACTGCACTAGATTGATTTGATCAGTAGCTTATTTATCAGGTTATTCATGAGCGGGCAGATCTAATTAAAATTACTGCACCATCATTGTTGAAATAAGTGGTTTATTTTGGAACTCAGATGCTAATTTGTTCTTTAATACGTCACCCACGAACATAACTGTGTTTTTCCCCACCATTGTCTTCCCTGCTTTATTCTATTTGAAAATACACACATATTCTGAGAATAGAGAGCTCTAAAAATTGTCAGAAATTAGGTAAAATTAGAACTACTTAGTTTTGACATTTGAATTCCACACTTCCTCTCTGTCCAGTATTTTGAATGTCCTGTCTGTCCTATGCCGGGGGAGGGGGGGTCTGCTTTAAACTGACACTGGCTCTGTGTGATTAGTATGAATCACTGCCACCTTTTTATTCTTTTCTAAGCAGATGGCCTTGTGTTTTAGGTTTCAGCACTCCAACAAGTTCATTTTAATGATTACAAAGATAGTGTGAGTTTATATCAATGTCTGTAAGTGGTGACAGTGATGTTGATTTACATACCATCTATTAAGCTTAAATATTAATATTCTTCTGCTGTTTCCTTAGAACTCCTCAATGGAATGAATTGCAGCCACCATTTAATGCAAACCACCCTCTGCTCCTGGCTGCAGATGCTGTACAGTATTATCAGTTCCTGCTTGCTGGCCGTAAGTAGTTCCTGTGTTTTTCTTTCCCTACAGTTATTTTGAGATTTCATCTTCAAATGCCGACTTTTAATGCAACCATGCGTATTACCACTGGTCCATCATTCATCAGCCATAAACAATCAGATGGAGACAATAAGATATTTACTACAAATATAAACCATAAGACTTAGCATGCATTAAGTAAGCCTCTGCTGTCCTTGTTCCCTGGCCGTGAGATACATGCTATTATGTAAGCTGGGAGGGAATTTTCTGGTGGGCTCAAAGGTGTTAACAACAAGAACAACAAAAGGATACTGGTATCTGTTTCTGACATGAAAAAATTATGTACTTTTTCACCGTGAAAACTGTGTTGGCAGATTTTTCTTTTTGTAGAATTTTACTTGCGATAATGAAGTAATGATGGCAACTCCATTGGTTTTTGTACGTCTGCTTTCATATCCAAACCCTTACATTTATAGAGATTGATCTGGGTTCTTTTGTTACTTGAGAAAATGTACATTGAGATAGAAACAGCCTTGTTTATGGGGGGGGGGGCATGAAAAAACAATTTAGTATTTATTATCCAGTTTATGGTCATAGAATTAAAAATTCCTCACAATTATAATTCAATTTTGTAGAAGTGACTGGATCCTTAATTTCCCTTCATGGGTCTGAGCAGTGCATGTTTTTAAGAAACTTCCTAAAAATCAACATTGACGTGTTTTTAATGGAGTTTTGTTGTATTGGACTTATTATTTCACTTGCTGTATTTATACAGCATGAGGTAAAATATTTTCTAAAACTTTTTTATTTGATGTTTATAATGTGTTACATATTAAAATGAAACAGAGAAAATTTATTGACTTTGCTCTAAAGTTATGAGACTATAATTGCAACAAATAGTTGGCAGTCTTGCTCTCATATAATTGAACTCACTGATTTTTCCAATATGCATTTATTGAGTGATTTCTATGTGCCAGGCACTTGTGATTTAAAGTGAATAGTACGTTGCTCTGTCCTCAATGAATTCACTGTCTATCTCGGGAGGTAGGTATTTAATGAAAAAGTAATATAAAATTAGGCACATCAGTGAAGCGTTTGGTTAACAGTGAACTATGAGAACAGTGACTTAAGTTGCCAAAGCCTTTACCAGGAGGGGTTTATGTAAAGTGATATTTTGGTTCAAAAACTGAGTACATGATAGTTGTTAGGTCCTAGGTTATCTAAGCATATATTTAACTCTATCATATGCATTAGAAAAAAACATGACACTTATATAA
Source organism: Myotis lucifugus (assembly GCF_000147115.1). NCBI lineage: Eukaryota > Metazoa > Chordata > Mammalia > Chiroptera > Vespertilionidae > Myotis > Myotis lucifugus. Next base: position 3,140,303 of record NW_005871147.1, on the reverse strand, counting down.
TATCTAATTAAAATATGAGAGCATTTTCCTCTACCCTTTATTATGGGTGAAAATAATTGTTAAGTACAGTTGACTCTTTCAGAATTAATATTAGTTTGTTTGTTTTATTCTTTTGATAGGCCTGTCCAGTAGACCAAGCAGGTCTCAAATATTGGAGAAAAAGATATGGGCAAAAAATAAAATGCATCTATCTTTATCCTTTAATTTTTTTCTTCCAGCAAATTAAACTGCTTGATATTACTTGATTATAGCAGCCCTAAACACCTTTGTCCAATTCTTGGAACTACAAAAATCCCCTAGTGCATATTTTAGGAACCACCACTGTAGGCAATAGCAAGCCATCAGATGTTCTCATTGGAGTGACACCATCAGAACTGCATTTTAGAAAGATCACTCAGGCAGTCTGGTAATAGGAGGTTCAGAGGAGCGGAGGGGAGTAGAGGCTGAGTGATCCTGGAGCGAGAAGAGGGCTTTAATTAAGGCTGTATTACACAAAAGTCAGGGCAAATCTGTGATCCAGAGCAGAGTTGGGATAGAAAGGAATGAGAGATAATTTGACAGAATGCAGTCACTGATGATTCTGTGATTTCTAATTAAAATATAATATAATGCATTTTGCATGGACCTTTTGAATATCAGGTGGACTAGCAATGGGATAAGAATGAAAAGGCCTGGGTTTCAGCTCCTAACCATTTGTCAATAACTTGATAAGTATAAAATATCAATAATAATAATTACTGTTATAAAGGAGTTGTTATTGTCAATGAGGTGATGTTAAAGTCCTTTAAAAACTGTAATACAGTACCCTTATTTTCAAATAGTAGACTTTAGGGCCTTAATAATGAAATAGCTATTCTGGCCACCTGATTTTGACCATGTCCATTGTCCACTTGATGGATCATCATTAATATACTTTTTCTTATCTTTTGAAGTGTTACTATAATAGGTCACTATAATAGTGTTACTATAATAGGTTACTATAATAGGTCTTGAAATACCTAAGCGACAGGTAATTTTTTACTACTTCTGTACATTGAGAGTGTAGACACAGAATTCATCTGGATTTTAAAGTCACGTTTTCTTACATAAAGAAAGGATATTTGATTAAGAATATTCCAGTGTATGACACAATTGAAGCAATTAAATGAAATATGCACAATGTGACATCTGCGTCGGAGGTACAGCCTGACATACAATTGGCAAAAGCAATGCTGGAGCCAGTTTATAGAGAATGCTTTTCCCTGCCCATCTCTTGAACCCTTCATGCAAGTAGAACCTCATTAAAAAGACTTTCTTATTACCTTCCTGCTTTCTCTCCAAACGCTCCTTACTGAAACCAGGTGGAAGAGTGTGGCCTCTTGAAACACAAGGATACCATAGTTGACGCTGGAAAATTTTTGGCTTTACTTAGCCATATTGAAAATCACATCTTATTTCCTGACTTGAAGACCATTGTTAAATACATTACTACAAATATTTTCAAATAGAGCCATTTGGAGTAAAATTCCAGTGCTAACTTCACAAATGCTGCAAGCATTTTCTTTGGTTCTTTTTGGATCTGTGGATCAGGTGAAGCAGACTTGTGCAAACTCTGGAAATGATAAATAATAGTCATCGACAAAGAATGATGTAAATGGAAATGGGAAAGAGACTTGGTCTCAGGGAGAAGAGAGTAGGAGAGCCGGATGTTGAGCAAGGAGTCCCCACTCCTCTTCCAGCCCTGTAATCATAATAGATGCCCTGCTAGTTGATAAACAGAGTTATGCATGTGTGGCAGGAGGGCAACTGGTGGGGAGGGAAAGGAAAACCTGCCTGAAACACTAAATACTAACTTTAAAGTGAAGTAAGTAAAAAGGCCAAATTTTGTATTTGTAACTGTGGTCACATTTCCTACCTATATTAATTGAATGGAATGGTATAAAATTGAGGATTTGGGGTGTATCATTAAATCATACTAGAGCTGCGGTTGCCAACCTTTTGAACCTCATGGACCACCGGTTGGTGACCGCTGCTCCAAAGGTTTCCTTAAACCAGCAGTCGTCAACCTTTCGAACCTCATGGACCACCACTGGTCTGTGGCTCACCGGTTGGCGACTGCTGTACTAGAGTGCTCTATACAGAGGTCCCTATGGAGGCAGGGAGAACTCTTTGTTAGTAGGTTGAGCCTTAGGAATTGCTGATTTAAATAAGTTTTTTTTAAAGTCAAATATCAGCAAAATGACATGGTTTGAATATATTGATGAATTTATATGTGCAAAGTGAATGTAAAATGATAATCTAATCCTATCTAATAATAGACAAACATGGTAATTGACCGTACCTTCGCTATGCCTCCCATTGGCTAATCAGCGTGATATGCAAATTAACCACCACCAAAGATGGCAGCTAATTTGCATACTGCAGGCAGGGTGGGGCAGCACCATTCAGCCTGCCCCGCTGCCATCCGGGCCTACTATTTGCCACCCGGGGCGGTGGGGCGGGACAGCGCCATCCCGCCTGCACTGCCGCCATTCGGGCCTGCTATCTGCGACCCGGGGAGGCGGGCGTCCCGTGTGCGACCGGACCCGGGGCGGCCGGGCGGTGCAGCAGCGATCGGCTGGCCAGCCTGGCCGCCATCTGGGCATCCCATGTACGACCCGGCCCGGGGCGGCTGGGCGGGGCAGCGAAGGCTTGAAGGCGGCTCCGGCCGGAGTGAAGGCCTGGGTCCCGGGTGCCGGAGGAAAACCGGTGCCGGCAGCCAGGAGAAGGGAAGGCCTATTGCACGAATCTTTTTGTGCAACAGGCCTCTAGTCTTTATATAACTCAGTAAAAGTAAAAGTTGGGAATTATTATAAAAATGTTTTTTCCTTGGTTATAAGTAATCTTGGGAATAGTTGATAAAAATATTATACAGAGGTTAATAGTTTTTTTCTAATGCCTTTTCTAAAATAGGCATTTTAAGTATGATCCTAAAGTAGATGACCTTTTTTTAAAAAGTCTGCTCCAGAGCTTCCCCAATTGTAAATTAAAAAGGGGCATCCTGAATTGACTTGGGGAAAGTTGTATTCATGGGGGGAAATAAAGTTTCCTCCTTTTCTTTCAGGAAATTGGGCAGCAGCAGTATTTTTAAGTTGCTGACATTAGGTAGCTTTGTTGGGGGTGGAGGTCAGACTTCTTTCTAAAATAATCCTTGGGTATATGAGAAGTTCCTCCCTAAGCTTACTGAGGTTTTTTGTTAAGTAGTAACAAAAGGCCATTCAACAGAAATACAGCGTTGATACACAACAGAAAGGTGACTGGGATCTATAGAACCTTCCTGTGTTTTATTGGGAATGTAATTGTCTTCCTCTGCCTTCAAAAGCATCATAGGAATGGTGGGGAGAGCCTTTGCTACCAGGTGGAAAGGAATGAAGAACATTGAAAATGTTTAAAACTGATATCCTTCTCACCAATGTGTTTCAATTGGATTTGTGTGTGAAAATAATGTGCTTTGATTTCATGGAGTATTTCTTGAGGTTCCATTTCAATAGTAGCTCCCCACAAAGACAGAATAACAAGGATCAGTTTACTATCCTGCCTGAAACAACAACAAAAACCAGAATATAGTTTAAAGCAGGGGTCCTCAAACTTTTTAAACAGGGGGTCAGTTCACTGTCCCTCAGACCGTTGGAGGGCCGGACTATAGTTTAAAAAAAAACTATGAACAAATTCCTATGCACACTGCACATATCTTATTTTGAAGTAAAAAAACAAAACGGGAACAAATACAATATTTGTATTTGCATGTGGCCCACGGGCCGTAGTTTGAGGACCCCTGGTTTAAAGCAACTATTTTCAAATCATTGGACATCAGGGAGTAAAGGATAGTGATCCTTGAGAGATGGGAAATAATGGGGCAAGCCCTACAATTGCCTTGGTTTATTGCCTTAAAGGATTCTCTAGACCAGTGGTTCTCAACCTTCCTAATGCCGTGACCCTTTAATATAGTTTCTCATGTTGTGGTGACCCCCAATTTCATTGTTACAAATCGAACATAATTAAAGCATAGTGATTAATCACAAAACAATTTGTAATTATATGTGTGTTTTCCGATGGTCTTAGGCGACCCCTGTGAAAGGGTCATTTGACCCCCAAAGGGGTCGCGACCCACAGGTTGAGAACCGATGCTCTAGGCTATGCTTCAGTGATGGGAAATCCAAGTGGAATGAAGAGTGGACAGCACAGAGTCCAGCAACACCAAGGAAGAGTGTCTATCAGCAAACTACCATGAACTATTATTGCGAAAAAAAGTGTTACTGAAACACAGTGACTTCATGATTTCGTTTATATGTTGTCTGTGGTCACTTTAAAATAATAACCACAGAGCTGAGTAATAGTGCAGAAACCATATGATCCACAAAGCCCTAAATATTTACTATTTGTTAACTCCTGACCTAGAATTAGCCAGACTGGTTATTAGAGAGAATAGATATATCAGCACAAAATGAGAACTCTGAACATCTGCAGAGGGTCCTCTTCTAGTATTTAACATAGGACTGATGGCTGTGGGAAACTACCCAAAGCCAAGGAATCAGCAACCACAGAGAATCTTAGAGGGCAGAGTGCCTAGAGCTCACACAGGGTCAGGAATGGTGACACTAACACAGTTATCGTAACTGTATTCCATATGTTTAAAAAGTTAGAGATGTGGAGGATATTAAAAAGACTCAAAGTCCTAGATATGAAAACCTAGATGTGAAAGTTGCATTGGATAAAAGTGAGAATAAATTAGAAATTGCAGAAGAAAATATTAGTGAAATTGAGGATAGACCAAGAGAAATTATCCATAATGAAATACAGAAAGAAAAAGAAATTAAAAACAGTGTTACTGAGCCGTAGGATAACATATACTTGAAATGAGAGTCCCTGAATCAGGATGATGGGGGGACTGAAGAAATAGCCAAAAAAATTTTAAATCTGATATATCCAAGAAGAACAATAAATCCCCAAACACAAGAAACATGAAGAAAACCATACCAAAGTGCACAATTACCAAGCTGCTCAAAGTCATTTAGAAAGAGAAAAATCTTAAAAGCAGCCAGTGGTTAAAAAAAAACAAAAAGAAAGAAAGACATTACACAGTGAGGAACGATGATGAGAATGACAGGTTTCTCTTAAGCACTGAAGGGAAACAACTGCGGGCTTAGAATTCTGTCCTCTCAAAAAGTAGCTTTCAAAATGAGGGCAAAATAAAATACTTTCTTCAGATATACAGAAGATTAAAGAATTTGTCAGCAGCAGACATGCTGTACAAGAAGTCTTAAAGGAAGTCCTTTAAGCAGAAGGAAAGTGGCAGCAGATGGAAGAGAATGAAGAACACTGGACATGGTTAGAACATATAATGTGTTTTTTGGGTAGTTATTCAAGTCTTTTTAAAATATAATTTACTGTGAACACAAAAATAGTATCAGCACATTGTGGTTTTAAAAATATATGTATGTATGTATGTATGTATGTGTGTGTATATACACATACATATTTATATATACAGAAATGTATTATGGACTTTACAACGTATGTGTGTGTGTATGAATGTGTAATACAAACACAATAACAACAGTAGCATAAAGGCCAGTAGTGTGGGAAATGGGACATTATTATTGTAGGTTTTCATAGTATTGTGAGTGGTATAACATCACTTAAAGGTAGTAAACTGTGATATTAAAGCTATACGTAATGCAATCAAAAGCAGTCTACATCAAGAAAGGGAATAAAATGGAAACAAACAAACAAGTTGATGTGGCCCTAAGTATATCAATGATCATTATAAAAACTCAGTTATGAATGATCTAAACAGCCTAATAAAAATTCAGAGATTGTCAAATTGGATAGAAATATAAGCTCCAACTATATGCTGCTTAGGAGAAACATACTTTACTCCCTGACTTGCTACATTAATATCAGACTAAGCTGAACACTCCACCCAACAACAGTAGAAAACATTATTTTCAAGTGCACAGGGAACACTGACCAATGTAGGTCATCTTCTGGGCCATAAAACAAGTCTCAATAAATTTAAAAGCTTTTAAGTCATACAAAGCATATTCTCAGACCACAAAGGAATTAAATAAGACATGGATAACAGATCTGGAAAATCCACAAATATTTAGAAAGTAAACAACATACTTCTAAGTCATACATGGTTCACAGAAGAAATCAAAAGGCAAATTAGAAATTATTTTGAACTGAATGAAAATAAAAAAGAACATATCTTAGAATACTATTCAGCAAAAAAAAAAAGTTGATTGAAGTGTAAGTACATGCAACAAGTTGGATGAATTATGGATATTATGCCAAATGAAAAAAAAACCAGTCTCAAATCTTGCATACTGAAAATCTTAAGAGCACCAAGAGAAAAAGATTCCATTTATACAACATTCTCAAAATGACACAATTAGAGATTAGTGTCGATCAGATCTTAGAGCCAGAGTAGTAGGGAGGTTGCTATGACTATAAACAGGGAGGTAGGTCGTTGCGGTGAGGGAACAGTTCTGTATCTTGATTGTAGTAGGGGTTACACAAATTAACAAGTTAAAAAATGGAATAGAACTATGCACAAACATACACGCACGTCCTTTGTAACAGAAAGTATGCATATACAACTGTATTTGTAAAACTGGTGAAATCTGAATACGGTCTATGGATTTAGAATGGCAGCTTCTGGGCTTAGAAACCAGGTAAAAGGGGTACAAGACCTCTCTGTACTATTTGTACAGCTTCTTACGAATATAATAATTTCAAAATGAAAAGTTGAAAGAAAAGTATAAGATTTCTGAGATGTCCCTAAATCTGTACTCAAGGGGAAGTTAATAGGCCTAAATGCCTGTTTTATAAAAGAGAAAGTTCTGAAATTAACTAGCTCAGTTTCCACATTCAGAAGCTAGAAAAACTTGAGCATATTAAAGTACAAAGGAGGAAATAATAAAGGTCAGAGTGGAAATCAGTGAAATGGAAAATACAAAAACAAAAGAAAAAATATAAATAATATAGAAAAATAGAAAAAATCAATTAAATCATGATGTACTGTGGTTTTCTTCTGCTTGGGATCTTAGAAATTCCTGGGTCTGTGGATTTATAGTTTTCATTAAATTTGAAAACTTTTATGCAAATATATCTTCAAGTATTTTTTCTGTCAGTCCCTCTCTCCTGTTGTGACACCAGTTATATGTTGGTTGATCACTTGGTATTTTCCAAGCTCGCTGATTGTTCAGTTTTAAAAATTGTCTTTCCCCTCTATGTTTATTTTGTATAGTTTGTATTTATACATATTTAAATTTATCAATTCTTTTATTAATTTTTTCATTTTTTCACTTCAGATATATTTTTCATTTCTAGAAGTATCATTTGGATATTTTTTCTATCTTTCCTCATTATGTCAATGTTTGAACATATGGAATGTTTATTTTATGATAGATGTTTTAGAGTCCATGTGTGCTAATTCTTTTCACCCTGATATATATATATATATATATATATATATATATATATATATATATAGTCTTTTTTTGTTGCTTTTTTCTATTGATTGATTTTGTTTTTCTCTTTCTTTATGTGCCTAGTGATTTTTTAAAGGAGGATGGGCATTTTCAATATCGTGTTATTGAGTGGTGGACTGTTTTATATTCCTAGGATGCACTAAAGATTTAATTGGAATATATTTGACTCTTACTATTTATTAATATTTGATTGAACAAAAATACACATTTTAACTTCCAAGCAGTATGCAGTGACTATTGGATTTTCGGGACCCTGTTATTAGGCAGTTACACTGAAGACACATAGTTGATATCATGATTCCCCACAAGGTTGGTGGGTTGGGCTAAGGGAGGCCTGCTTACTGGGGAAGGGCCTTGAAGATGGAAACTGGGGAAATAGTTTTATTCTCATTAATCTGTATGTTTCTATGCTTATTTAATTATTGTTATTCAAAGTTCAAAACAACCTTTTGTTTAGGGCTAATTATTTGAAGAGATAATATAAATCTGTCTTATGTGGCCAGTAGTGGAAGTGTATGATCACAATTACTTTTTAAACTTCAAATGCTTAAATTCTATGTATTATCTTGATCTTATAATAGTTGTGCTGACTTTACTTTTGACTCATTTCCCTAAAATAAATATAAATAAGGAACATGTATCTGAGTTCTATAAAACATTGTGATAATAGCATTAATTAATTGGTATAGAAAAATTTAAAGATTGAAGAAGTTATTTATTAGTGCTTCCTACATGGCCCACACTGAGGATCGAGCCCGCAATCTGGGCATGTGCCATGACTGGGAATTGAACAGTAATCTCCTGATTCATGGGTCGACACTCAACTACTAAGCCACCTCGGCTGGTAGAGATCTTGAATCCCAAGTAAATTTTGTGCTGCTGTCCTACTAGCTACAAACATGAGAACAGAAATAGCAAATGTCTTCCTCTATAATATAAAGTCAAACTTTTAGGTTTAGAGTGGAGTCATTTTAAATATTTTACTATCCTATTGTATTATTGGTTTTACAACACTATGGTGATACATTTTGAACACATTGATACAAAAAGGAAAAACAAATTTTGTCTTCTCTACCATGGTCATTGTCAGTGCCCTGGAAAAGCAATTACATATGCAGCAGTTTTCTGAGTTCTCCCTTTTGAATGTCACATTAGATTTAACCTAACATCCTGGATTGTATCTCTGTTGTGGTTTGTACCAAGTGTGATGGAGGTACTCAACAATATTTCCTTGCATTGTCCATAATAAATATTTGCTCAAGAGTGGGCAAGGGTGGAAGGGGAAGAATGAAATGTTTTTCTTTTGCAGAGGAAACTTGTAACGTAGTACTTATTTAAAGAGTATTTATAGTCCATTGTTGGCCATTGGGTGTGTCATGCTGTTCTCTCCAGTCTACATATCTGAGGTCGTTCAGAAGCCACTTCAGATTGAGTTATATTTCAGTTTTTCTTATTTACGTTTAATTTTATCAACTGATACATGTCCTCCCATAGAAAAATGATTTCAGTGAAATGAATGGTATTTTTCTTCAAGAGATATATTGACCCTGAATTTAGCCAAGTTGTATAACTTGAGGAACATTTAAATATGTTTTCTTCTTCAATGAAAAGATATCATATGTTTAAATGAAAGTACTATCAGCAATCTGCAAGCATTTTAAGGGATGGATTGAAAAGTTTGGATTAGATTACCCATTTTCCCTTCTTTTCCTTTGTGTTTATGGGATACATGCTTCTTATTGATAACCATATCTTTACATAGATCTTCACCACTGTGGAATAGCTCATTGGGTTTTTTGTCATTGCTGATTTATTGTTGAGATGTTTCAACATCAAAAGTCCTTATACTCCATTCTGAAGTAAATCTTTGCCTTTCTGTCATTTGTTTTAGTACTCTTTAAAGTATTATTTGCTACTAGTATTTTGTTTGGAAAATAACAATTTATATACCAAACCACTTTCCTGTCCTAATTGTTCTTAAAATAAAACAAACATAATGGCTTGTTTTGTATTTCTAAATGTTTTTCTTTATTTTACAAAATTCTAGTGATATTAGTAGCTTAATGTTTCTTTGGGTTGTTTTTATGACCTGCTTTTGAGTATACATCTTTTTTTATTGATACTAGTATTTATTGTCATTGGGCAATTTTAACTGGGATGGAACATTGATTCTGATAGATTAAATAAAATAATCAATTGGTCATAAAACCTCTGGTCCATGAGTACGTTGGCTTCTGATGTCATTCACTCTATGCCACTTGAGTTTAAGGATCTTATATAAAGACACTGATACCTGTCAATTGGGTAGTGGAGATGTGGGATGGAGGCTACAGGGATATCTGTTTGCCCTTTTCTCCAAAAATAAGGAGCTAAAGCAGAATGGCCTGTATCTGCTCACCTGCAGAACCATAATGGGCTGATGTTGGCAGGAGCCTGTGGTTGGTTGTACCTCCGTTCTATCCGTAAGGTTAATTGCTAACAAGTGACTAAATGGGAATTTTGGGGCGATGCTACAACTGTCTGCTCTGTTAGTGGTAGCAGGAGTTCTGGCGCCATTTCAGGGTCACTGTTTGTTTGTATCTGTCTATCGGAGTTTAGAATACAGTTGTTTCTCTGAGTTTCAGCCTTCTCTATAGAATTTCTGTCAATTGTTTGACTCCATTAAGGGTGCAGGGGAAATAAAAGCCTGAATGACCAATCCACCAGGGGCTGTGGATAGACCCTTTCTTTGTCCCTACTCAGAGCACTGCATTAGGTCTCATTATCCATTTATAATAAGTGACTTCTGCCCCCTAGGTCACTGAAAAATATTCAGTGTGCTTTTCTGACACATAGGGCACTTCTCAGCAGACATATGAAACAATGGGACGTCTGGCAGTCTGGAGGACTATGCACATTGCAGGTTTTTAAATACATAGCCTTGTGCCAAATCACTCTGGCAGATTTTTTTCTTTGCTCTTGCAGGGGTCATAAAGGCACTAAAGGAAGCCTAATGTCTGGGAGATGAATGTAGTGTTCCCTTTTCATTTCTTTTTCTTCTAATTCAAAAATATATATTTTTTTGCATTTTTGTTTTCTAGAAAGGATTGGCCTTCATCTCTGCTTTTGCAGTTCCTGGTAGAACAACCAACATTTATTGGTTGTTCTTGGTAGAAAGGCTTGGGTATAGTGAATGGAAAGTGGTTGCCAAATATACCCGGGTGGTTCTGGAGGCTTCCTTTGATGTATTAAAGACCTGTCTTCTAGTCCTCTGCTCTGGCCACACTGGTGGTGATTAAATCTCCCACTGGAAAGTGTGGGAAAGGATTTGACCCTTTCTTGGTTACTATCACCCAGATTTCTTCTGTGATATAAATTTGGACTACCTGCCAGAAAGCTCAACACATCTTGTGGTTCTGACTCTAGCTCCCAATGTGTAGATAGGCTTGGGAAAAGTTGGAGATGGTATAGTGATTAGTGGTTGAACTGTATTTACAAAGTTAAATTGAAGGACAGTGTCTTGACTAGCAGTCGCTAATTGTGTGGCCTTAGCACAGTGCCTGAAGTCTGTTGGGATAGATACAATCTGAGAGCCACTTCTTTAGCAATTCGTATGAAGAAACTTTGAGAATAGGGAAAATGTTTATAAAGTATTATTTAAGTTTAACATGCATACACTTAATTATTTAAGTTTAACATGCATACACTTAATTAGGAAAGCCCTTTTTCTCTCTTAGAAGCTTACATATTTTGCATTTAGTGTCCCATGCATTGGCTTGTCACTTTATTAAAAATATATGAGGCATACATGGGTTCGAAGAGATAAGGAGAGAGAGAAACATCAGTGTGAGAAGGAAACATTTATTGGTTGCCTCCTGCACGCCCCCTACTGGGGATAGAGCCTAAAACCTAGGCATGTGTCCTGACCAGGAATCGAACCAGCAACCTTTCGGTGCATGGAATGATGCCCAAACAACTGAGCCACACCGGCCAGGGCCCCTGTTTATTGTAATGAATTCATAGTCACACTGTAGAACCCAGGTATCTTTAATGTAGAAAGTTTATTGTAATGAATTCATAGTCACACCTGTAGAACCCAGGTGTCTTTAATGTAGTCATCTTAAAAAAAAAAACAATTATAGAAAACCATATAGTTGTCAGAACTCTCTCCATGACAAGAATTAATATTTTAACTATAGTTGTCAGAACTCTCTCCATGACAAGAATTAATATTTTAACTGGATTATAGCACCATTTGATGAATTGCTTACTACATTAGGAGAAGGAGGGAAATCCATTAATTATAACTGCTCTCTACCGTAGGAAATATAATTATATAAATATGGATTTTGTTAAAAGAAAAATCTCTACTTTATGGTAGTGCTGCTTATATGTGTACCTATACCTCTTTGCCATTAGTAGGAGGGTTTCTCTGAGTCACTGTCCTTTGAGTAATAAAAAATAGTAATTTTTGCCGTGTTATATGTTTCAGGCTCTCCTGGTTGCATAATCATATTTGGTTATTGTTTAAGAAAAGTATAAAGTACCAGGGAAACTTTGTAGTTCAGCCTTTCTGCTCAATTCTTAATTGCATCTCTATTTGTCTGTCTTGCATTCTTATATTATTTAAGTCAAAAGCTTTACTTTTGTTTTGATGGTGTATAACCTTTTACCATCACTGAAATTCTCCTTTTATAAAATTTTTTCCCCTCATGATTTTTAAAAAATGTTTTATTGATTTCATAGAGGAAGGGAGAGGGAGAAAGAGAGAGAAACATCAATGATGAGAGTCATTGATTGGCTGCCTCCTGCACACCCCACATTGGGGAGCCTTGACCAGGAATTGAACCGTGACCTCGTGGTTCCTAGGTCGACACTCAACTGAGCCATGCAGGCCAGGCTCTCATGATCTTTCTTACTGAAGGTGCCCAACCCAGTGACCGAGGCATAAGGGAGCTCGGTGAATGCCATAGATTGTCTCCACAGTTCGAATCTGTTCTCCTTATTGTTGTCATATGACAGGAGGCTCTTCACCATGTGATTTTGTGGAACTTGGTCAAGAGACAAGAAACACTGAATTGCCTTCATTGCCTTTGTACCATTAGTTTCTTGCCTTTCCTACTGTGCTTTCTTTGTATTTTAAGACCACATGAAGAGCTTCGGAGCCACCCTTACATGTCAAGTCTGGGTCAGAGCTGAGACTTATAAGGACTATTCTGAGGCGAGTGTTTTTGTTTTTTGTCTTCTCTTGGCACTCTGCTAGTCTTCAAGGCTATCTTTCAGGTGCCAATGGTTCTTGTATGGTTATGTCAAATACTGTTTAACTAAGAAATCAAACCAGGAGCCCAAAGTACTTTGGTTCTGAAAGTAAACGTAAAGCTTCCTGAAATGCCTGTAACTTCCTTGTGTTGTAACTTCTGATCAGATTATTTTTCTCTATTGTTTGATAGCTTTACATGGTGTCTGTGATCAGGATACATAGGTACTTATTAAGATGAAAAAATGATTAATATAGGAGACATGGAATACAGAAATTATGGAAACTCTGGATGAGTGATATGATATAGTTGATATCTGAGATAAACCATCTCTTGAATGTTTCATATGAAAATTTTAATTGGAAATAATGAACCTAGTAGGTAAAGATATGATGAATTGAGGCAGTTGATTCTTCAGGTTGAGAGCGTGGTCTTTGGCATTTCCAGTTCTGTCTCTCTTTAATGTAAGGTAGATAAAGTGTTATGAGAAAGCCACCCACTGTTATATCTTTATACTTGAATACTTTAATATACATATAATGGCAAGGACATAAAAAGAAGTAATTGTCACGCCATTACATAATTTATTGGTAACACAGTGGCAATGATTTGTGGAGATAACTTTCCAATAGCTTTACATTGTGTATCCAAAGAGGTGAGAGCAAGCCTTGGAAAATCTTTGGTTCTGGGCTATTTTCTCTCTTTCTTTTCCATGTGGTCTTGGTTCTATGAATTTTTTAATTTAGTAAGAGGTAAATTTTGAATGTTTAGTTTCTTTATTATATGGTATCTATCATGTAACCTTAATTATTTTTAAGAAAGGTTTTAAATTATGTTCTTATGGATAGACTGAAAATGTTGATGTCCTCCACGTCTAAAAGCTTTTCACTCTCCATGCCAAGAGAACTCTGCCTCTTTTGTCCTTAATTCTCCCTGCTGTATAATGATCTGCACTCATTTAGGACGTACCTAGCTAATAGATAGGCGGAGACCGGGAGAAGTGCATTAACTCTTTGCAAAAAGTAATTTTTTCCATTTTTCCTCTTGTGAACAATTCCCTCCCCTTCCTTTAATTTTGTTGTTAGGCTTTATTCTGGAGGCTGAACTGAGTACCTTAGACTCTGCTTTTTACCTGTGTACGTGGGGATTAAGGACAAAAAGTTTGCAATAACTGACCAAATGCAGTTTAATGAACCCAAATAGTGATTTCTTACCTGTAAGACATCAGTTCACAATAGGTTCTGCATATCTTCTACTTATCTTACTCTCTGATAGAGGATATTCTGTTATGAAATGCCTGAAAAAAAATTTATCTAAACTACAGGGTGAAATGTGAGAATACAGTTGCCACTGTTGTAGGATTACAGGTCATATTTCTACATAGAATCAGCACTAGGAGAGTTCTAGCTTCCAGCACATAGTCATTCCCCTCAACAAGAACACACATTACCATGTGCACTGGAGCTGAAAGCTGGTCCTGTATTTGATATGTACATGTGTGTAAATATGGCAACAAGGATAAATGGATATGTATGGAGTGAGTGTGTATAGAAGCACCCCCCCCCCCACCCCACACACACACACAAAGAAAATATCACTAAACCTAAGAAATTAGGAGGAATGTCCCTGACTCATTATGCGGTAAGTGCAACTTTGTTTCATGCATTGGTTTCCATCATCATCCTATATAATAGAAGGCTAATATGCAAACTGTCCCCTTGGGGGTTCAATTGCTTGCTATGACATGCGCTGACCACCAGGGTGCGTTGCGGAATGAAAGAAGGCCCCGGCCAGCAGCCGGCAGCCAGGGGAAGGAAGGTCCCAGCCGCCCCTGATCACCAGCCAGGCCTAGGGACCCTACCTGTGCACGAATTTTGTGCACTGGGCCTCTAATTCATTGATATGCATCTGATTTCTTTGTTTTCCTTTTTTGACTTCTTGGATTGACTACATCATACAAATTTCATTGTGATGTCTCCACAGATTTTTAAAATAAATATTAATTTTTAAACAGGTACATGGCGTACACAATTAGAAGGTCCCAAGGAATACTTATTGGAAAATAAGTCATCTGTCCTCAGTCACCCTTAGGCCCTTTGAAAAGGCACTGCTGTAACTACAGTTGAGCTTTGATTAGAATGGGTTTGTTCTTATTTAGACTGCTTTGTTTGGGTAGGTTATATAAACTGTGGTAGGACAAAGTTGTTATTTATAACCTTACATGGAAGATACTATACAGTGATAATATGATTCTGTAAAATAGCAAAATGGCCTGGCTGGCGTGGCTTAGTGGTTGAGCGTCGACCTGTGAATCAGGAGGTCACGGTTTGATTCCCGGTCAGGGCATGCCTAGGAGGCGTGCAAGAGGCACCCGATCAATGATTCTCTCTCATCATTGATGTTTCTATCTCTCTCCGCTTCTCTCTTCCTCTCTGAAATAAATAAAAATATGTTTAAAATAGCAAGGTGGACTTCTTTCACTTTCCTGCTATTGTTTTAATGTCTGTAGAATGCAGTTGTATTATGAATTGAGTTGATATAACAAACATCAAATAGGCATTGTGTACATCTTTTCAGGTAAATAAACTCCACCTGACCTTCATTGAAAATGTTTTCCAGGGATTCTTGCACTCTGTTCAGTCCTTAGAAATACATTGGGACAGCTTGAAATTTTTCGTGGAGTAGCTGATCTTGCTTATAGCAATGGTTCTCAACCTTCCTAATGCCGCGACCCTTTAATACAGTTCCTCATGTTGTGGTGACCCCCAACCATAAAATTATTTCCGTTGCTACTTCATAACTGTAATGTTGCTGCTGTTATGAATCGTAATGTAAATATCTGATATGCAGGATGTATTTAGGCGACCCCTGTGAAAGGGTCGTTCGACTCCCAAAGTGGCCGCGACCCACAGGATGAGAACTGCTGGCCTATAGCATGCAGCCATTGTGTTTTATCATATTTAGGGTTATGATGAGGAGCCAAACTAAATTAAAACCCTTTCCAGACTACCTCCAGGTATAACTTGTCCAGATGCTGAATGTACAATGACCATTAGGGCAGCAGGAATAATAACAAGTGAAAGCTCCTTAGTTTATGTCTTCTGTGAGAATCTTACAGGGAACTTGGGGGGTAGGGAAGAGAAGGCAGAGCGGGCGAGGAAGAGAGGCACCCAGTGTTTGCTATTTAATGAAATCTGTTATCTCACAGGCAGTGATATGGCATTGTTCTAGTTATATGTTGCCTGTGACTGTTACTCTGGGATTGTGGAATAAAAGGAAAGTGAAACCTGAGATGCACAATGACTGACTGCTAGAAAACTTCGTTAATTAATTAGAGAACATCCATGGTAACACGGTCAGGGTGCAAGGAAGGCCATTGATCGGTTTAATATAACATAGGGAAAGCTTTTCCCTTTTATGGAGGGTAACACTTCAGATGTTCTTGCACTGGTATTGGATATGGCTGCTAATAAAGTTCAGTGAGTTCCTTACATTTAAATGGAAACGTTTCTAAATCAGAGAGAAAACTTCTTTCTAGACTTCAGTAAAATGGAGTCAGGCCCTTAATAAGAATAAGAACGCTACCTATTTCTTAAGGTTGTTAGTGGGTTTTTACCTGAAAGCTTTCTCTTAAAAAAAAAAAAAGGTTCTCCTCCCCTGGAATACTACGTAGCAGTAAAAAAGAAGGATCTCTTACCCTTTGAGACAGCATGGAGGGACCTGGAGAGTATTATGCTAAGCAAAATAAGCCAATCAGAGAAAGACAAGTATCATATGATCTCACTCATATGTGGAATCTAATGAACAAAATAAACTCTTGAACAAAATAAACCCAGAACATAGAAGCATAGAACAGACTGCACAATCTCAGAGGGAAGGTGAGTGGAAGGGAAGAGATCAACCAAATAACTTGTATGCATATATGCATAACCCATGGACGCAGGCAGTAGGACAGTGAAGACCTGGGCAGAGGGTGGGGAGAGAAAGGAGGAGGCTGATTAGAAGAGGTCAATGGGGGAAACAAGGGGACATATGTAATACTTTGAACAATAAGGATTTAAAAATATATATACTTTTACCATAAAATTTTTTTTAAAGGCCAGGGTTTAAATTTTGTCAGTTTGATAGTGGGGAAGCGTAACTTTGAATGAGTAAATCTCTGATTACTGCTCTTACATATGTTTGTTGGTTGTTGTAGTTCCCCTTTTGTGACCTGCTTGTTCGTTGGCAGTACCTGAGACCACTTTGCCTTTGGATGGCCTTTTGAGCCTTTCTTTTTAAAGGCAGATTTTAGTTTCTGTACTAGGAAACTACATTCCCAAGCAGAATTTCTTTCTCAGGTCCTGAGTGCTTTCTGATCAGAAACAGAGTTTGCTATAGAGCCCTCTCTTATTGTATGGTTGCTTTATAAATGCTGTTTTTAATAAGTACCAAAACTATATTGAAGTTTGTCCTTGGATGAGAGTTTATCACTGTTGGCCTTTGGGTGAACTTGGAGCCCGAGCTGTTTCATTCAAGGCAGCATGATGTCATCTAACTCACAAATTTCTGTTGCTTGAAAAAGGCAACATGTTTCCCTAAATAACCTAAAGGGCCGAGTAATGCTGGCACAACATTATTCACCTCTCAGGTCTCCACTAAAGACTTCAGCATGGTGAGGGTTTTATTGTTTTTGGAGGGTTGGTGGGGAGATGGTAGAGAGCAGGGGACCCAGCTCACACTCACTTTTCCAAAATAGATCCATCTTTGTTTCTTCATATTAAATATCTCTGAGTTTCTTTCTGGGCCCAAATATTCAGCATATGAACGTATTTTAGGTTTTTCAGCAGAAGCTAAAGCCACGAGCTATATCTCACATAAAACTCTAGATACCACTTGCTTTTTAAAAAAAATTTATTATCTTATTTAATATAATTGGTCTACAATCTCATATTGGTTATATATAACTAGGTTGCAGTTGGATCAGCATTTCCCCCCTTATTTGTGAAGCAGATTTCCCTGATTCCATAGCACTGAGGTTCATTTCCAGGAGTAGTACAGCTTTTTAATGTCTCCTAAATTTGGGAGCATGGAATTCACCAGCAGCAGAACCTGTAGTTCATTAGCTATGTCCTCCGAAGCTTCCAGAGCTCCAGCTAAGAGAATTTATTACTGGGTGTTCAAGAAATGGATGGGAGAACAGAACAGAACCAAATGGATTTCCCCTTCCTTGTTTTTATAAATAAGCACTACCCTGTGTTCAATATTGTGCTTTGTGTTAGTTTATGTAAAAAGGATGCTTATGACCCATATGTGGTTAGTGTTTTAGCTTTGATACGCATTGTCAAGTCTTTTTTCTTTCATTGCTTTAAAAGCAAATGGTGCTGGGGGCAAATAATTTTTTTTATTCTTTCATCTTAATGGAACACCTAGACCCTATGTACCCTGTTGTAAACTCCATAGTTAGGAGATTATTTTTTCCTGAATACCTAAACCATGTCGAACACACTAAGAAAAGTAATTACCTGCCCTAATATAAGTTATATTCCATATACTGATGATAAAAATTTATCTCCAGTTTTCTAACCAGAAGACACGATTTGTTGCAAATGAACTTAGGTTCCTGAGAGCCATCTGTAAATTTGGGGTAATTTAGAAAGAATTTGATTCCTTGAAATTGAGGATGTACTGCTATTGTTTTGTAGAAAACACTCTGAAATGTCAACAGGTTAAAATTTCTCCAGGGCTAGGGTTTTCAGCAGAAGCTAAAGCCAAGAGCTATAGCTCACATAAAACTCACAGGACTAGTAGTAACTCACTGTTGGAATTTTGGTTCTAATTACGTATC
This sequence comes from Myotis lucifugus, assembly GCF_000147115.1. Classification (NCBI taxonomy): domain Eukaryota; kingdom Metazoa; phylum Chordata; class Mammalia; order Chiroptera; family Vespertilionidae; genus Myotis; species Myotis lucifugus. Next base: position 3,121,725 of record NW_005871147.1, on the reverse strand, counting down.
CTAACCTACAAGTATTACCTATATCCCTTCCATTAAACCATGTTAAAAAAGGAGACTTCAGAGTCATGTTCAGTATCTGGTAATACAATGTTTCTAATGCTTTAATTTAGCAATTATTATTTGAACAACTTAATACTTTGTACCTATAGTTTTAACAGCATCTAAGTCAATGCTTTTAGCTTCCTCTAAATCATAAATGCTATATTTTATGTGGATAATTTTTTAAAAGTCTATACCTCTCGATCCTTACTTTATAGTGCAGAAGACACCTAAGACTATAAAACCAGAGAACTCATGGAAGCTATTTATAGACTTGAGAAGTGATATCATGATTTGATGTTCTCCATTTTGGAATATTGAGGTTTTTGTTATGTGGAATTCAGACTTAGAAGCACGATCAAAAGACCATTCAATTTTTTTTCTTCATATCTTTACTTAAGTTATGCTTAATTGGAATTCTTTGGGGTTTGGATTAACAACTAATTTGCAAAGGTCGACACTGAAGCACATTGCTTTTTGTTTGCTTTGCACATATACATAAAATATATATAGAAACACATGTATATATCCCCTCCCACATATATCACTGTAAGACAGCAAAATACACTTAGTGATTTTTTTTAGCTTTTATTTACTCACTAGTAGCATGACCTGCTTTCCTGAGGACACAATATAAACAAAGTCTGGCTCACAGTTACCTCATAATGATCTGCCCATCCTGCCCTGGCATGTTGATCTATACTCATCAAATGCCCGTGTAGAGGCAGTACTTTTGAAGTTATATTCTCTAAAATAAATTGACAGGGTATCCTTTTTAGTTAGATGGATAGGCTTGTTTTATATTATTTTACTAGTAGGGATAAAGGCAGGGATGGAACATGGCAGATGTTTTTGTTTCAAAATTTCATACTTTTCCTGTCTCAGCTTTATGCCTTCCTTTCTTCCTTCCTTCTTTCCTCCTTTCCTTCCTTCCTTCCTTCCTTCCTTCCTTCCTTCCTTCCTTCCTTCCTTCCTTCCTTCCTCCCTCCCTCCCTCCCTCCCTCCCTCCCTCCCTCCCTCCCTCCCTCCCTTCCCTTTTTTTGTGAATCCACACACTGAGGATATTTTCCCATTGAATTTTTAGAGAGAGTGGGAGGGGGAGAGAGAAACATTGATGTGATGGAGACACATCAATTGGTTGCCTCCTGCACCCACCCCAACCAGAGCTGGGGATTGAGCTTGCAACTGAGGTATGTGCCCTTGACCGGAATTGAACCTGGGACCCTTCAGTTCGAGGGCCAGTGCTCTATCCACTGAGCCAACCTGGCTAGTGGATAATGTTTTTCTTTAGGTCGAAGGTGTATGTATGTATGTATGTTCATTAAACTCAGACTTGCAAGATAGATAGTCCATTTTTCTATAAATAAACTCTTTTAAGTTCATTCTGCACCTTTATTCTAACAAATGTGGAAAACAATGAATCAATTATTACCCTCTCCAAAACTGCATCTTACATAGTGCAAAGATAATGAGATGGGAGAGTTGGGGACGTTTTATCCTGTTGTAACCACTGAGACGTCCCAGTTCCCTACCTGACCATTGGGTATTGCTCTGTATAGTCCTCTGCAGCACTCACCCTTGCTTCTACTTCAAAGCCTGTTAGTTCTTTGGAATGTGTTCATATTACTCTTGGACACATATTAATATTCTCAACTTTTTCCTGGGGAACTTGGAGAGGTTGTTAGAGACTTGGCTGTACAGATATTCCATGCGTGCACACACCTCTTATACTCCTGCACCATGAGGAATCTCTTGCTACTTCCTTGAACCCTAAGATATGATTTTTCACAGCTGTTCAATCCTAAGACTCCTGGGATTCCGTAAATTTCTACCCTTTTTTGGAACTCTCCCCCCCGCCCCCCCGATTCTGTTTATGGTACTCTTGTTCTAATTTCAGAATATCTTTCCTAAGAATTGAGTGGTCAGAGAGCATGGAAATTTTGCTCTTGTCATACATTCAATCCTTTTTCCTTATCCCAGGGTCAAGTTTTGAACTTTTTTTTTCATTGTAACCTGGTATATCATTGTTTCCCCAAGGTAGTGAAGGTGGAATGTTCTTCCTACCTGATTGGGGAAGTTTTTAAATGTACAGAAATCTGAGGGAGAAAGAAAGATATTTATGTCA
>NW_005871147.1:3084524-3119034 GCF_000147115.1 Myotis lucifugus | reverse complement strand
GGGGCAGCTCCTGCATTGAGCATCTGCCCCCTGGTGGTCAGTGTGTGTCATAGTGACCAGTCATTCCCAGTCGTCTGCTGTTAAGGGTCAATTTGCATATCACCTTTTTATTATATAGAATAGAGGCCTGGTGCACAGCTGGGGGCCGTCTGGTTTGCCCTGAAGGGTGTCCTGGATCAGGGTGGGGGTCCCGCTGGGGTGCCTGGCCAGCCTGGGTGAGGGGCTAATGGCTGTTTGCAGGCTGGTCAAGCCCCCCAGTGGGGACCCTCACCCCATGGGGGTTTGGCCAGCCTGGGTGAGGGGCTGAGGGCAGTTTTCAGGCTCCCCAAACCCCCTTCAGGGTGGGGGTCCCCACTGGGGTGCCTGGCCAGCCTGGGTGAGGGGCTGATGCCTGTTTTCAGACTGACCAAGCCCCCTGGTGACCAAAGCTCCCAGCCTTGCCTTTTTTTTTAATTTTTTTTATTTGTTCCAGCTCCGTGGCCATGGCGACTGGAAGCAGGTATCTGGGGTTTATTTACCTTCTATAATTGAAACTTTGTTGCCTTGAGAGGAGGCAGCAGCCGGCCGGGAAGCTTGGCTGTACAGATATTCCATGCGTGCACACACCTCCTATACTCCTATGTTTTCTTTTTCTTCTAGTGGTTCCCCCTGGAAGTCCTGGGCCCATTACTCGGCACGGGTCCTATGACAGTTTAGCTTCCGACCACAGTGGACAGGAAGATGAAGAATGGCTTTCTCAGGTAAAACTCTGAAATGTTTGGCCTGTTAGAGTGAAAAAAAAAAAGGAATCCATTGTCTGTTTCTATTCTTGAATTTTAAAAAGTATTTTCCTTAGAGGAAAATGGACAGAACTGGGACCTTTTATTTAGGACTGTTAATAAGCTAGTCAGTTGTCTTTCCATATTAAGAATTTTTCCTAAATACTGTTGCAGGAATATATAACACTTATTATTTTATGCCCTCTGTGTGTGTGTGCATTAGCTTTCGTGCAGAGGGCATAAAATACACATCTTTCAAGCAATCCGTTTATATCCCTGAGGACCTTGGGTTTTAGATGGACACTTTGGATTAACATAAGAATTGGCCTTGTGAAAACAGTGAAGTCATTCCGCATTCCCTGGGATTTGTTTTGTGGGGCCAACATTTTCTGAAAATCGGGCCCATACTTTGGTCGGGGAAGCTCAGCATTCTAATCTGCGAGTCCTGGTTTTGCCCGAGTGGGTTTCCTCTCCTCTGCTCATGCAGGGCTGCATCCAGCGGTCTCTACAGTAGCCCTGCAGCAGCTTCTACAGACCCTTCCTCTCGTGCCAGGTGAAGCTGTCTTCATCTCAGGGCTTTGAAATAAAAGATACTTGGGCAGCCCTCAAAATGATGAGATTACAAATGACTTCATTACAAATCCTGTTATGTCTGCTTCAAAGCTGACATCATTCGGTGAAGCGAACGACCTGTCTCCGATTACCAATCCAGCGGCTTTTCATCAGACAGGTGCCTCGGCGGAGGCTGGCGGCCGGTTTACTGCTTTCACAGGGAGGGTTGCCCGAAAAGCTAACCGGAATCTGGACGCTGGAGAAACAAATTGCTTCTAGGTGACACATGTCATCACGCCTAAAATACTCACGGGACGCTCCTTGAAGGAGGTTCAGTGTTTCAGTTCCTGGCAGATAGAGGGACATCCTTTCATGAGGATAACACAATAAAGTAAAAAAAAACAACACAACAAAAAACAGAAGACGGCTGACAGAGAAACCACTGTCCTTCACCTCAACTTTTCAATTAGGAAAAGGGGTAATGTGTGCTGTCAGTGTGAACATCCATACAATATGTTTGTCCCGCACACAACAGGGGAGTGAATAGGAACATCTGGCCATCGCCTCTGTGAAATTGCGCGGGCATCTGTTTACCTCTCGGCTCTGTGACACTGATGGTTTTGAGCTCAAAACACGCAGCATGCTTTCTCTGTGGCCTAATTTCCATTGCTGAATACAACTACTCAACTCAGAAATCACTGTCCTAAATCTGAGTGGTTGTCTCCCGGTGATTAGCGAGAATGTGAATATTGTTCCAAGAGCATGATGCTTTTTTTGCCCTTCAGAACTTACAAACCCAGAGCTGTACTCTGTGAACCTTTTCAGTTATGTTTTGTTAAGAATTAAGCACCGCAATCAGAGACATGTGATTAAATATAGAGGAACTCAGGGCAAAAGGAAGGCATATGGGAAGTCAGTTCTATCAAGTACGTTTATAGACATGGATGTAGCAATTAGAAGACATTGAGAAATAGTCTTTCACCAAAGATTTGCATATGTGCGTCTTACTCACGTTGCTCATTTGTAAAATTACATACTACGTTTGTTTTCAAGTTTTACCCAGTGTCTTCTACTCTGCTTTCTCTTTAAATAGTTTCATTTAATATTGGCAGCATTCCCAGACCCCCTCCATAGACTAAGCATGAAATTCACACAGCATTTTGGTTTTACTGTTTTGTGGCCTTTAAAATACCTGTGTCACTGTTTGTGGTAGCTGAGAAAACATTCTCTTAATATAAAAGTGGATTATGGGGTATTTTGAGAGGAGTTAATAAATATTATAATATTTAAATGGAGCTTTGGGTGGTGAAAATTATTTTATATCTATTTTTCCCCCCTTGGATAGTTTAAGAATAACTTCAAGCTTGTCATGAGCTTGGTCCTCAGTGCAGGATTCACTTTTAATGTGGATTTATAGGTGCAGTACTCAGTGCATGCCCAGAGTGGTAAGTACTGTCTAGAACGAATGAGAAAGGTAGTTCCTAGGGAGTTGACTCTAGTCATGTGAGACAGGTGGCTGGTCTTTTTACTCTCATGTGATTTTTGTTTTGTATATGTGTGGGTCTGGTGTATGTGTATATTTACGTGTGTGTATAGACACGTATATATGCACAAAATGAATTTTTTTTATTTTTGTGAAAACCTCTAAGAGGGAGATAGTGAATGTCTGCTTAGGCTGTGATTATCTTCGCCTTTTGATTGTGGGTGCCCTGGCCCTCCTTCACTTGGTCAAAATGAACTTCTTGGAGAATATTTGTGTTCAGGGACAGGAAGGGGGCGGATTATGAAAGGCTCTTAAAGGTCCTACCACATTTAAATCATGATTCCTAATCTGTTCCAGGTAGAGATTGTGACGCACACTGGACCCCACAGGCGTCTGTGGATGGGCCCACAGTTCCAGTTCAAAACCATCCACCCCTCAGGCCAGACCACAGTCATATCGTCCAGTTCATCAGTGTTGCAGTCTCACGGTCCCAGTGATACTCCACAGCCCCTTATGGATTTTGATACGGATGATCTTGATCTCAACAGTCTCAGGTAAGAAGTAAGAACTAGCAGAGTCATTTGACTGGGTTAGAACTTTCATTTGTAACGAGCATCTTCAGCAACATTTACATTTCTCCATTCGGGCACAGCGCCCTGTTGCAGAATTCATGCTCTGTATTTTGTGATTCCTTATCCTTGGGGATCTCATGTGAGATCTCATTGGATACAATGTGTTTCGAATTATATTTCCCAATGCCACTTTCCTGAAACGCTTCCAGAATTTCCTCAGGGACTTTCCTTCTCCTCACACTAAAGAGCTCCCACTATTGGTTAGCTAGTTGTACACCTGAAACCTATATCATGTTATTAACCAGTGTCACCCCAGTAAATTCAATAAATGAAAAGGCCAAAAAATAAAATTAAAAAAAAAATCCATAAAATTCACTGTGCAATTCAACATCCCCACTATTTAATGCCAGGACACTTCCACCACCTCTGTCAGTTTGTTTTTATTTTTCTCTTTTCTTATTATGAAAAAACTAGAGGCCCAATGCACACAATTTTTGCAAGAGTAGGCCTTCCTTCCCCCAGCTGCCGGCACCGGCTTCCCTCTGGCACCCGGGACCCGGGCTTCCCTCCGGCCCTGGCTTCATCCGGAATGACATCTGGTCTAATTAGCATATTACCCTTTTATTATTATAGATTTTAAGCATATAAACATGTATAACATTAAAGAGAATAATAGAATAAACCCCATGTGTTTGTCACCCAGCTTCATCACATCGATTCTTGACCAGTCTTGTTTCATCCATAGCACCATCCACACCTCACTCCCAACTCTGGATTATTTAGAAACTCTACTATAAATTGAATGAATATTAGGATACTTATTAGGCTACATAAGTTTTTGAGACCAGGCGGGGGCTTACTTTGCCTCACCTGACCATAGACTATCTTTTTGTTTCTCTCAAGAATCAGAAAACATCTTTTGCAGAAATTTCAAATAAACTCTTCCTCTTTTCTCTGCCCTAACCATTTTCCCTTGGCTTAGGTAAAATAAGCTGGGGTGAATGGGTATTGGGTCATACACCACACTGCCCACGATAGCAGTGATCAGTGTTTAATAACAACATTCCAACTTCTGGTACTCCATCAAATGGATTTGCACTTCACCTCCCTCCCATTTCTTTTGTATAACAGATACATACACATTTAAACTGTGTTTTCAGTAGCTATGAACTCTTTTTCTGCAGTTCATACTTGGCATTTTAGGCTTGTGTAATCTGTCCCATGGTGATTATCAACCTCTTCTCTTCCATCAGTATCCACTCTGAACTCCATGCTTCAGTCAAATCATGCTCCTCATGGCACCTGCATTTCTCATGCTGAGTCACAAATCCAAGGGCTTGCTTGTCCTAGTTCTGTGCTTAATGGGCACCTCTTGCTCCTCTGCATGTATACATACCCAATTACTGTATGCAGGTGCAATTCCTGTTACCCCTTGACAAACTCTTCTCCGTCCGCTGTGGACCATTCATTCATTCCTCTACTTCTCAATTTGGAGCCTTTATTACCTTCTTCATTTTGACATGTTAGTTGTCTTTTGCCTCAGTCATAAATGCCCATGTGCTATACCATATATTCACACATAGATCTTGTATTTCACGTTTTGTTTCTGCTTATTCCTAGAATAATAATGATACATGACTAATATTCAGCAAATACTTATTGAATAAATAAAGTTCCAAATGCAGGCATATATTCTTATAGCAAGTTTTTATTCTATTAAGTTGCTTAGGAAGCTCGGATTTTTTTAGTCATACAGATATTTTTATGTTCACGTTATTAAGATAATACAGCTAGAAATAGACCCTTGTTATTTATGGATTTACCATTCATAAGCAATTTGAAATTGTATTTAGTAAATTGCAGTTTTGCTGGGATTCTAATTGATTCTTTCATGCTAATTGATAATTTTATGGAGGTAACTCAGATAGTAGTGATCCTAGCTAAACCCCTGGCAGTGACCTTCAACACAGTTTTGCTGTCCTTTGCTTATTGTCATGTATAAAGTAACTTTCACTGAGAGGTTTAAGGCAGTTACTAAAAAATGTGTATCAAGCCCTAACCAGTTTTGCTCAGTGGATAGAGCGTCAGGCTGGGGACTCGAGGGTCCCAGGTTCGATTCCGGTCAAGGGCATGTACCTTGGTTGCGGGCACATACCCAGTAGGGGGTGTGAGGAGGCAGCTGATCAATGTTTCTCTCTCATCAATGTTTCTAACTCTCTATCCCTGTCTCTGTAAAAATCAATAAAATATTTTTTTAAAAATGTGTATCGAGTATTGCTGCCTTTTCTAGAAGCATTGCTAGTTACTGCACTTTCCTTGAATGAGAGGATTCTCAGAACTCTTCATATTTGCCTCTTGCAGAAGCCAAAGGTCTCTGTAGGAAGTATTTTGTTTCCTCTCCCAATCTACTTAATTTATTTCTTTAGATTAATGTCAAATTTCCAATCCCTTACTTAAAATATATTAAATAACATACAAAGAGAAGGGGGGGGGTCAGGAGTGTAGAAAATTTTTGCTGTGCCTTGTGCAAGAGTTAGGGACCACAGCTCCTCTGTTTGCCCTACTTCAGAATGAATGGTTCTTTAATGGATTGGGCTATGCCAGCATTCCTGATTTAAGGTCTGATGTAGCAAGCGACAGTTTTGATGCCAGTAACATATGTGAATTAAATTAAATTGCATTGCAGGATCCAGCCGGTCCGCTCTGACCCAGTCAGCATGCCAGGGTCATCCCGTCCAGTCTCAGATCGAAGAGGAATTTCCACCGTGATTGATGCTGCCTCAGGTAGAAAACTACCTCCAAAATGTTTTTTGGGTAGTTCTGTGCATTTTTAAATTTCTTTTTCTTGCACAGTGTAAAGAATGATAATATTTTACCTTTCTCGCTTTGTTTTTAGTTTTGCTTTAGGACGTATGTGCTTGCGCGCTCGAGGGTGTGTGTGTGTGTGTGTGTGTGTGTGTGTGTGTGTGTGTGTGTGTGTGTGTGTGTGTGTGTTTTGAAACAATACTATGCCAACATTTGTTGCTGAACAGTGCCGTGCATTTAAATATTGCTGAGGTTGGTGGATGATGCGGTGGAGTTGGCACTTGATTAAATGTAATGAACACAGTATTGAAGGCTACAGGGTTGATGACTGCTTTGCCTTTGATCTTTCAAATGTGGAGAAGCAACCTTGACAGAGAACGTAAATACAATATATGGATTCAATTTACTCAACCTGTTGAGTATCAAAGTGCCTGATCTGTGGAAGGAGAGAGTCCAAATGCTGAGGCTTAAACGGCCCTATTATTGAAAGCATAAAATTTAGAAATTCATTAACTTAGCTCTAGTCTATCTATCACAGTTATTAACTTCCTATCCTTGGGCCCACGCCAGGAATATGTATCATTAGTACCTGGAAGTTGGTCTCTGCCTCGGTTAGGTGAGAGTTGCTGCATCAGTATTGTAAAGCTGTTTTCTGCCAGCTCTGCCAAATATAGAAACTGTTTGCAATAATTTTCTCATCTCCAGATGGAGTGATAAAGAAAATAAGGACAGCAGTGCTTCATATTGTGGAGCAGCTGCTGAGCATCTGAAGATAGCCCACAGCAGGGTTTCATCAAAAACGTCCCTTACAAGTAGAATTATTAAATACTTGGCATTAGGGAGACAGTTGAGTCCGAGAGGATTTTAATCTACAACAATTTTAAAATCCCCAGAGACCGCTGATTTGATTGAGGCTTAAACTGTGAAAGAAAATGGGAAAAAAACAAACCCAAAACTGATTTGTGAAGGTCACTTTTCAAAGACCATAGCTTCTGTTTCTGACTGTCTCTGGGTGGATTTTGAAGTTTTGTACGTTTTCTTCTCTTTCTGATTTATTTTTTGGGGGTCTGTGGAGTGCACATCCGGGGCTCTGCCTTCACGTTTAATACAGACTCTTATATTAGAGGACCCATACTTGTTCTCCGATTTAACTTGGCAGTCACGGCTGTCTCCTGGAAACGAGGACAGAAATGCATCTATCATCGCTCCTGTGCATTGAATGAGATGTTGAGATAGGTGACTTAGGCGATAAATCTTCTTGGCTATGTCCATGGGGAGATGCTAACAGGTCCTCCTCATCTGGGGCTATCACTTATAATTATGAATCCTGGAAATGATGTATTTTAACCTGAAGTCTTTCATTCAAGATTAGAGTAGTAGACTTTGTTGGGGTTTTTAAAATATTCCTAAACTGCTGTATTATCACTGTTGTAGAGTCAAGTGACTAGCAACCAGCCAAGTGAAGTACATGTCACTAAAGAAGTTGCCATGTATGTTATTAAATGTTGCCCTATTCAGCACTGTAGTCTGAGGTAATAAAATATTTGTCCTGTAGCACTATCTCCGTTTTAGCTCTTCATAAAGTTATCTCATGCCACAGAGAGGGACTTCAGTAAACTGTTAGAATCATGGTTTTGCTTAACTCTGTCACAAGAAGAGTTTTAAAATCGATGTTCAAATACGGGAATGATGTCTTTGCCCTTGACTTACATTTCCATCAGAGACACGTCGTAGGAGTTTCTGGGGTGTTGTTTGACAGCTCAGAGCTCCTGCCTAAAAGCACCAATCTTGTGAGTAGAGAAAGGACTTCTTGGTGACCAGGCTCTGTTGTTACTTTTCTAGGACTATTTTCACTCCAGACAATCATAGCTTATTTTTGGAAGGAGCCAAAGCAATGACATGTGTGTGCTTTCTCTAGCTGAGCTAAAGAAACCCCATAGGTGAGGAATTGGACTTTTATGAATGATTCTCTCTCTCTCCAATTCTCTACTTCTCTACTTCCTTTTTTCCCACACATTTTTTTTTAAAAAAATGAGTGAATAATGTTTTGTTGGGGAAACTTTATCTACTTTATCTGATGGGACCACTGACGTAACAGATTTACTTTTCTATTGATATTTAACATGATAGAGGTTAAATGGTTTGGATCTTTTTGGAAACGTTTATGGGAAAATTCTGTTTTTGATTCTCCTATTAAAAAGAGTCTAATAATTTTTGTAATTGCTCCTGAACTAGGAAGTGCTTCCCCAATTATGACCCATGTGTTCGAGTTGGCTGCATGCTGTGAATATGCTTATTTGGAGTTTTGTTTGCCTTTGCTTGAGCAGCTTGGCGGCACCTCTGATGATGCGTCCCTGCTTTGTATTACCTTCAAGCAATTTGGACGGCGAAATGTACTATCCTTTTCATTGTTCCTGTGGCACGTTTCTTAGCTCTCCCTCTATGTTAATGACACCTTTTGCTCCTTCTGTCTAAACTGGTGGTGATACAATTATTTTTCATACAATCACTTTTCAGAGGCTTAGAATTTAAAATGTCATTGTGATGCGATTAAGTCTTTTGTTAATGTGACAATTTTCGAAGTGAAAATATGTTATTTGAACCTTGGCTCTGCGTGTTATGTTTTAGATTTCTATGTATTTTGCATTACACTGGTCACGTTATTCTGTTGAAATTAAAAGCAATCATCAGAGTTGTGGCACTTTTGCTAAGAAATATTTCCCCCACAATTTCTTGATTATCTAGTGTATCTGTGCGTCACTGCTTCCCATGGAACACGTTCCTAAAACATATGGTTTTACGTTAACTTAGGTGACTGAGGCATAGTGTAAACTCTAGCCTTTAGGTACCTCTGAACCAGCTGCTCATGGTCTCTATATAAATATGTCTGATTTAGACTCAGCAGATTTATAACTGAGAGGTGTTATTCCGTAACATGCTTCATCTGATCCTGGTGATCCAGAAGACACTGTCCTACCTGAGGTTTTGCACTTAGATGAATGTGACATGTTCCCTTCTTGACTAAGGAGAAGACCATTCTGGAATTGGACTTGATAGGATCTTATCGTTACTCACAAGCTACCCAGAACAAACAGAATCTGAAGGAACTGCTCCATTTTCCGGTGTTTCCAACTAACTAACATCACTGTCTCTGAGTTATAGATAGTATTTCTAGACAAAGTACCTCCTGGATTACTTACCATTGGATTTCTCTGTACATTCCTATTGGTTAGGTACCTGAGAGTTTCTTCCATTGTTGGTCCTTTATAACACGTGTCCTACATAGGTGTAGGGTCCCTGACGCGAAAACAGACAGGTAGTTCTCAGTGTCCTGTGGAAACTTTGTTCCCACGTTGGTGACAGATGCTCTTGTTCTGAGCCTTGTAGGCTGCCCCCGTTGGATAACTTAATAATAACTCTAGTTGCTTTTGAGTCACCCACACAGAGGACCTAGAAAGATCTAGTTTACCTGAAGTCTGTTTGTCCTGATTTGTAGTTTTGCTATGGGCGTTGGTGTTTACCAAGAAAGAAATCAAAGCAACTGAGAGTAAAAAACAGACTTATTCCTGGCTCGTATGAAGAGCAGACATCTTTGTCAAATTCTACTAAAGTAAGCATTCCATAGAGAAAAGTGTGGTTAGAAGGGGTGGGGCAGCATTTAAGTTAATCCTGAGGAAGGTGACAGCAGGAGAAGGAACATTGTGACAGATAAGTAAAATGAGTTCTTACCCTTTAGTGCAGACTTGGTTACATAAGGAATCTCCTGCCACATCCAGCGTTTCAATACATAGGGACAGAGGTGCCGACCTGGTATTTGTTCTTGTTCTTGACTCAAGAGAAAAGTTATGTTCATTGTGCAACTGAAGGAATCTAAGTAACTTCTATGAAATTAATTCAGGAGACAATTTTCCAGGATGCAATTTTGCCAGTATCAAAATAATTTGTTTATTGAAGAAAATGATAGACTTAAAAATCCAAATTGGTTTCATTTGATTGATTTTTATAATAGTTCTTTCACCCTGCTTTACATTTTTGGCATTCAGTGCCTCAGACCTTGAATAAAACAAATAATACTTATTAGAAAAGTGGATAGGGCAGGCAACAAGGAGGTTATTCAGGACTGAAATCCCTGCTGGAGGGATGTTCTCACAAGAGACATGCTTCCACCATACAGACTTTACTGATGGGCAGGGGGAAGAATATTCCTAACGGTTATATCGCATTGTATCCACAGTCGCCATTCCAACCTGAGGCAGACAAACTTAGCCACTTTATCTTAGAGCCCTCAGAGACATGAGATGCTGGTGGTAAGGAGCAAAGAGATTTTTAAGGAACACCATTCCTCCAGTCAACCTGGGTGAGACCAGAGCTCCGTGACTCTAAAACTGAAGCCGAGTGACAAAAGCCATGACATTATATTCATGGCCTTGAACCGTTGCTGAAACCTTCAACAGGTTATGTTTAAGTACCTAGCCATTCTTCTGTATCTGTAAAAAGAATTTAAGGTTTCCTGTGCAAAAATTTGTTTCATGCCCCCCCCCCTTTTGGCAGGGATGTGTTCAAATTATTGCCTAAAATAACTTCCAGATATAAATGACATTAAGTTCTGTAGAAATACTGAAATATTTCTTTGAGTAAATGATGTGATATTCATTTAATCGAGTTCCAGATAGTCTTTGTGATTATAAGGTGTCGAAAACTGCAAGCATTCTTGTACCTTGTGTATTCAGAGCTTGTGTGGGATCCATAAGAGGATTATGGATGAGGGTGGAATTAAAAGAAGGCTTAGTCCTCACTTGTGAACAGTACCTCGGACAGAGGGAAAGGAGGTCAGTAATTTTACCTGGATACTTACTATCTGTAGTTGAAACAGCTAGTAAACAAACTCACACATAAAGGTTGGCATTTTAGTAGAAACGAGGAAGTTTATGCATTATTTCACCTCTACTCTAATGAACACCTATGGTCTGTGTCAAATAAAAAATAAGTTTTAGAGATTAAGAACATAGAGAAAAGACCTGATAAGCCCACCAGGATAGGGCTGGGCCACATCTCTCTCCTTCTGATTTAAATATTCCTCTATTCTTCTTTCTAATATTTATAGGATGTTAGAAGATGAAATGCAAGTTAACAGTGTGGAAAAATTTAGCTCAGCACAATTAAGAAACAAATGATTGCCCCACTTGAAGATGAAGAAACTGTAAACAGAAGTAGAAGAAGCTGTTGGGGAAAGTTGTGGGGGATTTTTTTTTTTTTTTTGGGGGTGTTTTTTTTTGTTTTTTTGTGAGGACACATTGCTTCTTTTGAAGAAATCTTGTGGGCGCACTAAAAACGGGCGTGCTTTGCTTTCTCTATGCAAGCACCAAGGGCCTGTCACGACTTTAAGTCTCGCCTAAGCACTTCCCGAGGGAATTGGTGGCATTCTCCCCACTGTTGATACACCATGGCACCACATATTTACATGGGGCTTTTTGGCTAAAAGACCCAAGTTTTCTCTTTTTGTACCCTTATTCCTACATCTTTAATACAAGGCTGGACTGTTTATGTAGTCTGTTGCCTGAGACTGTGGTGGCAGAGGGACAATATTAGGGGCAGTATTAGAATTTGTTTAAGTCTGAACCGGGAATTCCATTTGTCTTAGTGACATTAGTGTCAAACTGTTAGTGCCACACTATTTTAAATTGTGTCCAAGAGCCTGAGAGGCTTGGGCGTCTAGGTGTCATCTATAAACTTAGAAACAAACAAAAGAGCCTCTTTCCATTGAATATGGAAGCCCCGAGAGCAATTAAAAAGCAGCCTGGGACCTCACCCGGGCAACTCGGCGGAACCGGAGCTCATGGCATTCCCCTGGATATTGTTGAAATCTGTCAGAGAAAAGCTAAAGCAAATAATCAAAGGGAAAATAATTGTTCCTGGGAAAAGTCTTGTTTTGGAAGCTAAGTGTAGTGGAAAGAATTGTTGGTTCTAGTCTCAGCTCTGCCTGTAACTACGTACTTGGCATATTGCTTCAAAACCCAAGGCTTTCTTCCATAAAATGAGGAATCAAAGTAGCTTATTTCCAAATTCCCTTCCAGCTTAAAAAATGACTAAGTTTGCACTTTGGCTCACCTTTGAAGAATTTTTTTTTAATTTTTTTTTAAATCTTCACCTGAGAATATATTTCCACTGACTTGGGGCCGGGGGGGGGGGGGGCGGGCGGGGGGAGAGATCGGTTGCCTCCCGTACGCATCCCGGCCGAGGATGGAACCTGTAACCTTTTGGTGTGTGGACAACGCTCCGACCAACAGCCACCTGGCCAGGGTTCACATTGGAAGAATTTTTGAAAATTAGGACGTAATTTACATATAACAAACATGCATGTATCTTCATCATACAGCTTGCATTTTATACCCATGTAATCACCACGCAGATCAAAATTGGAATATCTTTATCTTCCCAGGAAGTTCCCTTCTGTCTTTTCCAGCCAATACTACCTTTGACTTAGAGATTACCACTCTGACTTTCATCATCAGATTAGCTTTGTCTGTGTTGAACTTCATGTCAATGAAATCATTCTGTCCATACTTATTTGTGTCTGGCTTCTTTTTACTCAACTTAATGCTTTGAGACTCATCCAGGTGTTACACGTGTCACTGGCTCATTTTTTAAAATATTACAGTGTAGTATGAATATAACACACTTTACTAGTATGTATCCATTATCCTATTATTTTCCGTTTCAGGCTTATTATGAATAAAGTTGCTTTAAACTTTCCTGTACAAGTCCTTTCTTTTTTTCTTTTTTCTTTTTTGACATATGCAGTCATATCTTTGGGGCATATACCTAGGATTGGAATTGTTGTCTCACAAGGTAGGCTTGTGTTTAGCTTCATTAGGAACTGTCAAGAAAGTATTCCAAATTACAATGCCAGTTTTCATTCTTAACAGCAATGTGCAAGCTATTCTGGTGAACATAACTGTGATTTTAATTTGCCTTTCTCTGATGAACACTGGTATTGAGCTCCTTGAATACAGGGTGGGGCAAAAATAGGTTTGCAGTTGTGAGTTTAAAAGCACAGTTTATTATTTTATTATTACTTATTACTTATTGTATTATTTTCCCTACAAACAACTGCACACCTACTTTTACCCCACCCTGCACACCCACTGGTCATTTGAATGGCTTCTTTTGCAATGACCTTTTGAAGTCTTTCAATAATTTTTATTGGGTCTGTTTATATTGAATTTCAGGTGTTCTTTAAATATTCTGCATGCAGGTCTTTTGTCAGATATTTTGAAAAAAAATTCCTTTTATTTTATTGCCTTTTCACTTGTTTTTGACAAGCAGAAGTACAATTTTTCAATTGCTTTTTCCTTTTATGTTTTGCACAGAAAAAAAGTTTCCCTTTCTCCCGGTCTCGAAGTGATGCTGTTCTCTAGTAATTGTATAGTTTTGGCCTTTGTATTTATATCTATGATCCTTTTCAAATTATCTTTTATTCTGAAATGAGATCAGGATCAAGGGTTGCTTTCTTTCACACAGATACCCAGTTGCTCCAGCACCGTTTATCAAAAAGCCATGCCTTTCCCCCAATGCGTTTCAGTGATGCCTTAAAAAAAAATCATTTTTTTTCCCTGGATTCTCTATTCTGTTCTGTTGATTTATGTTCTGTCTTTGCACTATTATCATACTATTTTAACTCCTGTAGCTTTTTAGTAAGTTTTGAAACCTGACAGTTTAATGTCTCCACTTTTGCTCTTCATGTGTATCTTGGCTATGGTAGGTTCTTCACATTCCCATACACATGTATATGTACATATATATGAGTGGTTCTTGGTGTGCTCCCAAGACACTTTCAAGCACAAAAACTAGTTTTATAATAAAATGTTGACATTTAGTACCGATGGTACAGTAGCAACGGTAGGTAAAACTGATGGAATCTTAGCAGAGTAAAAGCAGTGTCAGCAAACTATACTGTGGCTGATGCTACCTACTCACACGTAAAAGAAAAAAAATAAACTAATTTTATTAAATTCTGTTGCTTGTGTACTTCTTTCTAATATTCTGTATATCACATTGCAAGATAGTTGTCCTGAGGAGATGCAATTGAATGATGGTTGTGGATTGAACCTAGCAACCATCTTACTTCAAAGAACAACTGACAAACCTTATTCAGACATGGGTATTCGACAGACATTTTCTCAAAAAAAAAAAGTAAGCTAGACACTTCAAAGAAAAGAGCTGACATGTTTATTAACAATGATAAAATTGCAGTCTTTAATTGAAAGTTACAAATTTGAAAACCATGTATTCACCTGTATCCACCACTGTCTACGTTACAAGTTTCTAGTATTTAAAGGCATCTCTGATGAGTGAGGTGCTGATATGAACTAAAGTGACATTCTTATAACCTACGGTAAAATAAATGAGGATTTGGAAGATCTGCAATATTTTCCAAATGACCAACTTTATGATTTTACAAAATTATGTTTGGGTAATGGACTCATTCCACGGTAAGATAGGAAAAGGGATTTTAATGTAAGAGAGGACAAAAGTTAATTGATACGGTCTCAGATATCATTGGAACTAACTTGTTAATGTGTCATATTAAGGAAAAATAGCCCCAGAACCTGAACCTGAAAAGGTTCATAATCTGAATTAGCTCCACCCTTTTTCAGTTACATTTTTGAGGGAGGTCAACTTGTCCTCACATACTTCATCAAAACCACATATCGCAACAGATGGAATGCATAGGCTGATATGAGAATCTGCCTGTTGTCTATTACAGTTTTCTACCCCAAAAGTAAAAATGGCATTTATATTGATGCAGAAAGAGTTTCTTACTGTTTTTCAGTGAGTTGAAAAAAACGTTCCCAATGTTGATAGATAAAATGCACATAAACCAAAGCTCTTTGGAACTTTAAGTTTTTAAGAGTAGGAAGGGATCCTGATTCAAAAACATGTTTGAAAACCATTGATATATACCCCCTCACACACATACACATATATATGAAATATATTCATATCTACAGAAATTTATATGATATTTGATTATAATTTCATTGAATTTGTCAATCAAATTTGGAAGGATTGACATAATTAAATATGCCAGTGCATGAACCTTTTATAGCTATCCATTTATTTATTCTCCTTTAATTTCTCCTAATATTTGTTAAGTTTTGATGTAGAAGTCTGAAACACATTTTGTGCAATTTCTTTCAATTATTTGATGTTTTGATTCTAATATAGTGTTTTACTTCATCTTTCTGGTTTTTTATAGTATATAGAAGACAGTATTTTTTGCATATTGAACTTGTGTCCGGAAGCCTTTCTAAATTCATGTATTAATTCTGGTAGATTCCTTTGAATTTTCTACTATGAAACCATATTATCTGCAAATAAAGATGGTTTTATTTCTTTCTGATCTTTATATCTTTTATTTCTTTTACCCCTTATAGTTGCTTAGACTTCTAGTGTGATGTTGACTAGAAATGATGATATTGAACATTCTTATCATCTTCTTAATCTTAGAGGGAAGTGCTTAATACTTCACTATTAAATAGTATATTAGATATAGTATGTTTGATATGTATATTATATATAATGAAAACCTACATTTTTATATTGTATCATTCTTATATTAGAACTCCTACATTCTTATATTGAATCATTTCTTTACTGGAATGAGGAAAATATGGCAAAATCTATAAAAGAACCAAATTGACATTCTACACCTGAAAAAAAATAATATCTTAAATAACTCAGTGAATGGGCTTAACAGCTTACTGAATGCAGAGGAAAAAGGATCAGAGACAAAAAACAAGTCAGAATTTATCAAAACTGAAGCAGAGGCAGAGGAAAATAATGAAATAAAATAGAACTCCGTTTGAGAAGTGTGAGGGTTAATATTAAACTAACATGTGTAATTGTTACACATGGATGACAAGATGAAGAGAACATGGCAAAAGAAAAGAAGGGCTGAGAATTTCCAACATTAATTAAAGATATCAACTCAGAGTTTCAACAAAGTCAGTGTACCCCAAGTAGGATAAACACTACGAAAACCTTACCGAGGGATATCAGAGTCAAACTGTTGAAATCTAAAAATCATGAAGCAATTTTAACAAGTCTTTGTTTTCTTTGTTAGGTTCATATTTGGGTAAGGATTTGGAGCTTTGACAAAATTAGTGTGATTTTTAAGTTTCTCTGGCAGTATGAGATCCCTGTCTCCTGATGATCTATGAAGAATCTTCAGGGCCTTAGCTGGTTTGGCTCAGTGGATAGAGTGTCGACCTGCGGACTGAAGGGTCCCGGGTTCAATTCCAGTTAAGGGCACATTTATGGGTTGTGAGCTCCATCCCCAGTAGGGGGTATGCAGGAGGCAGCCGAATGATTCTCTCTCATAATTGATGTTTCTGTTTCTCCCTCTCCCTTCCTCTCAGAAATCAATTTAAAAAAATAAAAATAAAAATGTCTCTATATGTCTCTCTACATAAAAAAATCTTCAGGATATTTATTTTAAGAAAAGAAAACCAAAAGATATGGAAAACCAATATTTGTTGCTAAACATCTAGGTGCCGAACACTGTGCTAGGTGTTTTCACATGGCTTATCTCATTTAATCACATTTAATTGGGATCACAGGTCCATTTCAGAAGTATGCAAAGAGTGGGACCTAAGACACCTAGCTCCTGATACTTAGAATTACTTACAGTGCATTATGGTGACACCTCAGATAAGTCCAAACCTCTTTTTACCCTGCCTGATCAAATATTCATTTCAAAGCACTGTATGCTGAAATGAGGTACGTGGGAGTTGAAGAGAATCAACTATTCAGGTGGTGAAAATGTGTGAATGCGGCTGGCAGATGAAGTTCCAGTATGTTGAATTCCCAGCTTGTCCTTACTGCTTCAGGCAACAGCTGACAGGCCTGACTGGTCACTGGCTGCCCGTTTGTGGCATTGATAGGACTGGAAATTCTTAGTGTCACAGATACTTAAAAGCTGCCCCTGTTAGAGTGGATACGAAATTGCTGGAGGGTCCGTTTTGCATAGAGATGTAATCAATATGGTCTAGAGTTCATGGCCCGAACCTATAATTATCTGGACGCTATAAAGGTGGCTCGTTGTTACAGAAAATGCTTATCTTCAGAACTTTGGGGCTACATTGTGAATGGACAGAAGAAAAATAGAGGCTTTGTCAGACCTCTTTCTATACTTGGCAGTATTTTGAAGGCTATCATCATAATCACAGAATAGGCTATTCTTATAGGATTAAAACGTTGTATCTTTAAGATACGGGGTGCTGAAGTCTACATCTCACCTCTGATGCTATCCTGTGAAAGTTGTGGCTTGAATGTTATCAGCTTCTGATTTGGGATTTTTTGAATACCAAAATAGAATTTCTTTCCATTGATCCAAATACCTGGATTTGAAGTGCAGCTTGAATAATAACACATTTTGAGTTTGATCTTTTCCTGCAGCTAGATGTATGCTGAGAAAAGAAATAGGGTAAGCAGATACCAATGGCATCTATGTTCTAGGGCAAGAGTGAGTAGAAGGAGATGACACAGGTAGCAATTCTTAAGTCACTGTTTTTACCACTGCATTTATGTATATTTTGACGGACATTAATTTGCTACCTGAAAATAGTAAAACTGCAGGCCTGAAGTGATTTGACAATTGATGTGGATCCTGATTGTGCTGTCACTGCTTGGCTTAAGAGACCTCTGGATGGCATTATTATTGGGTTACCCTAAGGGCAGGATGTTTTGATAATAGGGGGAAAGTAGTACCTTGTAATAGAGCAGCGGTTCTCAACCTGTGGGTCGCGACCCCTTTGGCCGTCGAACGACCCTTTCACAGGGGTCGCCTAAGACCATCCTGCATATCAGATATTTACATTACGATTCATAACAGTAGCAACATTACAGTTATGAAGTAGCAACGAAAATAATTTTATGGTTGGGTCACAACATGAGGAACTGTATTTAAAGGGCCAGAAGGTTGAGAACCACTGTAATAGAGGGCTCTCTGAGAACAAGGCTGTCTTTGTATTCCACATGCCTGGTATTGGTGCCTGCCAGCAGATAATCAATATTTGTTGCATTGTTGATTTCTCATAAAAATAAGGCTCTATACCATAAAGTGATTAAAATTTATAATGTTGCATCTTTCTATCTCCATTCCATCACTTAAACCTAGAATATGTAATCTTGATCTAGAGTCTTTTCTTAGGGTTGCCCTTATGTTTATGATCACTATTCCTTTATTTGGGCCCTTGGTAAACTGTGTGAAAAGTTGGACTATTTTGCAGAGCATTTCAAATGATCTTTTATGTTAATTTAGAAAAGTATTATTATTTTTAAGTAGTATGTTTTTCATCTTTGATGTAACCAAATAATAAAAATAAAGGAATTATGACCCTCAACTCAATTGTTCTTTGGTCTCATTAGGCTAGCATGGAAATTTGTGTTTTAAGGTTTATCTTTATAAAGCATCAACTGTGGCAAATTCCTGCTCTCTGGCATCTGTGGTCCAGTCTGGCAAACTTCCACTGAAAGGAATGGACTTGCTTTTGTCTGGTCACACTAGGCTAACTTTCAGACGTATCATTGTATGGATCTTTGGGGCTGTCTTTTAACCTAGCCCATCTTAGACATGGGCCCAGGATTTTGACATAGAGGGATGTGACCTAACTTTCATGAAGCCAGAAAGTTTTATTGAAGGTATGCTACCATTTTGGTCATGTCATCACACTTGAGTGACTTGTACTAATGCTCTAGGCCAGTGGTCGCCAACCAGTGGTCCGCGGACCACTGGTGATCTGTGAGGTCCAAAAGCTTGGCAACCGCTGGTTTAAGGAAACCTTTGGAGCAGCGGTCGCCAACTGGTGATCCGTGAGGTCGGAAAAGTTGGCAACTGCTGCTCTAGGCAGCCCCAATGGCACATCGTATCTTGAGTCTCAAACCTGTCATACTTTGGTGTTGGAAAGACTACAGTTATTCTGTAAATGCTCAGTGTGAAGATTGTAGGAAATGCCAAGAGTTGCACTCGAAACTTTAATAACCTCTCAGTTAGTAATCCCTTCTTTAGAGGAGTTTATATAGTTTTAAAATAAAGAATGTTTGCATGACCAGGAAGAGAAAAGATCCTTTTACCTTCTGTTTCTCTCTGACGAGGGCACTTAAAGCATGGACATTCTCTTATCAAGCTGACCCCTCCAATGTCCGAAAATTTTAACCAGGAGTGAATACCTCTAAGTAGTATTTTTATAGCCACAGAGGGTCCCAATTCCTGAATCAGAGAGCCTAAGCCGGAGAGACTGAGTGTAGGTATGGTGCCTGAAACTTTTCATTTGCCTGGAAACCTGTTCCTAATTTTACTCTTTATTCCTATACACCCCCATTGATTAAATTAATTACTTTCCCCTCTGTTCTTAAACTTTTACTGTTGTGTTTATCACCTCATATTAAAGTTAGTTGGGAACCATTTCCCATTCTAGACTGTGAACTCATCTTTGTACTCCCCACAGCACCCTGAATGGTTCTGACACATAATAGGCACTCAATAAATGTTAATGAATTCAACATTTCAGCATGGAATATTGAAACCAAATTTTTGCATTTGAGTAGACGTAGTGGTTGCCTCCTGAGAGGGGAACTGAGTGGCTAAGGAGCAGAGGTGAGGAGACTTTTTTTCACTGTCATCTTTTAGAACATGTGCATGTATTATCTTTGCCAAACAGAAGTGAATCTGTCCGTTTAACATCTAACACAATTTTTCAGAATTTGACAGGCTACTATTGCAAGTTATTATTGTTTGTTTAAACAAATGAAGAAACTGAGGTTAAGGGATGTTAAATAACTTGTCTATGTCATATGGCTAATAGGTGGCAGAGCAAAGAGATGAATCTGTGAAACCTTCACTTTTTCCAGGAAAGTGAACAGCCTTTTGGCCATAGTAGCTTACCTTGATTTTGTTCTCACAGTCAGCTGGTGGCAGGGTGTGATCTGACGTAGGAACCATCCTTATTTATTCTTTATATCGTATAATCAATATGTGTGTGCATCATAGAAGTCACGAAAGACAGCACCAGCGCTCTCAAGTGGTTCCTCTATTTTAAGGGGCTTCTGACAAAACCTCTTTGATGGGGTTTTGATGATTGAAGACTGTTGCCTTCATGGCTCACCTAGATATCTCTGCAGCTCACAGGGAGACTCTGACCCTGTAAGCAATAAACATTTATTTTCAGCAGGAAAGCCACTCTCAACCAGGTAATGTCTTCTCAAGCTGAAAAAAGGCTTCCACTAAAGGATGGTGATTGCCCAAGGTCACATTTCTTTTCCATCTGCTTGTGAGAAAATGCAAACTAAAGGGATACCAGTGTCTCAAACTCACAATTTATTCTATATTTGGGGGCTGGGAGAGGGTGACCGTGATTATATTTCTTTTAAAATATTCATTATTGCTTTTTCAAAATATGGATTAGAGCATAGAAGCCAAAAAAGCCCTGGTTCTAAATGGACCTGACACCTTGACCTTCTATCCTGGCATAACAGGAGTGGGTATTCCCAATGGACTTTGTACACTGCAGTACTCTTTATAGTTCTCAGCTGCTTCAAAACTGGTAAGAGCTGTTCGAATCCCATCCCCCAGACTTGGGGTTTCACATGTTAAAATTACTGTTGTTGTTTTGTATAGTTTACTCAGAGATGCCTCTCCACCTCCAATTCTGAATAATAAGATCTGGGTTGTCAATAAACCTAAAACACAGAGTTCAGATATGAAATTATACCTGAGAGAGAAATGTTCTCGCTTTGATTTTCTTGTCCATTAATGCCCAGGGCCTATGGGGTCTCTAACTGGCTCATTTATGCCTCTGTTGTTTCATCTGCAACATGGCAACTAAATTTTGCCTTTTGTTTGGTTGATATGATAAAAATACTAATAAATTAAAGGCTCTGGGTGATATTTCTATCAGTTCCTGTTATTGATGGTGGAACTTTCACTGTAGTTTGCTTTAATACTGTGGTTTCAAGAATGAACACTATATTTTGACTTGTTAAAACATGGTTTTAAGAATAAAAAATTACTAAAGAATCTCAATGAATATAGTATTAACATTCACAGAAATAGCTATATGCACATTAGATGTTCTTGGCTGACACCAAATTATTTTGAGACCGTGATCATGACATAAATTAATATAATTTTGAATTATGTGCTTCTTTACTTATGACGGAAACCCAGCTAGACTATGTACTCTGGGGAAGATATAGAATTAAGAGAAAATAAATAGGATATTTAACATCTCTTCTTAAATTGTGTGCTATATGCAGCCCATACCGTTTCTGTGCTGCATATTAAATTTTACATATAATGAATAATAGTTTTGGTAGCATTTTATTGCTTAATGTATTGTGCTAAGCATTTCACATACATTATCCTCTTTAGTTTTCACAAAAATCCTATGAGATAAAGGTATTGGTTTAATTTCCTTTTTGCTTTTTTCCAGAATAAGGACCCGTGGCTCAGAGAAATTATGTACATTGTATTACCTCCCACTTACACAGTGCCATATGAATTCCTTTGTCATGAACATTTTTATATAGGTCCTTATTGAAATATATTTGTGATGAATGCATTTTTAGAATAGACAGGTGTGTAGCAGAAGTGCATAGACCTTGTGGTCAAATGTAGGTTGATTTCTATTTCTATAGCTGACCAGGTAGATGACCTTGAGTCTCTTTGTCCTTGAGAAGTATAAAAACACCTGTCTCCTATGTTGTGAAAATTAATAAATATTTATATAACTTCTGACCACAGTTCAGGTACATAAGAACTTATTAAATGTTAGTTCACTTTCTGTTACTTTATTTCACTATAATAATAGCTTTTACTATATCTCAAACTTTTTGTTTTTTCTCTTTATGTTTATTTCTCATGACCACCCTATTGAGAATGGCCATACGATTGTCCTCATTGATAATTGAGGAAATAGAAAAGTGGTTGGTCCCAGCTTGGAGTCCAGGCAAACTAATTCCAGATCTTCTATTCTTAACTAATATGTGATTTTCTTTGAGGATATTCCTAAAGATTAGGTTCTGATATTTCAGGCAGTGGTTTAAATCCCAGCAATTAGTATCCCATCTCCTCCTTCTCTACCACTCAGTTCTCCCACTTAAGATTTTGACAGTATGGCAATTCCTGATCCTCAGGAGATTGCTACAGTAAGTTTGTTAGAGAAGATGGTTAAAGACCCTATTGATTCCCAAATCTGTGATCCGATGCTGTTTGGGTACATTTGTAGTGTGTAAAGGTCACTCTGACAGTCCTTTAAAGGAAAGGTAGTCATCACTGCGGCCTAATGAGAAATATGTCAACTTCTACACGGAACTGAAATTAACCATTTCATAAGGTTTTTAGTGGGGACTAAAGAACGGAATTAACTTCTTGAGCCTATCTTGGAGCTTACGTAAAAAAGAAGAACCTCAA
Source organism: Myotis lucifugus (assembly GCF_000147115.1). NCBI lineage: Eukaryota > Metazoa > Chordata > Mammalia > Chiroptera > Vespertilionidae > Myotis > Myotis lucifugus. Next base: position 3,096,390 of record NW_005871147.1, on the reverse strand, counting down.
AATAGTTTGTTTTTCCATGCACATACAGTTTTCTCAGACTACAAAAAGTGAAGAAATGTTTGCCAGGACTGTCTGTTTCCATCGGGTTTTGCCTCCGTCTTGCTATGTCCTTGTCTCTCTCCCTCTTTTCCCCTCTGTGTCTGTTTCCATGTCTTCTGTTTCTGCCCCCACTCCCCCAGCCTCTGGCTTTCTATTTTGATAATTCTCTTCCAAGGATGCTGACTCTGCCATTATTTCTGTAACACTCCTTGTATGCACAGGAGGTTTTACTGTGGCTATAAAACTTGGCCTTGGCATCCATTGGGCAGATAGTTTTTAGCCTGGGTGAGACTTTTTGTTGGGACCATGAAAGTGTTGGGGCGTCCCTGCCCTCCACTCTTCCTTCTTCAAGTCTGACATTAGTGGTTTTAGCTCTGTTGACCCTTCTTTAAACCAGAGCTTTATAGCCTATTAGAGCATCATGTGGATTTTTTTTCTTTTTTTATGATATGGTAGAGGGAAAGAAAAAACTCCTCTAAAGTTACAAATGGTCTCATTTACCAAAATGACTATTTCTCTTGGAAAGTTTTGTCATTTCTTTAAAATTTCCAGGAGTTGGGTGGGCTTGATATCCTCCCTCCCACTTCACCTCTCCCCCCGCCCCCGCACCCTGCTCCCTCATGTTGGCAGATACGTTGAGAGCTCTAAACATAATTCCTGGCTTCTAGGAGACAAATTATTGACCAAGGAGTAACCAAGACACACTTTTCTACTGTTATTTTAAGGAAACTTCTCAGGCAAGATGGAAGTAAGGACAGAATACCACAGGCTTGTTTTTGACTGCTTCATTTGTAAAACGTAGGACAAATGCAGGCAACCTTGGGAGACTGAGATCTATGGTTTTCAAATCTACACTTACTATCACACTCCATCATTTATTTGGTCCAAGAACAGTCTCATTCACTTATATTCTACTAGAGGCCCGGTGCACAAAAATCGTGCATGGGTAGGGTCCCTAGGCCTGGCGGGCGATCAGGGCCGATTGGGGCCTTCCGGCTGCTGGCCAGAGCCTCCCTTCCCTGGCTGCCGGCTGCTGGTTGTTGGCTGGGGACTTCCTTCATTCTGCACTATCCCCTGGTGGTCAGCATAGGGAGCAATTGAACTCCCGAGGGGACACTTTGCATATTAGCCTTTTATATATAGAGATTGTGGATGCCAAATCAGGCATTACCTGACACCCTGCGAGAGATTCTCCACATTGCCCTACCTAGTTCTCCTTAATTAAAGGACTTTAAGCATTTCCCCTTCAAGGTATCTTAATGCTTTAACGAAGTGAAACATCTTTGCCCTCTCCATAAAAATAATGCTTCAAACTTTTAGCTTATGTTTTGCTTATCAAAGTAACTTTGCCCAGCTCTGAAGCAGAGAACTCTTACTGTGAGCTTCTGATGGGTAGACAAAGGACCACTGAAGAAACGTAAGGGTTTCCTGGCCTAAGGAGGTTATGTCCTTCAGTAGGGTGCCAGCTTATCATAAATCTAGGCAGAGCTGAGAAGAGGGAAAGTTGTGAAATTTTTTATCATCACAAGCTGTGTGATCCATACTTCGGGTAACCTCCATGGGTTGCCTCTCTGCTGTTGCCTCAGCTGTGGCTTTTAATGGAGCTATATCAGCACCTCTGCTCTTTCATCCCTCCCTGTTTATGAGAATAAAAAGTAAATTGGGTGCTATTTAAATATTTCCTACTTATGTTTATTGAAAACTACCCTGCCGCAGGGCATAGCACTTGCAAAATCTGCCTCACACCCGCCCGGTGTTCCACTACGTGTTTACCCCAGGACCTGGACTTTGTTCTGCTCAGACCTTTAATTTCTTTAAACCAACTGATCACAGAGGAGCCTCGTTTCATCTGTGAGGTTTTTAATAAAAGTTAAGTGGAGTGCGGCTAGAAAACCAGACCCGTGAAAGCCAGGATGTGCTGACTCCAGAGGAAAACCTAGAGAATTCTTAGATTTCTTGCTCTCAGTGTTGGGGAGAAAAGACAGGAAAAGAGGAAGGCAGAAGAACTTCAGCACTGGTCCCTTTTGGGAAAGAAGGAGTAAGGGAAGTTCGGTTAAATTCATTTGTCACATATTGGTGTTTTATTTAAAAGTTTGTCCTGCTTACATATATATGGTTGTTCTATACATTTTCGAAAATAGAAAAATGTATAAATAAAATTTAAAAACTACTTTTGTTCCACACATATTATTCTTTTAACATTTTGATATATAACTTCTTAATGCCTCAGCAGATTTCTTTCTAGTCATTAAATATCTTTCAAAACACAGATATTTTAATGAATTATATTCTCTGAATCATTTATTTGTCTGGTCTTCTATTAAGTTTTTTGGTTTCTATTTTCTTTGCCATGCTAATTAAGAATAAATTTACTATATGACAATTTTTGTTTTATATGTTTCCAAACATTTAGAGAAGAATTATTACCCATCCTTCTCAAACTCTAACAAAATATAGAAAAGGAGGGAACATTTCCAAATTAATCTTACGAGGCCAAAATCAGACAAGGAAACTACAAGAAAAGAAACTTAACAGGTCAATGTCCCTGATGAACATAGATGCAAAAATCCTCAATAAAATATTAGCAAAGCAAATTCAATAATGCATGAAAAGGATCACATACCATGGTCAAGTGGGATTTATTCCAGGAATGCTAGGATGGTTCAACATTAGCAAGTCAATCAATGTGGTACACCGTGTTAGCAAAATGAAGGATAAAAATTACATGACCACCTCAATAGATGCAGATAAAGCTTTGACAAAATTCAGCATACACTTATGATTTTTAAAACAACAACTCTCAACAAAGTGGGCATAGAAGCAACATAACTCAACATAATAAAGGCCATATAGGATAAGCCCACAGATAACATCCGACCTAATGGGATTTTCTTCCAATATCACCAACAAGACAAGGATGCCCACTCTTGCCACTTTAATTCAACATAGTACTGGAAGACCTAGCCAGAGCAGTTAGTCAAGACAGAGAAATAAAAGGCATTCAAACCAGAAAGGACAAAGAAAGAAACCTGTTATTATTTGCAGATGACATATGTGTAGAAGACCTTAAAAACCCCACCAAAATAATGTTAGAACTAGTAAACAAATTCAGTTAAGTTGTAGAATGTAAAGTCAATATACGAAAATCAGTTGTGTTTCTATTCACTAATGAATTACCAGGAAGATAAATCAGTGAAACAATCCCATTTATAGTTACATAAAAAAGAATGAAATATCTAAGGCATTGATGAAAGAAGTTGAAGAAGACACAAATGGAAAGATATTGTGTGCTCATGTTTTAGAAAATTTAATATTGTTACAATGTTCATAATACCCAAGGAAATGTACTGATTTAATGCAATCCCTATCAAAATTCCAATGGTATTTTTCACAGAAGTAGACCAAACCATTCTAAAATTTATATGGAACCACAAAAGACCTTGAATAGCCAAAGCAATATTGAGGAAGAAGAACAAAGCTGGAGGCACCGTGCTTCCTAATTTCAAACTATATTACAGAGCTACAGTAATAAAAAAAATATAGCAGAAAAGTAGGTCAATGGAATAAACCCACACATATGTGGTCAATTAATTTACAACAAGGAACCAAGAGTATACAATGGGGAAAGGATAGCCTCTCCAATAAAAGGTATTTGGATCATTGGCTCTTAAATTCTACACAAAAATCAACTCAAAATGAATTAAAGTCTTGAAACCATGAAATTCCTAGAAGAAAACATGGCAGAAAGCTCCATGACATTCATCTTGTCTCTGGTATTTTGGATTTGATACCAAAACAACAAAAGCAAAAATAAACAAGTGGGACTACATCAAACTAAAAAACTTCTGCACAGCAAAAGAAACCATCAAATGGAAAAGTAACCTATGGAATGGGAGAAAACATTTGCAAATTAGATATCTGATAAGGAGTTAATATCCAAAATATGTAAAGAATGCATATAACTCAATACAAAACAATTCTATTAAAAAATGGGCAGAGGATCTAAGGAGACATTTTCCACAGAAGATGTACAAATGGCCACCAGGTACATGAACAGGTGTTCAACATCACTAATCATCAGGGAAATGCACATCAAAACCACAATGAAACATCACCTCACACCTGTTAGAATTACTGTCATCAAAAAGAAAAAGTGTTGGCAAGGATGTGGAGAAAACGGAACCCTAGTGCACTGTAAATTGGAATTGTGCAATGTAAATTGGTGCAGACATTGTGGAAAACGGAAGTCCCTCAAAAAATTAAAAATAGAACTACCATATGATCCAACAAATCCACTTTGAGGTATTGATCCAAAGAGAACAAACCACTAACTTAAAATATATCTACACCTACCTGTTCATTGCAACATTATTTTCAATAGCCAAGCCATGGAAACAACCTAAGTGTCCATCGATGGATGAGTGAAGAAAATGTGGTATGAATATTATTCATCCATTAAAGGAAGGAAATCCTGCCACTTGTGACAACATGGGTAGACCTTGAGGGCATTATGCCAAGTAAAATAAGTCAGACAAAGACAAACACCATATGATCTCACTTATAACTGGAATCTTAAGGGAAAAAGAACTCAGAGATACAGAGAACAGCCTGCCTGGTGGTTGCCAGTGGAGAGTAGGAGAAATGGGTGAAGGTGATCAAAAGTATAAACTTCAGTTTTAAAATGAGTCAGTTCTGGGGATGTAATGTACAGCATGGTGACTATAGTTAAAAATAATGTATGTGTTATATATTTGAAAGTTGCTAAGAGAGGCCTTACAAATCCTCATCATGATAAAAAATATTTGTAACTATAGGTGCTGATGGATGTTAACTAGACATATTGTGGTGATCACTTCACACAATATATACATATATTGAATTATTATGTTGTATATCTAAAACTAATATAACACCATGTCAATTATATTTCAATTTTTAAAATGTAAAAAAAGTGTTTAACTTACATTTACTTGATTGCGTTTGAGCTTGAACATTGAAAAAATGTTAATTAGCCATTTATCATTACCTTTAGGAGTTTTCCTATTTTCAATGATTTTTAAGATCTTTTTCCAACTTTTTTACTTTCAACCTGTGTATATTATTAAGTTTGAAATGATTTTCTTATAGACAACATATAATAGAGTCATGTTTTTAATTCTCTCTGCCAAACTCTTTTATTTGGTGTTTGTAGACTGTTTACTTTTGACTATAATTATTTACATGTCAGGTCTTAAGACAGACATTTTTTTTTAATTTTCTATTCTCTATGTTTTTTATTTCTTTGTTTTTTTGCCCCTTGCCTTCCTATGGGTTTCTTGAACATTTTATAAAATGCCATGTTGATACATCTATAGTTTTTTTCTATTATACCGTTGTATATAGTGTTAGGAATGGTTGCTCTAGGTGTATTACATTGTTCATAACATCAAAGTTCGGTGTTGTCATTTTACCAATTTCAGGGAATTCTCTTTCCATTATCCTTCCTATTTATAATATAATTACCTTAAATATTTCCTCTATAAACATTTCGAGCGACATCACTGACATTTACAATTTTTGCTTTAAATCATAAACATAAGTTAGAAAACTCAAGAGAAGAAGGGAAACCTGTTTACCTAAAGTTTTGTTTACATTTTCTTTCTTTTGAATTATCCAAGTTCCTAAGTCCCTTCTTTTATTGTTTTCCTTTTGTTAGGAGAACTCCCTGTAGCCATTCTTTTAGAGTCAGTCTGCTGGCAACAAATTCTTTTCATTTTTGTTCATCTAAGAACGTCTTGATTTCCCTTTTATTTCTGAAAGATATTTTCTCTGGGTACAGGATTTGGGGTTGACGGTTCTTTTCTTTCAATACTCAAAAAAATATTGGGTAAGTTCCTTCTAGCTTCCATGCTTTTTGAAGTGTTTTTTCTCTGTAGCTGAAGTGTCATTTTTCTCTAGCTGCCTTCAAGATTTTGTCATGGGGTTCTTTGGGAGTATCTCATTTGGGGTTCACTCAGCTTCTTTAATGTATAGATTTGTGTCTCTTGCAAAATTTGGATAGTTTTAACCGTTATTTGAAAAAAAAATACTTTTCAGCCTCACACCTTTTCCCTCTCCTTCCAGGCCAATATTAGACCTTTTTTATAATGCCACAAATCTCTGAGATTCTGTTAATATTTCAGTCTATTTTCTCTATATTGTTCTGATTGGGTAATTTTTATTGTTCTTTTAAAGATTATTGATTCTTTTCCACTCTTCCTCCCTTCTTCTCTCTCTAAAAATTAATGAAAATGTATCCTTTGGTGAGGATTTGAAAAATAAAAAAATCTGGTATCATCTCTGATATGGTAGATGATTTGAATTACTGCCTCCTTTGAGTTCCTTTGTGTTCTGAATATCTTGCAATTGAAGTTTTATTGCTTAGGGATGCAGTACACTGCATAAAATAACCTGTCCCAAAGACCAAAGTATTTTCTTTTTCCAGGTCACTATATAGCAGCGGTTCTCAACCTGTGGGTCACGACCCCTTTGGGGGTCGAACGACCCTTTCACATGTGTCGCCTAAGACCATCCGAAAACACATATATAATTACATATTGTTTTTGTGATTAATCACTATGCTTTAATTATGTTCAATTTGTAACAATGAAAATGCATCCTGCATATCAGATATTTACATTACGATTCATAACAGTAGCAAAATTACAGTTATGAAGTAGCAACGAAAATAATTTTGTGGTTGGGGGTTACCACAACATGAGGAACTGTATTAAAGGGTCGCAGCATTAGGAATGTTGAGAACCACTGCTATATAAGTTCTTTACCATCATTACTCTGAATTCTGTTTCAGATAAATTTCTTATCCCTGCTTCATTTATCTCTTTTGGAGAATTCTCTAGTTCTTTCTTTTGGGAGTTTTTTCTGGGGGTTGTTTCTTTGTCTCCTCATTTTGGCTCTCTGTTTGAGTTTGTGACTATGTCTTCGGCAGATCCTCTATGCAGGACAGTGTCCACCGCTGTTTCTGACTAATTAGATCAGGCAAAGACAAAGCCTCCAGAGATCCTCCCCTCTACCTACAGAGTGATAGGATTTTGACTTAATTCTCCCCCGGCAATTGTCCTCGGGTGTGGTGAGTGGGTTTTTGCTTTTTTTCCCCAACAGGGTGGGGTAGTTGCTTCTGCCTGGAGGTTGATTGTTATTTTTAGTCTCTTAAGCGGCCTCACAGCAAGGTGTTTCCAATAGGGTGGTCAATGTCTTCCCCTTAGGTAAGGCAAATGTCTTTGTGGGAATGATGTCCTCCACTGCATGAGGGAATAACTCAGCACTGGAATCTGAGGGTCTCTGCCTTCTGAGCTCTAACCCCTGAGTCCCCAGTCCTGGCTTCTGCTCTTTTTCTGCAAGGTGGGTGGTTCCACAGGGAAGTTTGTGTGTTGGACCTTTAAGAAGGTGCTTGAATTTTCAGGGGTCACTTCCTGGCAGGCAGCAACTCTGCTGCTTCTTACAGCCAGATGTTATGTGGGTACCCTTCTCAGTTGTGGTGCTCTCTGCTGAGGGGCCCAGGTTGGGGATTAGACCCCAGAGTTCACAGTGGAAACCCCCCACAGCTGAGATATCTCTCCAGAACTTCCATTGCTGTCTTTGGGAGCTCAGCCAGCCTTTCTGTGCCTCCACACCTCCTGCCAGTTCTGTGCGGTCTCCACTTTCGGTCCTAGGGTATCAGGGTTCTCTCCAGCGAGTCTTCCGTTGATTATTCAGGAAGTTTTTCTCTATTTTAGTTGGAATTCCAGTTTGTTCTTGGGAGCATGTTCGTGCAGCATCCACTTACTCTGCCACCATTTTTAATCCCTCACTATATTCTGCAAACTCAGAATCTGTTGCAAACTAGTACAGAACCTAAGGATTCCCATGAGCTCTGAAATGCTTAAAAACATTGATCAAAGTATGGACTAACTTCTCAGGATTCTGATCTTACTAATTGAAAAGAATATTGTTTGTTTTTTCCTAGCCTGGCTTTCTTATTTCTTATTATTGTTGACATTCCCCTCCCCCCCCAAAAAAAAGCATTATGGTTTTTAAAATTATCTTCCAAAAGATGACAGTTCCTGTGTCTGTCATTACTTTAATATTCTATATATTTTTTAATGGTTGCTTGGTTAGGTGTCTCTAGACACAACACTTCACACTAAGCAAGGCTGACAGGTAAGTGATGTGGAAGCCATTATCTCACCTTCGTGCTTGCAGGGTGTGGCCTCTTGCCTTTTCCTATTTCATAATAAATGGCATTAGCATTCAGGAACTTTTTAACACCTATCGAGGACAGGATTTTTCTAATGCCCTATAAAAGGGGATTTTAAAAATAAATGACTGAACCCGGAGAAATGTAACATACAAAAAAGAACTATGCATCAATCTTACACTTGAATTTAGATTTATAAATCTTAAACAAAATACCAACAATCAAACTGAACATAATAGTAGGAGAATCTTCCACATGACCAAATATGATTTATCTTGCATTAATAAACCTATTGTTGTAATATATAACATTAATGGGTCCAAAAAGAAAACATAACAATTTCTGTTGATGCTGAATGGGTATTAGTTAAAATTCAGCATTTATTTATGAGATTATTCTGAGATATAGGAATAGAAAGATACATTCTTTAAATAACAGACAATAGCTATCTTAAACACCAGCACCCTATCTAAGGTGGAATCCTATTGACATTCCTTCTAAAATCAGGAGGAAGGCAGTCATACCATGACTATGATTATTCAATTTCTCTGACAATTCCAGACAATGCAGTAACTAATATATAAAACATAAAGAAGAGCTATAATGACAGAATCTTCTTTTGAAGACAACATCATTTTTTAATATAGAAAATTCAAGAGCATCAACTTTTAAAGAACTTATACTGATCAGATATATATGTAAAACACCTATAAATCAGTAAAAACAAATTAGCCGATCTAATTCTTTAAAAAAATTTTCACTCCTGATAGTACCAGAAAACATAAAATACTTAGGAATGATCCTACGGAGAACTATGGAAAGCCGACATAAAGAAAACAGTGAAAATATTTAGAGTGATAGAGATTATTTCCATAAATGAACAAGGTATCATGTTTCTGAATAAGGAAACAGTCGCCACACTGTTGTCTGTGTCCATGAGTTTTTTCTATTTTTCCCTTTCTTGCTCAATCCCCATACACACACCCCTAGTCCCCCACCAATACAGCTGTCAGCCTGCCCTCTATGAGTCTTTCTCTATACAAAAGGCAATTGTAAAGAAAAGCATGAAAAGGTAGTTTGGTTTCCTTAATGTTTTCAGCATATTTTTTGGCCACAACCTCAATAGCGAACTAGGGACAGTATTGAACAAACACCCCACGCCCCCATTTTAATCACCACTGAAAGGATCCACGTGACTCTTCCAGCGATGTGCTCGAGATGGGAAGGTTTGATTGCTGGAAATGGTTCCCTGAGTAGGAAACATGGCCTGGAGTCTTTGATACAATTTGAGGCCTGGAGTGGAACACGAGAGGCCTCCCGAAATCTGTCGACCCTTCACTCGGGGCTCCTCTTGGTTCGGAGCCAAATAACACACCCGTCAGTTGAATTTTTCTGTCCAGACACCGGCTTAAATGAAGGTCGACTTCACTTGGAAATATCATTCCCGCTTCTGGCCGGAGGAGCAGTAGAGGAACCTCTTCAGATGGGAGGCCACGAGGGAGTTCCCGCGGACGTGCGTTTTCACACATCTGCTAATGCACTGCCCCGGTGCGCGTTAGTCCCCAGGAATGGTATGTGAATTTGAGATGAGCTCCCCAGGATTTTTGGCAGGTCAGGACAAACATTATCTTGCTCCCATATGTTTTTGTAGGCTCTTGAAAGGGAAATCATATACATTTCCCTAACCTGACATGCTGAGTTTTCCCACATACACTAAAAAACCCTCTCAGCAAGAATAAATTCTGAAATATGTATATATGACCTTCCTATCGTTAGCATCTGTTGTCAGTACAACAATATAATCTGATGGCTATTGGGATTTGCACACAGTGTGTATTTACTTTCATTTAGGTTTGAGTGGCAGATTTCAGAAAACCTGGCCCAACAGATAAAAACTCGGAATGATCCCACATTTTGAGTCATTCCTTCTGCTCTGCATTCCCTTAGGTGCAGTGTAGGTGGGGCAGGGGCCCTCGTTTTCACTCCTTGCCCATTGATAGCACCGTTCCCCCAGACGGACAGTTTCCCAGATGGACATATTCACTATAAAAACGTGATCTCACTTGTAACTGGAATCTAATGAACATAGTCAACTTATGTTCAAAATAGGACCAGAGGCACGGAGGCACGGACATATCTCGGGGGAGAGGGGGAGATGGGAAGAGATTAACCAAAGAACTCATATGCATACGTGTATAACCAATGGACATAGACAATAGTGTGGTGAAGGCCTGGTGGGGCAGGGGTTGGGAGGAAGCGGGTAAAGGAGAAGGAAATTGGGGGACATCTGTAATACTGTCAACAATAAAATAAAATAAAACAACCAGGGGACCTATGAAGCTAAGAATTCACATCTATAATAATAAAAGCCTAATATGCTAATTAGATCAGACATCCTTCCGGACATCTTTCTGGACAAAGCCAGGGCTGCGAGGGAAGCCCAGGTCCCAGGTGCCTGCTGGCAGCTGGAGGGAAGCCTGGGTCCCGGGTGCCAGAGGGAAGCTGGTGCCGGCAGCCGGGGGAAGGAAGGCCTACTCTTGCATGAATTTCGTGCTTTGGGCCTCTAGTATAATACTAAAGATAACACACTGTATACAAAGATTGTATCCTCTTTTTAATCTCCTCTGAGCAAACCAAGTCCTGATCCACGTGGGTTTGACAAACTGTAGGCACTTATTAGATATTGACTAACCCTCTTCCTAAGTCTTTTTATTCTCCAGTCTCTAGTCCCTCTAGAGCAGCGGTTCTCAACCTGTGGGTCGTGACCCCTTTGGCAGTCGAACGACCCTTTCACAGGGGTCGCCTAAGACCGTCCTGCATATCGGATATTTACATTACGATTCATAACAGTAGCAACATTACAGTTATGGAGTAGCAACGAAAATAATTTTATGGTTGGGTCACAACATGAGGAACTGTATTTAAAGGGCCAGAAGGTTAAGAACCACTGCTCTAGAGATAGTTATTCTGCTTAGTACTTTGGCTTCTTTTCTCTGCAAAAAATATTATTAAAAATTGAATAAAAATAGCACCAGTAGCCCAGCCGGTGTGGCTCAGTGGTTGAGTGTCCATCTATGCACCAAGAGGTCGTCACTGACTTGATTCCCAGTCAGGACACCTGCCTGGGTTGTGGGCTTGATCCCCGGTAGGGGGCATGCAGGAGGCAGCCGGTGGATGTTTCTCTCATCAATGTTTCTCTCTCTCTCTCCATTCTCCCTCTTCCCTACCCTCTCTAAAAGTCAATAAAAACATTTATAAAAAAATATATAGTACCAGTTGCAGCTATGTAATGGCACATTGGTTGATTCTCATTGGTGCACAAACTGATGGATCGAGTCTCATTTCAATCTAGGCCCTCCTATAAGATTGAACCTAAGTTTGAGAAGGTGATAATCCCTAATTACTTTGGTTTCTTGTTTTGTAAATGAGCTTTGTTGCTGCTGTGTCTGTACCTAGTCAAATCAGTCCTCCAGTTCTTTCATCTGCTTATACTGCATAGTTTTCAGGCTCAAATGTTATTTAAAACTAGCATCTAGGATATATTTCTTTTTTCCTCCACATTTGGAGGGAGGTCATATATCTTTGACCTCATTTCTTTTGCTTTTATTTTGT
>NW_005871147.1:3052024-3079524 GCF_000147115.1 Myotis lucifugus | reverse complement strand
CATTTACATCATTGTGCTAGTTGGTAAAAGTTGTTCTCTCCTTCTCTCTCTCTCTCTCTCTCTCTCTCTCTCTCTCTCTCTCTCTTCTTTAAGAAAAAGAATCAGCAACTTTCGGTCTGTCACAAGGTCAAGTGATGATTCTCCCCTAAACACATGTTTAGCTCAGAAAAGTTAAATCAGTTTCCAAAAATTTGGTAACTATTAGAGTACTTCCTAAGTCACTTCCGATGTCAGGCCCAAGGTGCAGGGAGTCAGGGCTATCCTGAGTGCTCGGCAGTTCTCTACCAAAGGGACTTAATTTGGCAGCTGATCCAGCCAAGGAAGCACTCATGCAATCACAGAACCAGACAGGAAACACATTGGAAGGGGCTGTTTTGATAGCGGATCATGAGATCAGGCAAAGAGCTGTGAACTTTATATGTCGCCTAGGCCATGGAGCGGGAGGCCAGGCACCTGGGGGTGGAGAATAAGAAAAGAAATTAAAGGAGGGAAGCTGTGTAACATACACACAGTTTTCTCTCTCAAAAGAGGCATGCTAAAAATGAGGGGATTCTTTGACGTAGAGGAGCATGAGTAATGAATTTAGTTATTGTTTTCTGGGGTTTTTCTTGGTGAAACATTCCACCATCATGATTCACCTTTACATGCTTAGGGTGATGGTTTGCAAAGACTGCAAGAGCTGTCCCCATCAGTGCTGCCTCCTCTTTATAGCTCTCCCAGGAGCTGTCTTCCGCGGAAAACACTGCATGGAGCAAAGGTTGTACTTTTGGGAGATGGACGTTTTATAATGATACGTTTTGACAACTTGCTCTGGTCGCCATGTGTCTCCCAGGCCTGCCAGTGGGTGGGTGCTTGTCAGGAGTGGGGGTATGTCTGAGAGGGGCTGCTTTATAGCAGCCAGACTCGATGCTCAACTTCCAGGGCCACGAGTCTCCTCCGAGCCCGTGGGAAGCAGAGCAGAAGAGCCGCGCGGCTCCTGGAGGTGACTCGGAGGAAACGGGCACATCCTGCTCAGGGCGGTGCCGAGCCTCAGCTTTAGAGCCTGGGAATGACACCTTTCGATCTCCCATGAACTTCTCCTTGGACTCCTGTGCCCATATTTAGAGACTACAATGTGATTAATTTCTTTTGTAGGGCCACCCTTCAAGGTCTCTGGAAGCCATTTTTGTGTCCAGGGCAGACACGGCCGATCATTAAATTACATCCATACCTGCATGGGACAAATGCTGCCTAGACTTTTCTCTCTATCGAGGGTGCTCCTCGGTTTGTTGTTTGTGAGGGCAGCATTGTGTTCCACGGCATTGTTGCCTCCTCTCTGCTCTGTGGCTCAGACAGCTGGCAGGTCCCGGCAGGGCACGTGGATGACGCCCTGATAGCATCCGTCCAGTTGTTCTGATCACATATTAGGTGGACAGCTGAAATACCCACGCTCAACCTGACTAAGTTTCTATGGCTAATTCTAAATTTTACTATAAACACCTTTTTCTCTTACTAATTCTAAACAATAATTGTGTATTTTTCTCGATTCTGACTTATAGAGCTTCTTAAGATCCAACAATTCAAAAAATATCTTCCCAATTAATTATGAGAAACTGATCTGGTACAATTTCCTTTATTATCATTAATTCTCTTGTATCCAAAAGAATAATCAATACAACCCAGGGAACCCCATTTATCAGAATAACCACAAAACTGATTTTGAATGACCTCTGGCCTAGAGCACTGCAGCAAATTGGTCCCACAAATATCAGTCTCTCTGACCTGCCTCTCCTCCCCACTGCCCGTTTGTCCTGTATGACTCCCATAGCGTCTTCTTCCCCAAATATTACGTTGATCACATCACTCCTGTTTTCCAGGACCTTTGAGGGAATCCCATTCTGCAACAGGGAGTCTCAGTACTTTGACGAGTCACGATTCTCGCCATGTTTCTTGTGCAGCCCTGCTATGAGCACCTACACTCGAGTCAAATGGACCTTGTTAGTTGAGTCGGGTTCCAGGCAGTTCAGGTCCTGGCTCCTCCCATCAGCATCCAGAAAGGCTTCTCCTGGGGTCCTACAAGAGTTTTTTTTCATGAGGTCAGAGTCAGACCAGGGTTCTGGTAGAAACAGGAAAAGCGGGAGGCTGTTGTCTGCTGTTAGATTCAGGAAGCATTCATCACTTTGATGGATGCTCATTCTTTAGTTATGCTTTCAGTTTTATTTTAATAAAACTGGAGTGGAGGAAACTGGTGTTCTTGGGCAGATGTGACTTTGCCTCAGAGGGGGGCTCCTCTTCGTGAGGACGAGGTCCTTGTCATGCCATCAGCTTTCACAGACAATAACCAATAAAATGCCAACAAAGTTGAAACCGCAGCAGGTCTTGGCTCCCAGGCAGGAGTGCTGTTTTGACTGCTGCGTAGCATCATGTGTTGGGCTAAGTGTCACCCATGGTTTCTTTCTCGAGTCCAGGCCATGCACCCTCTGTCACAAGCAGGTGGATAGGAGATAGGTTTTCGGTTTGTCACTAGAAAAGTTAGCATCAATTTTGGAAGCCATGGACTCAACTCTGCTTGTTAATCTGCTCGCCAGGCTCTGGTCTGATTGTGTTATCTAAAGGGCGATTTCCTATCTACACTCGTATTCAAGAGTCCTGGAACTTTTTGCCATAATCTAGATCTATCTTCCTATGAAAAGTGATTTTTCTGTGTTTTACCTGAGTCCTGTTAGCTCATTAATGTTCTCAGAAAACTTATTTACAATAATTTAATAATACTTTGAATGTATGAGGAATTGCATCGATCCTATAATATATTCAGGAAAGATATACTAATAAATCCCATTTTACAGATGAAGAAATTAAGGTTCAGAATGTTAGGTGATTTAGCCAAGGTGAACCAGTAAGTGGTGGACCTAGGCCTGGAGCCCACGTTTCCTGACTCCTCCCACTCTTTTCTGTGTTCTCTTTCTGTAAGTGATGCCATTTTAGTATTTGACTCATGTGTGACACCTCTTGTTGTATAAGATTGTTTGGAATCCTAGATTCTAGAGTAAACTCTGCTACTAACCAGCTAAGCTGACTTTTAGCAAGTCCATTTAAACTTTTTCTTAGAGTAATTCTAGGATCATTACCAGTGAAAAAATATAAAGTATTTATAAGTTTATGGCTCTGATTACATTTAAGTGAAGTAACAGTCATATCACAGACATTAGTTCTCACCGGGAATTTTTCGTTTTATTTCTTTTTTAAAAAATATATGTTTTTATTGCTATCACCTAGGAAGAGAGGAAGAGAGAGATAGAAACATCAATGATGAGGGAGAATCGTGGATCGGCTGTCTCCCTCACGCCCCACACTGGGGCTCAAGCCCACAACCCAGGCATACGGCCTGACTGGGAATCGAACCACAACCTCCTGGTTCATAGATTGATGCTCAACCACTGAGCTATGAGGGCTGCATTTATTTCTTAATAACTTCACTGAAACAACAGGTGAGAAGGAGAGTTTCTGACTTTGATTGTTTCAAAGCTGTTGTTATTTTCACTTATCTCCTGTGGCTCTTCTTTGCTCTTACTAAGCTTTGAATTAGGTGTCGAAATCCGTAAGTTGGAGGGTACAAATTACTATTCAGTAAGCAAACTCATAATCTATCTTACATTGTGGAAACAAAATTCTACCCCAGACTCTTACAGTTACGTGTGAAAAATTGGTGTTTGAGATTTTAAAATAAATCCTAAGCGTTGGAGTTCTCTTCCACCTTCACTAACTTATTATTTCGACATAAAGGCCTTTCTTCCTCCAGGCCTGTGCGCCCCAGGCCTTTTCAGCATCGTGGTCTGCACTTCTCTGTTTTTCTTTCCCTGGGAGTGCTGATTAGTGACTTGCGGTGTGGATTCTGATTTATCGCAGACCAGAGCCGCCCCTTAGGGGCTGAGCAGAAACACTCATGAAGGAGCCCTGATTAAAAAGAGTGGTAATGAAGACAAATGTTTCAGAGGGAGTTGAGAGAAAACCAGTGCTTGGCATTCCCGCAGCTCCTCGGAGCTTTTGAGAAGGAGGTGGTGGTAGCCAAAGGAAATATTTCCCCTTTGTTGTTTATTTCTCATGGCACTGGAAACATTTTTCTTTTCCTCCTGGGTGTTCTAATTCTCACTTGTTAACTGCTTTTCATGCAGGGTTGCAATTAACCCCTGGTAGATTCCTCACCAGGTTCCCCTTATAGCCACTCCATCGCCAAAGAAGTTTTTAATGCTTTGACCTATAACCATTTTTAAATTCTTCAGACTTGACACTTTTGCCTAATTTCTCAGATTATTAAGTCACACTTCTGGGTCATCCCCCTCCCCCCTCCCACCTTAGTGATTTTTACTAAATTTGATGTTACATTTTCCCTTCCTCTTGTTTTTACAAGACAGAATGCCAGTAGAAAAAAACAAATTCCCATTCACTTGATAATTTTAGTCACAACTAGGTCAAAAGTTTCAAACCAAGTGTATATGCCCATAACTAAGGACACCATTCCAGCATCACTTGAGTTCAGGTGGGAACTCTGCAAATACCCGCCATTGCTTGGTCTGCATCTTTGGGCATCTGCCAAAGCAGTAGTCCCATCATCTGGGGCTACATGAGCTGTAATCCACAGCCCTGCTCAAGCCTCACCAAAATCGACCTTCTTTCAGAAGATTCTCTAACGCTGGGGTTAATGCTAAAGATATAGATGACTTCTGACAGGCTCATGCAATGAGTCTCTGAACAACATTGTAGGGTCAAAATACCACTTAGGGATGGAGAAGGATAAAGTCTTGTGGGAGCTATGGAGTATTTGGTGAGCAAGAGCAAAGCACCATGCATCTACCTGGTTAGTGTGCTCCATAGTGTGTTCAGTGCTGAGGAGGCAAGGTGCACAGAAGGAAAGACTAGAAATAGAAGAGAGAGCCCACCCCTTTGAACTCTGTCAATAGAAGCTCCTTAGCAGGTCCACATTGATTAACAGGAAAAGATCAAAGAACCCAAGCAAAGTTCAGGAAATGCCACCACCCCTGATTCATTCGGCCTACTGAAATGTTTGATTTCCAGAAGCGGATAATAGTTTCTGATCCAATCAAGTGATTCATTCTTGTGGAGAAGATCTCAGTGTACTTAGAGAACCTTATGAAATATCCAAAATCAAAGGGAAATTTTAAATCTCATCTAATCAGATGAACAAAGCCGATACAAAGGTAGAAGTCATCCTTATGGCCTTTCTGGCATTTCTGCTTCTGACTTAAGGCAAAACAAAAGAAATGAGTAAGAAAAGCAACAACAGCAATAAATTATGAGTTTCATGCTTCTCAGCTATTTGGGAGAATTTGAAGTTGTCCCATTCTGAAGAACGTATGAGATTAAAGATCAACAACATGGAAGATTAAAGAGCACTCATTGAGAGAAGACTTGGGCGAAACCTTTCACATTGAGGTTGTTTCTATTGAGGTTTGGTCTTCTGAACTCTTCTCCAACTCTAAAGGCAAGGTCAAGGGCTGAGTCTAGGCTAACTGATGTCAAGAGCAGGGGCTGTAGGAAAGGCCAAAGAATTGCTGCAGCTCATCTGGAAACAGATGAAGATTTAGGCTGCTGGACTTAAGTGCCAAGTTTGTAGGATTACTTCAGGATCGTGCTCCAGCGTATTAGAATTCCATGAACATTTGAGCCATTTGACATTACTTCCCTGTTAACTGGGGAAGAAAGACTCTTAGTAATTTCCAAGACTGAACGGAATTCCCCCTCAAGTACTGATGGGCTCGTCCTGGTCTTACATATTGGCATGCGGTTCTTTATTTTTTCTGGCTTCAGACAGGCATATTAAGATTTCATGGATATCTGAATCTTTCTTTGAGTATCTGGGAACACATCAGAGAAACCAGATAGACAAGAGGGAAAAGGAAATAGGCTATTTCCTTAGCCCTTTGAAGCAAATGAATTGGAAGGCTGCTTTCTGTGACGTTCATTGGCCCACAACTGCCTGGAATCTGTAAAAACACCACCTTTTTTTCGTTACTATGTAATATTTAACAAAGTATTTCACAGACGTATTTAGCATGATTTTCTCCCAGGATCCATGGAGCAGAGTTGGAGGGACTGAAGCATTGGATGGCTATGAAGTAATTTGAGATTGAAGGAGATACTACTGAAGAAATTACACACAGAAAGTGAGAGGTAGAGTTTGCTTGATTTGGAAAATAAGTATTAAATTTATTTATTTTTGAAAATAAGTATTTTAAATACTTATTTAAAGTCTGCTTCAGTCCAGTGTGGCTGGCTAGTATAATTAGATAGGAGTCAAGTTCAGAACAAACACTGACAAAGGACATATAATTTCATAGTAGGAAGATTAAGGTCAATCATAATAGTGAACATTTATTGATTTAAAAATATATGTTAAGGAAATTCACAAATAATCTGCAATAACTTGAAATGTATACCCTTTGGAACACTTCCTTTTCTCATGTATAAATTAAAATGTTTGCTGCCTTTTGCAAAATGTCAGTTCTCCAAAAATGTGTCCGTGTATTTCTGTACCTGCAGTGTAGTAAAGCTTTAGATGAAACCCCATAATTATAGTGGCATACTGTCACTTAGGGTCCAAGCAGCAAAATAAACAGTGCCGCTCAGAAATTGTAAAAAAAAAAATGTCTTAGGCACTGTGCTCAGTACTTTATGAGTGTTATTTCATCTAATCCCTATTTTATAAATTAGGAAATTGAGGTTTTGGCAGAATTTGACAGGCTGGTTAGCCAGGGCTCAAAACCAGGCATGTCCAACTCCAGAGCCCTCACTCTCTATACCACGCTCCACTATCTTTCTGTGTGTCTTCAGTCAGTCAGTCCATTTATATAATGTGAGAGCTGCAATTTCTAGGTTCTTTTGGCTCTTAAATTGTAGAAAACTTTATAAAGTTGGGAGGACTTTATTATGGTGAGACATTTAGAGAGAAACTGAAGTCGTGATTGTATTGGCATTTCAAGTTAATAATACCTACCATCGATCGAGCATATACTGTATACCAGGCACCGTGTAACTAAATTACAAACAGATAAATTAATCCTCAAAACAATCCTTTTGACATATGTTTATTGTCCCAAAGAAATATCATAGTTATTCATAAAGAGTCGGCCACATCAAAGACGTAAAAGACACTTGTTTAGATTTCAAAGGGCTTTAGTTATCATAGGACACCACTGTGTTATTGAAAGTAATAAAAAATTGGAATCATGAAGAAACAAATGTTTTTCCAGATTAGTATCTGTAAGCTTTTCTCATGCAATCTTTTGAAGAAAACATTTTTTTAAAATTAGTAAAAGTGATATTTTTTGTCTTTAAAATTTGAAATTATATTCTCAGACTTCTCTCTTGAAAATAGTTTCACATTACAGGTAAGAAGTTTCCAGTAGTTTGGACTATTTGAGACAGTGAGAACAACTAACCTGTGTGTGAAGCACCCTGTTTCAAACTTCTCATATTGACACTATGAGATACTCGGTTGTACCTTCATTATAACAGATGCTTATAAATATGGAGTTGTTTCTTCATAGCTGGTACTTTTTGTCACTTAGCCCTAATTTGCTTAATTCAAGGACACATATTGGGGAGCTAGTTTATGGATGACTTTGCCGCAATAATCAGATTATTTTAGTGTTATTTCATCATAGTAGCCTGAAATGCGATTTTTATTCCTTTAGTTAGCATACCATCTCATTGGAAATATTACAAGCAAGCTACTGACAAAATTTAGGCCCAAGTTCATCTGGTCTTTAGCAGGAATAGCTAGAAGATTCTCAGTACTTCCAGAGATCTCAAGAGAAATGCCCTGTTTTGTATCTGATCAGCTACCTTCTCACCTTGAAGTCCCGTGTATTTGCTATAGCAGGGCTTGGCAAACTACTGTCACCTCCTGTTTACAGACAGCCCACAGGTTATGAATGGTTTTCACACCCTGGCCAGTTTGGCTCAGTGAATATCAACTTGTCAATTGAAGGGTCGCAGGTTCAATTCCTGTCAAGGGCATGTACCTTGGTTACTTTCTCTAAAAATCAATGGAAAAATGTCCTTGGGTGAGGATTAACAACAACAACAAAAAAAAAAAAAAAAAAGAAAGAAAAGAAAAGAAACAATGATTTTCAATGGTAGAAAACAAAAAAAAGAATATTTTATTAAACCTGAAAATTATTGAAATTCAAGTTTTAGTGCTCATAAGCAACATTTTAATGCATTACAACCACATTCCTTCACTTATGTATTGTCCATGGCTACTTTCTTGCTATGATCACAGAGTTGAGTAGTTTGTAACAGAGACCATATGGCCTAATGATGCTTCCTATCTGGCTCATTATAGAAAATTTTGTTGACCACCGACGGTAAGATCAGGTCCAAACTCTTTCCTAGCATAGCATACAAAACCTTTATGACTGGCTCCTGCTACCTGACTGCTTCACCGTCTCCACTCCTCTCTGGTAAACAGCCTGAGCTCTACCCGTTCTGAACTCACCATTCTGAACTACTAGAACTTCTTACACTCTGACATGCTTTCTGCACATCTAAGTATTTTCCCGTGTCATTCCCTTTACACAAAATCATTCCTTTCCATCCTGAGAATCCCTGACAAATTCCCATTTGTCTTCCAATATTTTGGCTTAAGCATCCCCTCCCTTCTCTGCAGCCCTTACACCCTGTGCTCTGTTCCCACCTTCCACTCTTTCACTACACAGTAAGCGTTTGGAAGGCAGATATTGTCTCTTGTTCATCTTTTTATCCTTCGTACAGGGTTTCTCAACCTCATCACTACCGGCATTTTTTTACTGGATAATTCTTCATTGCGGGAGCTGTCTTGTTCATTGTAGGATGTTTAGCAGCATCTCCAACCTCCAGCCAATAAATACTAGGTGATCCCTCTTCCCCAGGCATGCTAATCGAGAAAGTCTGCAAACATTGTCAAATGTCCCCTGGTGGACAAAATTGTCCCCATTTGAGAACCACTGACCTAGCGTCTTGCATAGTCACTAACCCGTAGTAGACACTGAGTAAATGTTGAATTCCGTACGTAGTAAAAGACTTGATTCGTTTGAATTGTATACTTCAAATGGATGATTTGTATGATGTACTATTTATATCTCAACAAGGCTGTTTTTAATAAAAAGACATGGTTTACTAACAGCTATTATTAGTGACATTATTATTGTGGTTTTTTTGGTGTTCAAGAATAATTGCCAGAGCAACTGATTGTGTCATGTACTATACTTGATGCCAAAGACACATTATCTCATTTAATACTGATTCCAGACCTGGGAGGTTGACTTCATCTTTTCCTCTTTCTTTGTTGGTAAATGCAGACGCAGAAAAGATTCAGTAACTTGCTCAAAAGTCTCTGCTCTTGTCTGGTTTCAAAGCCTGTCTTTGTATCACTTGACCATGTTGCTTCCACAAGCCAGATATTCGCCACAAGAATCCTAACTTCTAGGTTAAGTGAAAATGCACTTAACTACCAAAGACAATGTGTTTACAGAGCAGATATGAGCAGTTTCTAAATAGCAGGAGCGTTGTTTTTGTTCAAAATGCTAAACACTGTTTCTTATCAGTAGAACTGCCTACATGCTCTGTGGACTATGGTAGGTTTTTGTTTTGTTGTAGCTGTTTGGATTGGTTTGTTTTCTTTGAGTCCACCAAGGGGCCACCTTTTATTTTCTTCCAGGTTCTTAGATCCTCAGGTGGTGGACTAGCTATCCTGAAACATTATAAAAATCTAATATTTAGCCTAAAAAAGAAAAAGAAAATTGACAGGTGGCACTACCAGTTCTGTCTTTCACTTTGCCTTGGAGCAATGGCATTAAAGCAAATGTAATCCAAGACTGGTCATCTTCTGACCAGTTCTGGGCAGTGGAACTTTCTGCAGTGATGGAAATGCGGAAGGTCTGTGCTGTCTGGTAAGATAGCCATATGTAGCGATTGAGCACTGGACATGTGACTCATGTAACTGAGAAACTGAATTTTTGATTCGTTTAATTTATTGACATTTAAATAGCACAACTTTAGACATCTTAGCTTTGACGAAACCACAAACCTAAGCTTAACCCCAGAAAATATATTAGGGGTCAGAGACCCTGGTTTCAGATTGGATAAATTACCCGTGGTGAATACATATAGAAAGGGTAGGAATATCTACTTTCACAGTACAATTTAAAAGGTTACTGGTATACCTCAGCTATGTGATTGGTAGAAAGACAAAATTTCTCTATGGGGGATGGAGGGTTAAACTCACATTGCATTGTTACTTTAACATTTATGAACACCTAGCAAAACATTTTGTATTTTTCTCTTGACTTGAGTGTTAAGTGATAAAATAAATTATCCATTTAGGGGCAATGTTGAGACATTGAGGAATAAAGTGGAAAATGTGGTGTATTTGATTGTTTTGGGCATTTAAGAATTATTGGTTGAGTAAGAGACTTTTGCTTTGTTGAAATTCTCGAATTTTTTTTACTAAAACATTTCTTTTTTTGCTCTTGGTCCAAATGACAACTACATTTAGTAATTTAACAGTAAACTAACAAAATTTTTCTTCTTTGGGTAGATTGCTAAGTATTTTCAGAAGATTCAATGCTTTGGGATATTCTTTTTATACCCATAATATTTTAATTTTGATAAAGAAAATAAAAATGTCATTAAGTTGATATATTTTCATTTCAAATGCCATCCTAAATTAGCTCTAATCTTTGGCAAGTTATAGTTAAACCCATTTTATGCTTTTGCTTGTATGTGTTCATTAAATTTATTAGGTCTCAAAAAAAAAAGCAACTCAATTTTAATGGAGACAGACATCAGCTTTATTTTTTTCTTGGATCTTCAAGAATTATCACTGACTTTTTACTTACATTTACTTTGCCCCAGCACTTACCTTATATTAATTGCTAGTGATTGAAGTTTTAAAATATAGATGCATTCTTCACTTGTCTTGGCCCAAAGGCCAAGAAGTAATAGATGCGTTCATACAGATTATACGTTATTCTTTTCAGTGTTACATATGACCTAATCTAACAATTTGGATGATTTAAAAAATAATTTTTAAGATATATTTTTCCCTTCCCCATGTCCTGCCTTGCTCCTTGTAAGGAAGTGTGATGAAGTTACAGATGTTTGGGATCTGGCTGCAAGAGGTTCACAAATACTGTTTCCATACTGTGGTTTTGGTATTTCCCCTTGCACATGTGTCTTCTTCTTTAGTTTTTTACTCACTCTGTCTAGAGAGAATTGGCTGCTCTATTTGTACACTGATATCAGGTGGGCTCAGTGGAGGCTTTGTCTATGGCAGAAACCAGAATGTCCAGGAGTTGGTGAGCTAATGAAGAAATGTCCTTTAAAGGATTTCCATGTGGAATACTCACCCAGAAAGATGTAGTGCTATTATTGACGGTTTCCTCGATCTCAAATATGCAGCACAGTTCAGCGTGACTCAATATCACCATGCTCCATGTTCTAAGGCAGGGGTGGGGAACCTCTTTTCTGCCAGGGGCCATTTGGATATTTACAATATCATTCGAGGGACATACAAAATTATCAACTTAAAAATAGCCTGCTGTATTTGGTCAAACATTTGATTAACTCACCCCTAATGCCTTGGCAGGGCCAGACCAAATGATTTCGCCATCATATACAGCCCACTGGCCGGACATTCCTCACCCCTGCTCTAAGGGGCACAATTAAGGAAAAAGGCATGCCCCCTGGTCCTCTGAACCTTGGGATTCTGGTGATAAAAATAAAACTCCAGTGACCGTGGTATAAGGCAGATCAAGTCCCCTTAGAGTACGCAGGAGGGAAAGGTTAGTTCCAACTGAGGTGATCAGAAAATGTTGTGTAGAAAAAATGACATTTGAACTAGAAGTTGAGGAAGAGGTAGGATTTTGATAGTTACAGATTGAGGAAAGGGACTCCTGTTGGCAAGAGATAAAGGCACACATACTGGACTAATTTGGGGACAAATGGGAATCTGCTTTGAATATATAGGAAAGGATATGTGAGGGGAAGTTGTGGACAACCCAACTCTCTAGGGTGGTTAGGACCAGACTGGGAAAGAAAAGTGCAGGTGGGGGTGGGGGGGGGGTGGGGAGAGTGAAGTGTTTGTGGTAAGTGATGAGTTTAAGAAGATTCTTCTAGCAGCAGATAGAATAAATAGGGAAAGACAAAAGCAAAGTAACCCCGGGCAGTGGTTATCACAGTCAGACATTTACCAGGTAATCACACCAACAGACACTTGATTTATAAAAGTTGCTCTTTCTTTCTTTCTTTCTTTCTTTCTTTCTTTCTTTCTTTTCCTGGAGAAACAGAACTCTGGCATTTGGCCATCTTAGCATAACCTTTATATAACTTTGGGATGAAAAGAATACTCATTAAAAATCAGTGAAAAGCTTCTAGTTTGTGATTGTTAAATGGATAAGTAGGTATATAGTTCTTGCATAAAACTTTTATATCAGTTCTTTTCCTTATGAATGACCCTGGGCACATTATAGACTGTAATGTAGTGGTTTGATAGTGCATGATTTAAAGTACATTTTGTCCTAATCCACAAGTGTCCTGACAAATGTTAAGCAAAAAGCATGCCTCCCCATGTCCTTTATTCATTTGAGTGATTTTTTTTCCGAAGTATAATACTGAAATGGTGTAGGCATGAAGCCAAGCGACGACCCATTGCCGCCACTGCCACTTTTCATTATGGGCACTATCCCTTCCCTTTGCTTTACTCTGTCTGGTTCACTTGGGCAAATGGACGGGGCTGGTTCATTGGGACAAGTAGTGAGCGTTCATCCCCCTCTACCCCGAGTCCTTACACTGGTATATAAATATTAGACTCTTCAACCAAGGCCCTTTACATTTGTGTATGAGACATTTGATTTTTTCTTTCTGCTTTATTGTTTCCACTTGGTCCAATGCATGGGAGAGGGCTTCAGGGCGGAGGTTAAAAGCATGGCTAGTAGTTTGGGGAGAGGCTCAGGCAAAAGCCAGACACCAGGGGAATGCAGAGGGGCCCCTCAAAGCTCTGGGCTCCAAAGGCTCCTAGTTGTGCTTGAGGGTGAGCATTTCAAAAAGATACCCAGCCCAGCCTGGGGGCCACCGGCAGCCTCGGGATGTGGGTCAGGTGTCGCCCATCTTCTTGATGAGTTTCACCTGCTCACCCCGGAAGTGGTTCTCCAGGAAGTCAAGGAGCTGAAGGTCTTCGTGGTAGAACCCAGGGCAGGCGGCTTCCAGGCGTCCTGAGTTTTGCCCACTCATCTTGGGGAGGCTTCAGCACGTCCTGGAAGAAAATGTGGCCACTGCGCTGGTTTTGCTTCTTGAAGAGACACTCGGCCCATACCCTCGAGAGCCACATCCCCGCGGTGGCAATAGAAGCCCAGAGAGAGGTAGGTGCGGGAGGCCCGCGGTGCAGGCTGGCCAGGCGGTTGACGGCAGCCTCCACCTCCGTGAAATAATTCTGACGAATTTGGGAGCTCATGGTTCGGCAATAAGGAGTTAGGGCAGAGAAAAAAAACACCAGTGTGTTGGCTGGTCTCGGTGGTGGTTCTGAAGGTGGTGACTGGATAAGACACTGGAGAGTGGCCCGAGGCTGGAAGAAGGGGCGTCCCTGAGTCTGTTCCGTCCAAACACTGTTGAAGCAAGAGACAGATCCGGATGACCGAGGGCACTCTGATTCTTTTTTTTTTTTTTTTAAGAACTGACAATTATGAACAGGTTGAATCACCTATGTTTTAGATTATGAGCTTATTGAAGGCTCCTACTAAACAGTAATACTGAGGCACTTAATTTCTTCGAAGAAGTTGGTGGAAGATACATTTTACAAAAATGGAGTTTTTTTTTTACCCCCATTTCCTCCCTCATGTCATCCTTTTCACTATATACATACCCCTTCTCATTACTGATACTTACCAATGTAAGACTCTCTTCCTTAATTTAATAAGTGAGCAACCACTTATTTTAAGGTTCTTGGCTAAGCACTCTCTACATATTATTTCACTCTACATATTATTTAATCTTCATGAGAGTTCTGTGCGGTAGTTATTATTCCACGTTTAGAGATGAGGGGACAGATACACAGAGACGTTAAGTAACTTATCCAAGGACACATAGTAATTGGGAGAGCCAAATTTAAAACCAGAAATGTGTGATTGAAGCTGATGCTTTAACCACTACCTGCAGGTCCTTGGATAACATCTTTTCGTTCAACATCATTTTGTTCTACATCGTTTGGTTATAATGTTGATGAGAAAAAAATAACATCTATTCTTCAGTGGGGCCATGTCTGTGTGGAGTTTGCACGTGCTCCCCATGTCTTCGTGGGTAGGAACTTGTTCTTGTTTATATCTGTTAGCCTATGGAAACACTGGTTTGGTTAGATGTCATTTTGCTTAAAGTCGGTTTCCAAGAATCTATCAATGACTTTAAGTGAGGACTTACTGTACTTCCTTAATCAGTGTCCCTTCCTTGATACTGGATGATGTGATCCCAGTTTGGGTAATGGATGAATACTGGTCCCAAGTAGAAGTTTGCATAGAGGAGTCATAGAATTTTAAGAATGGAAGGGTGTATGGAGGTCATCAGCTCTCAAGTAAAATAAAGTCCTGTGTATCTGGGGAGGGTCTCTATTAACTCAGTTCACATAGTGCATTGGATAGTAACGGTACTAGTAACAGCCTCCAGATGAGGGTAAGGAGCAGGGAGTTAATCATCAAAAACATTGATTCTGTGGGTAGTGGTGAAGGCAGAAAGAGACCATCCATTTGGAATAATATGGTTAGAAGAACTGTCTGATTTGCTGATACCTGGGATTTGCTTCAAAATAATGCAGGAGGAGGGAACTGGAGGTGGGAGGGGCAGGATGGCCATGGTTTGATGGTTCTTGGGTTGTGCGACGAATGCTTGGGTTTTATTATATTTTTCTTTCTATTTTGGTGAATGCTCAAAATTCTTCAAAATGCTTTTACATTTTTATTTGGAAACACCGTTTTCATGATTTTGCAATGATTCATTTATGTACATATTTTCTTATGCAAAATTCTCTTGGATGTTTTAGTCAAAAGAAGAATTTTTTTTCCTAGCATTTGTTCTCTCTTAGAATGTCCTTCATTTCCTTTTCTGATTACTTGCTCAGGAAAGAACTCAACTTTTCCAATGCTGAAGGTGAAGTTACTTGTCAGCTGCCGGTATGGCTGCAGCATTAGTATAATTTATCTCATTTCTCTTATGAGTAACTTCTCTTTGACATTAGTTTTCAACTCAAAGACTTGGCTTGCATTGTTCTTGTTAGTAAAAAAAAAAAAAAATTGCTAGGATGTCCTTAGTAATTGGAGTCAGCTGCACTTAAGACTGTTCAGCCAGACTGTTATTCTAGCCTTCACTAGTAGGGTTTTTAACACCAGTTTGACCTTACTTTGAAACATTCTCAAAATACCATACTTTAATATCGATTTATATACTTTCATATTAAGGCAGGGCAGGGTCCCTGGGGGGGAAATAATGAAACTCTTACTTTCCACAAATACAGGAATAAAGGTTGATTTTTTCTGATTTTCTTTCTTTTTCAAGAAAAATAGGGAAGGACTTTGGGTAAAGTTTTCCCTTGGTTAGGGCATAATGTTTGCAAATGCATTCTAAGTATGGAAGTGACAGAAAGATAAGACACCTACACATCAGGTGGGCCTGTGTTTCTTCCCGTTGCTTGAGGATTTAGACTGAATCCTCTGTTTGTAGCACTGAGCAAATGCTCAATGGATTTGTTTCTCAGTGCTAAATGCTGAGTTCACATGACATTAGGCCAATTATATTTTAGGCAAGTGTAAAGCCCAAATTTTATAAAAAATTTTGAAAATATTTTATGTTTTTGTTTATTCCAGGGGAATACAGTTTTCTGATTGGTCACTGGTATACTCCCATCTAGTAGAATGTCAGGGGCAGAGTACATTGAGGAGTGTAGATATTCTTTTTTTAAAACTAAATGGATGAAAAAAGCTATGGTACATTTATACAATGGAATACTGCACAGCCATAAAAAAAAGAAGAAGAAGAAGAAGGAAATCTTACCTTACCTTTAGGGACAACATAGATGGACCTGGAGAGTGTTATGCTACATGAAATAAGCCAGTCAGAGAAAGACAATTACCATATGATTTCACTTATATGTGAAATCAAATGAACACAATAAACTCACAAACAAAATAGAAACAGACTCATAGATGCAGAGAATAGACTGACAGCTGTCAGAGGGGCTGGGGGACTGGGTGAAAAAGATGACGGGACTAAGCAAAGGAAAAAAAAACACACCGCTTAGACACCGACTACAGTATGGTGATTACCAGAGGGAAAGGGGGCAGGGAGGGATCCGTGGTGATGGAAGGAGACGTGACTTTGAGTGGTGAACACACAATACAATATACAGATGTATTCTAGAACTGTATACCTGAAACTTATATAATTAACCAATGTCACCTCAATAAATTCAGTAAAAAAAGCAGACTGAGAGAGGCTGATAGTATTCTCAGGACCAGCAAATTCATAGTAGGCAACTGGACTCCCTCCCATCTCTTCGGAGCCTTCCATGCGTGTCTCAGGACCCTCGAGCCAGTGCCTGTGAAGGCCTGGAGCGCTCCAGACAATAGCGCACGCTCGTCTCCTCGTGCTATATATAGGAATTGAGCAAGTGCTTCATCATGAACCGCCCCTCCAGGCACCTCTCCTTCTGCTGACGCAAAATCCTCAGGCACCCAGTAAGCGGTCCTTTTTGAGTTTAAAGTGCTGGCTACTTTATTTACGTTACCTTTCGGAAATGTTTGGCCCGGTGTTCTTCATAAGATAGTAAAGTCTGTGGAAGATTAAAATTTGATAACGGTTTAGCCTCCATAACTAAAAAGCTCGCTCTTTCACAACACAGCCATCCTCGGCATGTTCGTGAGCTGTCACGTTTGCTTGCATTAACCCTGTATCTTCTCAACTTCTCCAGGTCAACAAGGGGGGTTGTTTTTCAGTTGCTGAGGAAGCTAAAGGTTCAAGAGCATTTCTTACTAAGTCAATTTACATCAAAGAATAATTTCATATAGATTAACGGAAATAATAATACCGGTAAGATTTCCAGACCGGGGTCATTACAGCATTGAGAGTAGGCCCCCCCCAGTGACAAATTGCTGTAAACCTGTTTGGCTCCCGACCACAAGGTTTAAAACATAAAAATATCAAAGTGCTTAAATTTTTCTCTCTGTTCCCTTATCAGAAATATTCATTTAGACCATAACAACTGTTAGAACAAGATAACAACTCCAGGCCAGCTGTCAAATGTTTACCATTATCAAAACTCTCCCTGGAGGGAGATGCAACTTTGGCTCGCCTCACCGGCAGTAATTTAATTTTTCCTTCATTCTGACTCGGAAATGGCAGCATTTTTCAAAGCTTCCTCCCACTGATGGCTGAAATTTTCCCTGTGAAATGATTTCCACCAGTCTTGAATCTCTCTTGTTTCTGCCGTCTTCACCTTTGCTGATGGTTCTGCAACTCATCACCAGCTATGCAAACTGACAGTTCACATCCTGGGGCAGCAGCGGGGTCTGGCCCGCAGAAAGGAGCAGCCTGCCCAAATTTACGCTCCCAAGATCTCTTAATTCACAAAAGCATTTGCTCCAGTTCCTGTTCTCGGCTGCAGGGGCTGCGGAGAGGGAGTGGGGGCTGGGGCAGGACCGTGGGGAGAATGTTCTGAAGAGAAGAGAGGCTCCCTTCACACTCTACTGAGTACACAGACTGGGGAGATGAAAACCAGACGGGGAGAGGCATTTCCAGCCATCTTGCTGATCTGTGCGGGAGTTCATTGAACTGTACAGCATAGCACCAGACCCTTGTGTCAATGAAGGTTACTTTTAAAGTTTGTTCTTAAATCTTCAGCACAAATATGCCTCCTTCCCCCCCCCCCTTTCCTTTTAAACTTACGGTGACAAAGAACATCAAAATTAAAAAGAAGCAAAAAGATCAATATGGCCATGAGGATGGCCAGAAATCGCTTTCCTCTCTGCAGAGTTCTGTTTCCTAATGAGAGTGGACAGAGGACGTTTTAGGTTTGATTCGAATTTCATGTACATGACATATTTCATTTTTCCCCCCTTTCCTCCCCAAATTCAACCCAGGCCACTTGATTGCAGAAGCTGCCAAAGCTTCCCTGGCTGCTTCTAAGATGCTCCTGGAATTTGAGGTGGCCTTTTATCTTCTCGGGAGAGACATATTTTTATCCTTTTCTCTGCAGCCCCTCGACTCCTCTGCAGAGGGCTCATCGCTGTCCGTGCAGGCGACCCAGACAGACAGCTGGTGCATTGCTGTTCCCCAGCACAAGGTCCCCCATGTACTGGTGTGCCAGTTTGGGTCAGTCTGAAAATTGCTGTCGAGTATAGATTGTTTAAAATGACTGACCTCTTTGGTGTATTTCTATCTGCTCCCCACTCCCCCACATGTCTAAAATGACCTACTCAAATGGGTAGGTTGTTTTCATGGCTTTGAATGGGGAACTATAATTAAAGTAACAGTGACAGAACCCTGAGCGAGAGAGGCAGATCTGGATTCTAGGCTTTGCTCTTCCTCTGTCTACGTTTTTCGATTTCTTTCCCTGTAACCCACACCATCACACTAAAAGAATGGGGATTATGAGTGATAACATAATCAAGTCCAGAATTTGGATCCCACAAACTCAGAATGTCTGGTTACCCTGAATTGAAGTGGGTCTTTGAACTGTCTCTGAAGTTGGTTATGAAAGTTGGTGTTTTCAATAATATTTCAGAAGATAGCATTCACTCACTAAAGAAAACAAAAACATTGCAAACATCTTTATGCATATAGTTAGTTGTATACAACATCCTAATTATGGGTGTTTTTTATATCAAAGTAGATAAAACAGACTTCTGCCTCTCAACAAGTATTCTTTTTTTAAAATATATATATATATATACACACATATATATATACACACACACACATACATATATTGATTTCAGAGAGGAAGGAAGAGGGAGAGAGAGAGAGAGAAACATCAGTGATGAGAGAGAATCATTGATTGGCTGCCTCCTGTACGCCCCCCATTGGGGATCGAGCCCACAACCCAGGCATGTGCCCTTGACCGGAATCAAACCTGGGACCCTTCAGTCTGCAGGCCGACGCTCTATCCACCGAGCCAAACCAGCTAGGGCAACAAGTATTCTTAAGTATAACTCAACTGTTTCCTTGTTTAAGGCTGGCCAATTCCCTAATTGTCTAAATGAGAGGTATTTTTTTTTTAATCATCTTTATCCTAATTAAGTTGTTTGTTTAATTTATTGGGGTGACATTGGTTAATAACATCACATACATCTTATGTGTAAAGTTCTATCTGTATATCATCATCTGTATTTGCATCATGTGCTCACCACTCCTAGTCTGAGATTTCTTCTGTCACCATATATTTGACCCCCATAACCCTCTCAGCACCCCCCCCCCCCCCACCAGCCCTTCCCCTCTGGTAACCACATACTATTGTCTGTGTCTGTAGCTTTATTTGTTTTGTTGGTTTGTTCCTTTCTGTTTTCTATCCCACATATGATTGAAATCATATGGTTCTTGTCAAAGAGGTATTTTTATTCTCAACAGTGCTTTGGGAATGCACACTTGAGGAGCTTACATGTTGGTTGGGGATTCAAATAGCAAGAGGCAATGGTAGGTGCTAAATTCCAGAAGAGGCAATATGAAAAGTAAGTGCGCTAGGAATTCTAGGTCAGTGGGGGTATTTGGGAGGTTTTGAAATCATATACCTATATATGTTCTTCTCTGAACCTTCCAAATATGTATGTGTGTACACACACACACACACACACACACTAGGCAAATTTTGTAAAATTTCCAGAGCTTGATGTAGTCTGTGCTGCATAAAATGTTTAATTGACATATACATGGAACCTCCTTCCACTGATTTTATTTGGCGGAGGAGTTCTTATAACAACTGCTTTTTCTTGAGTACTGGGTACCACGCATTTGTGCTGGACAGTGTTCCAAACTCTCTTTTAAATGATTCAGAGAGGACTCAGGAACTCAGATGTCCCATGTTATGTGGGGGCTCTAGCAAATTACCTGCCTTTACAAGGTGGCTGCCCCTACTTCATGCCATGTTGGCACTGCAGAAATGTGGGCTTGGCGTTGGCAAACCTTCCATTTAGTCCAGAGGGACAGGAAATTCACATTTTTATGGTGATTTTCTGATTTTTAAAGCAGTACAAGCCACATAAAAAACGTTGGTGAGCCCTAACCGGTTTGGCTCGGTGGATAGAGCGTCGGCCTGGGGACTGAAGGGTCCCGGGTTCGATTCTGGTCAAGGGCATGTACCTGGGTTGCAGGCTCATCCCCAGTAGGGGGTGTGCAGGAGGCAGCTGATCGATGTTTCTCTCTCATCGATGTTTCTAACTCTCTATCCCTCTCCCTTCCTCTCTGTAAAAAATCAATAAAATATATTTAAAAA
The DNA here is from genome assembly GCF_000147115.1 of Myotis lucifugus. Taxonomy (NCBI): domain Eukaryota; kingdom Metazoa; phylum Chordata; class Mammalia; order Chiroptera; family Vespertilionidae; genus Myotis; species Myotis lucifugus. Next base: position 3,059,021 of record NW_005871147.1, on the reverse strand, counting down.
AAAAACAAAAAAACCCACAACACGGTGACTTTTACATTATATACTCAATCCCATTTCATCCTCACAGTATCCCGATAGGGGAGGTACAACTCTTTCTACTTTCCCACTTTCAACCTAGCTCATAAGTAGCAACAGTGGAATTCTACTCCAGATCGGTCTCACTGCAAAAACGACGGTGTCACCGTGCTCCTGGGCTCTGCCCCAGACTGGTGGGAGCGGTGCTGGGGGGAGTTTGGCAGAAAACTGCTGTTCAGTTACAGCCGGGCCCTTAACAAAATGACCACATCGTGTAGACTGTACTGTAGAGTTCTCATCTTCCAGAGAACAGTTATTTATGGCTTTGGGGGAATTAATTATAGCATGAAGGTATTGGTGGCTGTAAATATCAAACAAAAGCCCTCTTGCCTTTGCTGCAGATTTATTATTTCAACCTCTTGGTACTTCCAGAAAAGCGGCACACATACTCTGAGTTGGTTGTAGAGTTCTTCAGGTTTCAGTAAGAGGGGCAAAAGTATTAGTGGCAATTTTACAAGGCCTGACCTTGCCCGAGAGAGGAGAAACCAGTAGTTCTCAGGGTCTCCTAAATACTTAATCACTTTTTGTTAAAATTCTAAATGAACTCTGTGGCCTGAAGAAGTTAACACACCTCCACAAACCCGCCTTCAGCTGGTGCGATGGGGCCCGTTGTTATTATTATATACAGCTGTAAAAAGCTGGTTACATCGCATAAATTGCATTGAAACACGTAGGCCGCAAGATTACTCCAGAAGAATTGTATTGCTTGTTCAGTCATATATTTTGATCTTTATTGCCAGTAGTTTATTCTCCTGAGAGTTGGGGATTAGCCTTGCTTTTAATGTAAGAAGTGTATCTATGCGGGCAAAAATATAAAATGAAAATAGATTTTTAATGGCAACTTTGGTTCTTAGCATTAATTTTACATGCATTTTTCATTCTGAACTTTTAAACAGTTTTGAGAAACATGTGAGAGATTTGTGAACAGGGGCAAGAGAGGGTCAAATGTATCAAATCCTGGGATTCCAGCAAATGTAGGATTTGTGGAAGAGCCGAGGAGCACACATGTGTGGGGAATGTAAATTAAAATAAAACCTCACTGGGTGGAGGCTTTGAGAAGTGAGCCCACCACGTGAAGGCAAATGTCTGAAGCGTTTGTCTTCTTAATAAATTAACCAAATATTAAAATAAACATTAATTTTATCAGTCTCTCTCTCTCTCTCTCTCTCTCTCTCTCTCTCTCTCTCTCTCTCTCTCGATGAAAGTGTTTCAGGAAAAATCATAAAAGAATCTATGGTAGCTTGGAGTTGTTTTCTTTGAAGTCCCTGGCCATGAGGTTAATTGCCAAAACTGCTTGTGGAAAAGGTGGTAACAATTTAACAAGACTGTACAACTGCAGAGACTTAGATGAATATCAGGTGTTTGCAGATGTGTTTTTTTTCCTAACAGGAAAGGGGGTGGGGAGGAGAGGAGGAACAGAATGAGAAACAGGGGAAGAGAGAGGCCTGAATAAAGTCCCAGCTAAACAGCCAATAATTCTTTGTTTGCTTAGCCAATCATCCTGTAATTGGCCAGGAGGTTAATAGGAGTCTATTGATTGGTCAGGAGGAGTGCTTACTGCGGCTGTTTTTACAGTATGCGCCCAGACAGAAGGCTGCAATTACTGGAGCTCTCATTCCCACTCTTTAGGGCCATTGCTGCCCTGATTTATGAAACCTGATCAGCTTGCTGTTGGCAATTTATGTTTTAAGTGTTGCCTTCTGGGTCTTTGCTGCTTATGGGTCGCTGTGCTATTTCTCATCATTTATTGTGGTCATTTGAATAGGTAAGCTTATTTATGACTTATTGAAGTAGGAATACATTAAAAATAATAACCACCACCCACGTGGACTGGAAAGTGGGAGCAATCATACGAGATGTGTGTTAGAGTCCTACCTGTTCTAGAAATAGAAAGTCTGCTACCCGCGTAGCATTTCCAATAAATAGATCGAGACATAAAGGACGTAATCCCATATCTGCCTTCCACAGACCTGTTTCTCAGCGTCCCTCCTTGACTCCCACTTATGGATTACCCTTGGGTTTCCTTTGTGTCACTTCCAATAATGAGACGTGGTCACTGGTATTTCAGAGGTAAGGAAACTGAGGCCTGTTTAGAAAGTCTTGAACCAGCCAGACTGCTGGTGACAGGGCTCTTCTGTCTTAACCCATCCCGACCTGGTCCTGACCTTCGCTTTCCTAATAAGGTACTTACCTCACCGTTTCATTTCTCACTTGCTAACCTTGGCTATAAATCCTCCCATGGCTCACGATCTTGGTTTCCCACCCCCGCTCAAACCTACATTTGTAGTTCAGAGTTCCCTGGGAGCCCTGTGGAAGGAGAGTAAATCTCTGCTGATGATAAGGCCCCTGAGCCACAGATTTCTGTGTAGCCACGTCGAGCAACTGGATTTCACCTACACTCCCAACCTGTCCCTTAAGGCTGTGTGACCATGGCTACTACCGCAACTGCTACTGCTGCTTCCTGTTTCTCCTACTTTTTAAATTTTACTACTACTTAAAAACAAACGCGTGAAGGACTTTTGCAAATCCTCTCATTGCTTCTAAAGGTATCCATCACTCAGCATCCATATTTTGATGGACTGCTCGATTCCAGGCACTCTTGCAAGTGCTGTGGATACAGTGGTGATGTCAGTAGACCACAGCTGTCCCTGCTGATCGTGCCTCTGAAAACATGGTGATCGTTCCTAAGACCTGCCGAACTTTCTGGCAGAAGTGTGGCAAGCACCAACCCCACAAAGTGACCGTACCTGAGGGCTGGGATTCCGTGTATGCCCACAGAAAGCGGTGTTATGACAAGAAGTGGAGGCGCTGTGGTGGGTAGACCAAGTTAACTTTCTCAAGAAAGGCTAAATCTCCAAAGAGGATGGTGCTGAGGTCTAAAAGCATGGAGCTCCGCTGCAAACCTCAGAGTGGGCCGGCTAGTAAGAGAGGATAAGCATTTTAAGCTAGGAGGAGATAAGAGAAAGAGCCAAGTGATCCAGTTCTAAGCTTCATGTTTTATTTTATTACGAAGAGTATAAAATCCTGCGGTTATATTTTTAAAAAGAACCAAAAAAAAACCACAAAAAACAAGGATCCCAATTTTGCAGCTGCCTGCTCGTTTTCCTCTAGTTTGGTGAGCACACCTCCCTCTACAAAGAAAGCAGTGAAAGATAAGGTTGCCTCACCTGAGCCAAAAGATCTACAAACAGCCTCCCAGAGATTTATTTTTTCCTGTAAGAGAACTTCTTATTATTGAACCATTGTTATTTGTGCTGTCTGTCCTTCTTCCTTCTGTTAAAATTTTTCTTCTATCGTGTTGTTGTAACTCACAATTTTTCTCATCTTCTTGAGCTCACTAAAGCTCAAAAGAACTGGAGTAGTTTTCTCCCCTCTCTGTCAAGAGTACATACAGGGAGCTCTCTTCCTCTTCCTGTTGCTTCTGCAAATAAGAGTGGGTTTCTCCTGCCCTCCCCACTCATGAGCTCACATTAGAAGTCTATTCTGACTGTGAGTCCATCTTTAGTGAGAGTGAGACTCTTTTCAGCTATTCTGGCTAACCTGTTGTTACCATCATGTTATTGTGTAGGAGAGTATCAATCTGACCTGTCTCTCGGTGTGGTAATTATGGCTCAAGTAAACAGGATGGAGCCAAGATCCAGGCAAATCTCCTGTAGTGTAGTCTGCTACCAGTTCCACTAGACTTTGAGAATATCACTCCTGTCTTTCTCCCTGCTTCATATCTAGGCAAGATGACACTTTCGGTCTTCTTGCTACATTATTGTTTTTATTATGAATATTGGCGGGAAACAGATGACTATGTGCTTAAAAGATCTGACCTCACCCCCGCCCAATATAATGTGATATTTCCTATTTACTTAATATGAAATTCATAAGAGAAAGTAGTTTGGTACTTTTAGATAGACTGATATGTTCTTCATTCTTTACCTTTATCATAAGCCAAAAATCTCAGAGCCCCAGAGAAAGGTTCCTGAAATGCTTTCTCTCCACCATTGTATGCCCTTAGAACCCTTGTATTGGTTTATTGTTTTCTTGTGTGTGTGTGTTTCCTAGACTTCACTGTGTACCTCATTATTAACTTTTATATCAGAACTCAACAGCATTTTTAAGATTCTTTAGTAACACAGTGATGTCTGAACTTCTATCTTCCCATTTGTTGGTAGAGCTGCTACTGTTTTCCAATGGAACTAACAACCACCCACCACCAACAACAAAATTGAACAATCCATGTTCTAAAACTAGACAGTTTAAAGGTCTCATAGTTTTAGTGTCCTTTCACTGCTGATAAAGGAATTATGAGAAAGGAGAATAAACAGGCCACAATCCATTGTTGAAGAGAAGAGACGCAAAAGGGCTAAGTAAGCATGGTGTTCATCCCCTAGGACCACTTGGTTCTCTTGAAGTTCCTTTCCTTTAGATCAGTGGTTCTCAACCTTCCTAATGCCGTGACCCTTTAATACAGTTCCTCATGTTGTGGTGACCCCCATTTTCATTGTTACAAATTGAAAATAATTAAAGCATAGTGATTAGTCACAAAAACAATATGTAATTATATATGTGTTTTCCGATGGTCTTAGGTGACCCCTGTGAAAGGGTCGTTCGACCCCCAAAGTGGTCGCGACCCACAGGTTGAGAACCGCTGCTTTAGATAGTTGTCCCACTGCCTTTCTTTTGTTTTATTTTGTTTTGCGCCAGCCATGCCCTTTGCTGCATGATCATTTGGGGAGGGGGAGACAGAGAGAGGGAAGGAGGGAGGGAGGAAGGAAGGGAAGAAGGAAAGAAAGAAGGGAGACAGGAAGGAAGGAAGGAAGGAAGGAAAGAAGGGAGACAGGAAGGAAGGAAGGAAGGAAGGAAGGAAGGAAGGAAGGAAGGAAGGAAGGAAGGAAGGAAGGAAGGAAGGAAGGAAGGAAGGAAGGAAGGAAGGAAAAGGAAAGGAAGGAAGGAAGGAAGGAAAGGAAAGGGATAAAGAACACTTATGTAACAAAGCAGAGATTGTGAAATGAAGGTTGGAGCATGTGCAATATTTAGAGATATAACTACTTATACAACTTTGGGCACTGACTCAGCCATGACACATTCACCTTTTTGGGAGAACTCAGAGAGATTTCTTGGCAAAATTCTGTGATTTTTTTTTCATAGTTCTGGAACAAAATTGCTACCACCAATTTTAATATCCTTTTTTATTCTTTAAGGTATTTTGAATTTATTGACTGATTAAGCTAAATGGGTCTTTAAAAATACATTAGGAAAACACATTTATCTTTTTTGGAAAACATATACAAGGTGTTATTGATCTTCAAGACCAACAAAATAATGATTCTTTTCTACCATATAGATATATATCTGCATTTTGTTTATAGGAAAGTGTCTATAAACAGAAATTATTCTCAAGTAAATGCTGAACAAAGTTAAAGGAAAGAAATAAGAGAAAGAGTAGTACTATTTATTGAGCAGCACTCAAATTTGTCAGACCACAAAATTATTTGTGGTTAATTAATCTAGGTGCTGGGAATGGTGTTAAATGAAGCATGTGGCATTCTTGTCTCAAGGAGCTTTCTTTTAAACTTTTTTATTGAATTTATTGGGGTGACATTGGTTAATAAAATGAAATTATAGAGTTTTCAGGTATAATTCATCATCTATATATCGAATTGTGTGTTCGCCACCCCATAATATTCTTGAGAATCTAAAATGACTTGGATTACTCACTAGAATATTTATTTTTTTATGTTAAAAGGAATGAAATTTTTGTGAATGAAGATACTGGCACCAAATGTAAATTTGAAATATTCTTTTGATTGAATGCAACTGTTTTTCTTGTTTGTTTGTTTTTGGCTTGCAAAAGACAAAATACTCATTTCGGGAATGTGTTTCTATCTGCACTTTTCCTTGAAATTGACTTTTGAGTTTGGAAAAGTGACAGTGAACATTATAGAGAATTTTTAACGATACATTTCAGGCATCATGAAAGGTGTGTGCATGGCTCTCTTGTGTAAGATGACCTCAACAAGTTCATTTTACTACACAATGAGGAAAAAAAAGGTGTAAGAACCTTACATATAATAAAAGATGATTCTCCATCCTAGAGCATGGATTAGAAACTTTGACAGAAGCAAAAATTAATAAGCATACAGTTTGATATGAATTTTGGAGAAACTTATCAGAGACAAATAGGAGTGGGTCAACTAAATTGATATATTTATTGGAAAACTTGAATTGGGGCAATAAATATGTCCTTAGGCTTTGGTGGCATTGTAAAGTATTTGTGCTTTATTCTTTGTGATTCACTGCTTTATCAACAGAGGTGAGCCTTTGTGTTCAGAAATGGATAATTCACACTTAAATCTTGTGTTCTCTATTTAATCAAGCTTAAATTATAGGTTAAGAGTGGTGTCCCCCCCTCCTCCCCCCCCAAAAAAAAGAGAAAACTACCTACAAAAAAGTGCAGTATTTAGCTTGAATCTTAATTTAAATTTGCCACCCAAGGCTGAGTTTTTACATCTGTCTAGGGGCAAACACCTCTGGGATTTGTCAATAAGCAAAAGAAAAATATTGGCTTTCAGATAACAGGCATTTGGGGAGCTGGCGACGGTCATGCAGGCGAGAATGTTCAAATGACTCCAGCTCTTCCTAGCTTCATTAGGCCAGGCTGGCAGATCCCATATGGCATTATGGAAATGAGCAAATGAAAACCATATTGATCAGCATCGAGAACAAATGTGAAAAAGGTGGTCTCGGAGAGGCGCCGAGGAGAAGAATGCTTTCCCGGTCAACCTGATAGGCCCTTGTTAAGGCCTTTTAATCATTTATTAACGTGACCCTCCTCCTTCCCTTTCCACTCAGATTACCTCAGCCACAGAGCATCCTGCTCCATTTATCTTTTAATGTTTCCTTTATTTAATTTATTTTTTAAGCTCTAAGT
>NW_005871147.1:2977024-3049524 GCF_000147115.1 Myotis lucifugus | reverse complement strand
TTGTTTTCATCCAACATCGGCTGCGTTCCTGTAGTTAAGCTACATCTCTGAGTCATTTTAAAAATCAAGTGAGACCTGCAAGGCTGCTACCTTTTTAAGATGTATTTTACTGAATTCATGTCGCTATTGTAAGTGTTGGTGATTTGGGTAGTGAAACTGTTACCAAGATTAGAGAGATTGCATTAATATTTCATCAAATATCAGGGTATCTTCATCCAGTCTTGAATAAGTTCAATACTCATGTCTCAACCATGAGATTCAAGTTGCACAAATAGCTAGCTGACTGGGGCTGGTATTTGCTTAAAGGGAGGAAGGGATCGTGCATGAGGCAGCACGGAAGCTCCCGTAAAGGAATTCTGTTTAGAAATTGGTGAAGACGCCGACTAGTCCGACTACACTTGTGTACAGTGAAGGTCTTATACGCTTAAAAAATACTAACAAATGCAAAAGTTAACAAATACCAAAATGCTAAAGGCTCAGCAACCTTACATAAAATTTACAATTTATTTTCAGAAATGTATTTCTATGTTGTAGCTATATGAGGAAGTTATTTATATATCAGCTTGCCTAGTTTCTTGACACAATTTAACATCAACCAATCAAAATATATGTAACCATGATTTTGCTCATTTTAAGCACAAACTTATGAATCCATATGAGTTCATAAATTTTCTCCTTTAAAGCCTTAGAGTTATAGTCTTCACCGTCTCAGCTAGGATTTTTTTTTTTTGCCTTTGATTACTCAATAAGAATTACACGTAGGAACAGAAAATCAATATGTTTACTTCTGCTTATTTTCCAAATTGAATGTTGCTGTGGTTTAATATCAGAGAAGGTGTACCCACTGTCAGCTCAGAGAGGTTTCGTTTGGTTTAGTTTCAAATTCCCGGTGATGGTTGTTGTTACCTCCAACAACAAATTATCAACAAAAGTAAAATTTCTTATCACTCCGTTTTTATCACAAGAAGTAGTATGTGAAATGAGGAAGAAAATCGGGAGGTGATCGCAGGTGAATGTATGTCTAAATCCTTTTATTCCTGACTTAAAACAGTTGGTAAGCCGACTCATGATGTGTGGACTTTTTGTTGAATTAAGATTAGAAAAAGTGCAGGCAGCTCTGTGGTGAATACCTTTATACAGAAATCCTGTGCATTTTCAGCATCCTTGAGGGGGAGGGAGAACTATATTGAAGTGCAAACATTTGAGTAAGGTTGGAATGACTCAACAATAGTGAAAAGGGTCTTGGCTTCATTCATTTCTTTTCAGAGGCAGGCAAAGGGAGGGCCTTTGTCTTTTCACTGGAGCTTTGTTATTGTGCTTTGTTTGTTGTATTTTGACCTAAAAGATGCCCCCCCCTTTTTTTTATCTGTAATGTAATGTATGGTTCAAGACAAACATGGTTTATTTGTGCCTTTTTCTGATTAATTCCTTTTTAAAAAATCTACCGTAAGATCTCTCAGAACCCAATCTAGAACAGATAAATTCTGTTTGCCTGTATATTCTAAGCAAAGGATAAGTTTCATTAAATTAGTATACATGGTTCAATTAATTCTTTTGAAAATTTCCTGCAACTGAGGTTACAAGAAAAATTTGTTAGTTATCTTTGATTCAAATAAAAACACATATTGAAAATGGAATCATCTATAAATACATTTGTCCAAAATTTTTCTGTTCTACTAGATTAAAAAAAATATAAATGAAGTGCAGGGAAGTACAGTTCATTTAAAGTTGCTTTTTATGTCTACAGCAGGGTGTGTGTGTGTTTGGTTTTTTGTGTTTTGTTTTTTGTTGTTGTTGTTTTTTGCACATTTTTTGCACGTTAGAGTGGCTTGACTTCTTAACAAGTTATCTGATTCCTTGATCAGAAAAACTTTATAAAGAGTGGGTTTGTAAAATGTTACTCGGTGACTCTGCAGAAAGCCCTACCCTGCTCGTATAGGGAATATGTTGCACTTATGTAATTGCTATTGGCTTCCTTGACTGTTCATATCCAGAGTTTCCAAGCGTTGTTTTAATAAAACGCGTTCAGGCATCGAGGCCGACAGCTAATGTTTCCCCTCCCTGTAGCTCTGCTGCTGGACCGCGGCTCAGCCAGGCTCGGAAGTCAGCTGCGCCTGTGGGAGCCAACTCCGCTTTGACTGCCGCAGTTATACACCATTTGTTTTCTAAATATCACAAAAGTTTTCCTTTCCGTTTACTGGGGCTTTAAAAAAAAATCATTGCTTCGGGCTACATGCTTACCATTTTGTCAAAATTCTGTGCCTCCCAAATATTTAAAAAAATAGAAATAAAAAAGGTCATGGGCTGGTTACTGATTGTGGCGGATAACACGGTGGTCGCTCCAGTTACAATTGTGCCTGAGGTGGGGGATGGGAAAGGCCCTACTGGTGGCTGCTTTCCTCACTTTGGGGAGCTTTGATGTGTTCCTGCGACTGATATAAATGCACCGGGGTTCAGGGAGGGGCAGCTGGCTGGCAGCGACAGATTAAAATATTTCTGACCCACAAAAGTAACCAAATGCCCATATTTCTTCATTTACCATAATTAATACCTTGTATTTCCACTGACTTTGATAAAGTGGCTTCCCTTCTCCCACCCCCTCCCCCTCCCCCTCCCCTCTGTCAACTTTGGGAAGACTGCAAAGAGATCTGTAGTTAAAATACTCTACAGATGATGAGGGAGAGCATGTCTTATAAAAGCTAACATCAAAAGTCTCAATTAGGCTGCTGCCCAGCCGGAAGCTTAGAACCACATTAAAATGGAAACGTTTATTTCATTTTTAGTGTACTGTATTTCAGCAGCAAGGGTCACAATCTCAGAGCAAAATGAAACATTTTGGTTTGGCCGTCAAGTGAGTCCACATTTTGTTATAAATGTACAACTACAGGAAATGGAGGAAAAGAAAAGTGTTAAGCATTTCTTATAGAATACTGTTAAAGAGGAATTTGGTGCACTTGGAATTTAGAAGAAGCCTGGGATGGATTTTGGTCATGTTACAAGGTCTACTCGTTGCATTTAATGTGAAGCAGTTGTCCTTATTTCATTATCCCAGAACACAGTGTTTTTCAATGTATCTTTAAAAGACGGAGACCATGGCATCAAGTGTGCCTATAGGTTTAGGCCATATTTGATGGATCGTGTGATTACACCGTGTCTTTTTTTTTTTCTTTCATTTTGCACCTCGTTGTACACATTTCTAAGAGAAAAGACAGACGATGTCTTAATTTGAAACAATCTAAGTAATGGTTGAGCAAGCCATCTGGAAAGGTGATGTCAGCTGAGGGCAAGGGTGGCTGCTGGTGAGGGGCGTGGTCTCCCCCTCCCCCCAGCACACACACCAGCCTCCGCAAATCCAGTTTCATGGTGCCTGAGTCACTGTCTGGTTGGTTGAACTCATGCTCCTCAGCTGATAGTTAACTAGTGGCTTGTTCTGGAAAACGATCAGTTCTGCCTTCCCTGTCCTTTACCTACCTGAGTGCCGGACAAAGATGAGCAGCGCTGATCTGCTATGATGGACAGAATTCGATTACATTACTCTCTCATAGGGGTAAAAGGCACACACGTTTCACACTGTGACTAAATTGGATTCCTTCTACTAAGACATCCTAAATTTGCGTCTAATAGCCAGATAAATGTAGAGCTGATTTACATGCACAGGCTGATTGTAGAATTTGATGGATAGAATATAAAGTTTGGTCTGTATGTGGATGGTGTCATTATCCCAAACACTCACTATGTGTATAATCCTAGTCCTGCACTTTATTTTTTTTTTTTAATTTTCCCTTAAGTCAAAATGGAAGGTCTCTTAGTGGAAAGCATCCTGGGTAAGTAAACAGCTGCAATGTGTGTGGAGCCACCGTTCTTGGAAGAGTGTGTGTGTGTAGGGTCCCCTGAAAAGGGGAAGCCCCAGGAAGATACTGATGCTCCGAGAGATGGGGTCGGTAGGGAATCATCTTACGAGGGAAGCTTCTCAGTGGAATGTCCAGCTGGGTTTCTTTTTGATTCCCCACAAATAGATGTTCCATCTGCCTTTGCCTCCACAGGAAGGGGATTTTATCCTATTATGTGGCCGTAGAGAAAGGACAGATACACACACCGTATTTCATTTGGCAGCGTCCTTTCAGAATTCCTCACTACCGTTTCCCATGCTGCAGGCTGTTGTACAGCAGCAGGACTGTGAGGATCCCAGTAGTAAACCTTACTGGTATGGTTCACTGGTTTTTTTGGACTCTGCATTTATTTGAGCAGACTTCTCTGATAGCTTTTTGCAGTTTTCAGCTTTTTGTTGTTGAAAACAAAAATAATAAGTAAACCAGTTCAGGGATGTATTTCTCTCTCTGAATCAGATTCCATGTCCTCGTGGCCTCCGTGGGGAGGAGCTGTGTCTCTAGCCACGGCTGGAGCCTGAGGAGCCACTCCTGGCGGAATATGAGAAAGACCCGGGTGTTACTTACACGCTTACCGTCCCTGCCTTTTCTTATTGGGACATTCACGAGAACCAACCTGTGGCTAGCATTTTTTTTTTCCTTAAAAATTACGTAAGTACATATCTTGTTTAAGTTTTATCCGTAGTTCTGGACATTTAGTCTTACTTTGTGAAAGATCAAGGCATCATCCTGTACATATTCATTCAACAAGTTTTGGTTGAACACCATTATATTGGTCAATATAATAGTCAACATCTAAATGTATTTACCAGAGTAGATGCTGTTCCCATTATGTGAGTGAAACACTGCCGCACACGTGATAACTATTAGTGAGTAAGGCATTTCTTCTACATTAAAATCTAGGGCAGTGGTCGGCAAACTCAGTAGTCAACAGAGCCCAATATCAACAGTACAATGATTGAAATTTCTTTTGAGAGCCAAATTTTTTAAACTTAAACTATATAGGTAGGTACATTGTTATTAACTTAATTAGGGTACTCCTAAGGCTTAGGAAGAGCCACACTCAAGGGGCCAAAGAGCTGCATGTGCTCGCGAACCGCAGTTTGCCGACCCCGGATCTAGGGGATAGGTTCTTCTCAACTATCAGGAGATGGCATAGTTTCTTTTATCCTAACATTTGGCTAAGATATCTTAGGTTTAAAGGAATAGATAGAACATGTTAATCCAATGGAGAGCTGCCCAGATTCTTTACTTAGTTTAAATTAAAGGCTTCATTCCAGAGTCCTTTCTGGAATATAGGTTAAGAATATTCTATTGTGATAATATTCCATTGATTTGGGAGTCAAAGAAACAAGCAGATAAAACTAAAGTAAACTGAAGATTTAATTGATGGGACTATATTGTTAGGCACTGAAATTAATAATAAGGATGTGGCTTTAAAAAAAAATAATTGTAGATATCAATATTGGGAGATTTCCAAAACCCTTAAATGAGGCAATAAAAGTACCATGGAATCAAGTGTAGAGTGATTCTGAACCAGTGGCACAATATTGAACTGTCTTCTAAATCATCAATGAAATTTCAAATTATGGTCAGTATAGTTTTTGTGTTAACCATGCTTCGTTATTTTCTAGTTCCTTATTTGTTAGTATCAACCTATGATAGATGTGACACCTCTTCATTAATAAGAATGTTCTGTTAACCCCAACATGTTCCGTCCCGTTAGGACCACTTTCATGGTCTGTATTGAGACTGCTGACCCACATAAACCTTACCATGGGCATTCAGATTGCAAGGTGATGATCCCCTGTTGGTTCTCCATAGAGCCATCTGTCCAAGAATCAGAGTGCTGAGCCTGGGAGAATAAATGAAGGTTTCCACCCATCAGATTCTTAATCCTTTTGATGCCTTTTATTCTCCTTATAGTGTCTTCAGTTATCTGTTATGTTCCAAAGGAAGCCCTATTAGGACACAGAGTGCTTAAATTAGAAACTTTTCTCCCAAAGCAAGCCCTGGGATCCAAAGAAATTAGAACAAACTCATCTAAGAAATCAGATGCCCACCAGAAAAGAACTTACCTTACTGCCCACCATTATTTAGTTGGCCACACTACTTTTGGGGGCACTTAATGTGATTAAAAAATTATTCTAATTTTTAGAGAACGCTTCACTTACATTGCCTCAATCCTCGAAAGAACTCGGCAGTAATTATTTTATACTAGGGTCCCTCTGCCTGGTCTGCGGGGATCAGGCCGAAATTGGCTCTCCGACATCCCCCGAGGGGTCCCAGATTGCAAGAGGGCGCAGGCCAGGCTGAGGGACCCCACCGGTGCATGATCGGGGCCAGGGAGGGACTGCAGGAGGTGTCCAGGGTGTGTCCGGCCCGTCTCGCCCAGTCCTGATCAGCCGGACCCCAGCAGCAAGCTAACCTACTGGCCAGAGCGTCTGCCCCCTGGTGGTCAGTGTGCATCATAGTGACTGGTCGAACGAATGGTCGGACACTTAGCATATTAGGCTTTTAATATATAGAATTCTATCCATGAGTTTATTGGGGCTTAGCATGTTAGGTGATTTCAAGCTTAATGACCACATGTTGGAGCTGGCGGTTAAACTGAGGTTCTGTAAATCCAAATACTGTCTATCTACTGTGTGACACCTCACTCTTTGTGATGGTCATGGACAGAGCCAAAGCAAATAAATGCTACTTCAGCTTCTCAGTGAACAAAGGAAACCGAGTCTCTTGATAAGTCTCCTCCCCCATTATTGCTTGTTTAGGAGATCCCCCCACCCCCTCCAGTTCCTTTTCATCTTTGCAAAACAAAACACCTTTCCCAGGGGTTCCTTTTGGCAGGTTATCAACAAGCTTGGATTCTTTCATGGCATTTTTTTTTTGGGGGGGGGGTCCTATAAACAAGTTTATATAACTGATAGCCTCATCAGTCTTCCCTCCAACAACTTCTAGCTAAAAGGCAATTTGTGGTAGGGCCTCAGAATGCTAGGTTACAGACCTCTGAGCATTTTCTTCTTTTGTGAAATAGGTAGAGATTTATTGAATCCTTACTGCGTTCTTAGCCGTGTGGGAGATGAGAAAACTTTGTTCCTTTCTCATCCAAAAAGTTTTCTTTGGGAAAGATGCGGCATGAATGCCTATGAAATACTTAAAAAATGAAGAAAGAGCACAAGGTCTTATATTATCAATTGAACAGTTAATGGTGTGGATAGAAAATTGGTTTGTGTTTAGGGAAGGGCAAGTCACAGTCTTAGAACCATAACGTTGATCAGAGTCTTTATCTAGTCCTACCACCTTAAGAGAAGGTAAAATTCGGCAAAATTAATATACAGACTTAAATTTCTACAGAAAACTATTGCCATACCTAGACTTCCAATTCAGATCTTTTCATCGACAATCTCTTGCCTCCCTGACCTGTGAACATTTAGATTTTTTGAGAGAGAAATGAAATCTTGCCATCCATATCTTTAAGTTTTCCTCTGTAATGTCTACACTCTGGAAGATCATGATATGAATTCCATATCTGCTTACACCTATCACGTGGAACTCTCTGGTCCCTTGAGCCTTTTCTATTTCTCCCTTCTCCTACATTTAGTATTTAGCATTTAATCGCCATGCTACAAAAACAGTTTGACATCATTTTGTGTATAAAAATATAAAAGGCAATCCTATCCAACTTAATTTGCTTTGAACAGTGACATTGAATCATTAATGACTGCGTGGAGATTCAGTCATAATTTTCTCACCTTATTCCAGTGTTTATCTCTAAGTTTTCTCCTGCCAAAGTCTAGAATTCCAAAGTGTCTTTCCTCGGTAATTTAATTAGGCCACAAGTTTGAGGCTTAATGATGGATCAAAAAATGTAAGATATGCTTGAAAGATCAAGACAGCAAATTTATTGCTATTGTAGCAAAGGTTGGCAGATGTGGGAGAGGGAGCAGGTACTGCCCTGTGCTGCAGGATCTGAGTCAGTGATCAAGGTCAGCCTCCGTTCATTAACTTCTTCTGAGGGCATATAGTCATTATAAATATAACTTACCATAACTGATATTCTAATTACAATATAGTATGGTTTTGGAATGACTTTTGTTTACTTCAGTTAATGTCCTCAAGTAATATATGATGTTGAAAGATCTAGAATTGCATAAGCTAATTTCTGGTCATGTTGCCTAGTTTCCTAGTGCCCCAATGGAAAAATCTCACCCCTCAGGATATGTGTGCATACAGATGTTGTCATCCACAGGCTTATTAGGTAGAGGGTCTGTTCTTAACCTAATCATATCAACCATCATCTGTTTTAGGGGGCAGTATGTGGGGATTCTCATTGTACTCTCAACTAACACACTATTAAAAATTGGAATGTATTGCATTTTAATTCAGACCTTACAACCCAGAAACCTGTTTTTGCAACAATTGTAATACCCATTTCATTCCCATGTTTAGACACCAAACATTGTTTGGCCCATAAATTGCTAGTAAGCCTACTTTTAGATGATTTTAAAAATATTTCACTTGAAGCAAAATGGTAAGTCACTTTAAACATAACAATTTTTATGAAATCTAGAGTGAAGATACAATCTTATGTGTCCAGTCCTTTGCACAGAAGTATAAGAAATTAGTTTGGAGTTTGCACATGGATATCTTAACTGTGCTATGAGACCACATTCTTTTATTTAAGTCTCCTCAGTGTACTCTAGAGTCTCTCAATATCAACCTTCATAAATAAACACAGAATCATAAAAATTAATATACTTTTTCACTTATTATACAGATGTTAAAGACCATTTGAGAAACAGACAGTTGTAATGGTGATAACATGATAAATTGGAATTTTTAAAAGAATATTTGTAGATATTGAACAATTTTCTACTAATCTCATTTAAAATAGATTTTGTTTCCTTTTGATTTCTACAACTTGACTTACTAAAGGTCAAATAATTAACATTCATTTTCTAAGCATTAATTGGGTACTCCATATCCAATTAATGCTTAGAGTTTTACAATCAAGGCCTTCAGTGAATGCAGGCACCAGATTTACCCTTACACCTGAAACAAATACTCTGGGCAATTATATGATACAATAGTTTTTAAGTTATTGGGTATAAGGCAGTTAAGGACAGTGATCCTGAGAGATGGGAAACAAATGAAGTGCGTTCTGCAATTGTCCTGGCTCATTGCCAGTACATATTGTCTGAAGAGGGAACCCAGGTGGAGCACAGCAGTCTTTCTAAGCAGAATAGATGAAGCTTGGAGTTTGGGGAGGCCAAGGTGTCTAGCATTCACAGGGCAGCGTGCCATAGAGGAGAGAGCTGCACAGATAGAGCACCCTAGAGTTCTGCTGAGGATATACTACAAGCCTTCAGCTGAGTACCAATAAGCACATGAAAAACTACCCAAGGTCTGGGAAAGAGTCATCCAAAAATATTAGAGGGAACAATTATTAGAACTCAGTGGAACTCAGGGCTGGGAATAGTTCCTGTTCCCACCAGTCAAAGTAGAAAAATCTTAAAATTTACAGGCAAATGGAGAGAACACGCAGAAGTGTTTTGCCTCTATGGTGAAGCAAAATTTCTTTTAGACTCTACTGCCTAACAAAGTTTAAAAGCAAGACCCAAAGTACATCATCAAATTGCATAAAGCCAGTGATAAAGAGAAAAAATGTTGTAAGTTTTTTACACTACATTTGAAGTGTTGTTATATTCCCTAAAGGTAGACTTTGATAAGTTACAGATATGTGATATTAACCCTAAAGCAACCACTAATAGAACAAACTAGAGGCCCAGTGCATGAATTCATGCTCTAGTGGGGTCCCTCAGCCTGGCCTGCGGGATTGGGCCGAAACCAGTTCTCCGATATCCTCCAAAGGGTCCTGGATTGCAAGAGGGTGCAGGCCAGGCCGAGGGACCCCACCGGTGCATGATTGGGGCCAGGGAGGGATGTGGGAGGTTTGTCAGCTGGGGAGGAACCGTGGGAAGGCTCCAGGGCATGTCTGGCCCATCTCGCTCAGTCCCAATCGGCTGGACCCCAGCAACAAGCTAACCTACGGGTCAACTGTCTGCCCAATGGTGATCAGTGCACGTCATAGCGAGCGGTTGAGCGGCCTTATATCATTAGCATATTATGCTTTGCTTGGTTGAACAGATGACTGGACAACCGAACACTTAGCATATTAGGCTTTTATTATATAGGATTTATTATATAGGATATGTATATAGCTAGTAAGCCAACAAATTAGATGAAATGGAATCCTAATAATATTTAATTAATCCAAAAGAGGTTAGGGGAAAGAAAAAGAAAAGGAACAAAAATCATACAGACAAATAGAAAACATAGCAAGATGGTAGATTGAAACCCAACCATATAAAAATCATATTAAATGTAAAAGGCCTAAATACCCAATTGAAAAACAGAAATTGTCAGGTTGGATAGAAAAGGAAGATTCAGTTATATGCTGCCTACAAGAAATCCACTTAAATATAAAGACACAAATAGGATAAAAGTAAAGAGATGGAAATGACAATATTCTATGTTAACACTAATCAGAAAAAGTGGCAATGGTGACATTAATAGGTAAAGTAGACTTTAAAAGAAAGAATGTTATTACAGAATAAGGGATCATGCATAATGTTAAGGTGTTAATTCATGAAGAGGACCTATCAGAACTAAATGTTTATATGCCTGATTGCAGAGCTTCAAAACATATGAAACAAAAAATGAACTGCAAGCAGAATTAGGCAAACACACAATATTGTTTAAGACTCAACATCCCTCTCTCAATAAATTGATAGAATAGACAAAGAATCATCGAGGATATAGAAGGCTTGAATAACACTAATAAGCAACTTACTATAATTGACACATTTATAGTATATACACAAATATATGTAAACCTCCCATCACCTGCAGAACTATCTCCATTTCAAGTGCACACAGAATATTTACTATGATAATCCGTATTAGGGGTTTTAAATTTTAAGAGATTTAAATAATATCAAATGTGTTCTTTGACTACACTGCAATTAAATTAGAAATCAATAACCACAGATATTTGGAAAAGTGCCCAAATATGTATTTGGAAACACTTCTAAATAAATCATGGATGTAAGAAGAAATAAAAATTATTTTGAACTACATGAAAATTAAGACATAACATGTCAAAATTCGTGGGATGCAGCTCTTCCCAGGCCGGAACTCACCAAGGAGAAGGCCATGTTCAGTTCAAGCACCAAGATGGTGAAGCCCAAAGGTGAGAAGCTGGACAAGTTTGAGTGCATCATGCTCTGCTGGAGCTTCAGATGAACTCAGACCTCAAGACCAAGCTACAGGAGTTGAATATTGCAGTGGCCAAGCAAATTGAAGTTGGTGGAAATTGAAGTTAACATTAACGTTAATTAATATTAGGCTTTCTAATATTAAAAATACTGACCATACCAAGTCTTGGTAAGGATATACAGCACCTGAGGACCTCATAAACTACTGTTGGAAATATAGAATCATAAAACAATTTGCCAGTTTCTTTTAAATATATACCTACCATAACCTAGTCCTCCCACTCCTAAGTATTTAATCAAGAAGAATGAAAGCATGTGTCTGTACAAAGACTGATACATGAAAATTTATCTGTGGCTATATTTGTAGTGGCCAAGAACAGGAAACAACTCAATGTTCATCGACAAGTAAATGGATAAACAAATTGATGTTCATCCATAAAATGGTATACAACTCAGCAATAAAAAGGAATGAATTTTTGATAAATGCAATGACATGGGTGGATCTCAAAATAATTAAGTAAAAGGAACCAGACCAAACAAATACATATTGTATGGTTTTATTTGTATAAAATTCTAGAAAATTCTAACAAATCTATGATAATAGGAAGCCAATGAAATGTTTCCTAAATATAGAGGGGGACTGAGAAGAGAGATGGATTAGAAAGGGGCCTTGAAGATACCATTGGCAATGATGGATGTGTTCCATTGTCTTGATTGTGGTGATGGTTTCACGGGTGGATACATATGTCAAAACATCAAATTTTAACACTTAAAAATATGCACAGTTTATTGTATGCCAATTAAACAGTTGAATTCTCAAGGATGGCAGTGTATGCCCTTATTATATAAATTCTGTTCAGCAATGTTATTTTGAGATTTTTGGCTTAGTGTTCCAAGTAATCCAGTAGGTTGTTCACCTGGAAGTTAAACATTAGCCATTGTACCTGCCTTGTTTTCAAACTCATCACTATTGAATGAGAAAACCAAATCCAGGGCATTTTGACTCAGTACTCAACGAATAGAATGGACATATTACATAAGAACATGTAAAATAGCTACTAAACGGATAATCTTTCATCTTAACATTTCTACATCCTAAAATAAACGTTAGACAGGTGTGTCTTTGGATGTTTAGGTTAGTGTTTTGCTTTCGGATTCTCAAATACAGACTCAAATCCTAAACATTTTTTAACTTACCTCCCAAATTGATAACAACTGGCTCTTAAATGTTTGGTGGGCTATACACACTCAGACTGCCATTTTCTGTCATGGAAGTCCTGCTTGGACATTATATTTTGAAATCTGTATTACCAAGTCTTTTATCCTTTTATTAGTTTAGTACTTTAAGCCTTAGACATAAGAAAGAAGACTATCAGTGAAAATCAATTGAAATGCAGTTAGATAAAGATCTGTTGTACTAGGCAGAAAGCTTAGTTGCAGCACAATATAATCAATTAGGGCCCTCCAGCTGCATACAGAGTTTTACCCGGCCAATCACTTTTCACACGTTTCCTCCATTAGCTTGACTAGAGTTCTTCTTCTTTTTTTTTTTTTAATGTGAATTATGATGAATGAGATTGTTGTTGTGAATATAGAGATGGGTCATTACCCTACAGAAACCAGACTGTGCTGGCGATTAGGGCTTTCTGCTCCAGCTATCAATAAAGTATAAATTTATCTGTCTCAAACTATAATTGGGAAGCTGTAGTCATTGTTATCTAATTCATTTAACAATGTTATAATCGTAAATTGTTTTTGTTCATCTGGGTAATTTACATAACTTTTAAGTTAGTTGTGAGGGTGAAGGAATAGAATTGGTCAAATAGCGGTGGGAAGTTTTTATGACTTGAAATTAAATAAATATGCCTCAGGGATTAGTACCCCCAAATTTAACAACCTGGGGATAGCCCTTCAAGATGTCAAAAATTAGAAATAATGAATAAAACTTATGTACCCTATGTGAAGGTGCTGGAGGTTTGCAAATCATGAGCATTAGCTCATTTTAGAAGCCCGGTAGTTGTTAAATTCTAAAAATTATGTGGCTGTTTTCCCTGGGCTTGGGTTGGGGAATTCAAGCTGAGAAAGGAGTCATTGGGTTTGGTTTAATGCACTAAGTGACTGAGATGCATTACTGGTAAAATGGGCCAACGAGCCTAACATTAGCATGTTTTTTGTTTTGTTTTTGTTTATCCTCAAAGGGATTTTTTTTTCTGTTATAGACTGAGTGGAAGGTAGGGAGGGGGAGAGAGAGACAGAAAAACATCAATGTGAGAGACTGGTTGCCTCCTGCACGTGCCCCGACTGGGCCTGGGAGTGAACCCCCAACCCAGGTACGTTCCTTTGACCAGCAATTGAACTTAAGACCTTTCAGTGCGCAGGCCTATGCTCTAACCACGAAGCAATACTGGCAAGGGCTAACATTAGCCTGTTTGGGGGGGGGGGGGGGGGGGCGAGATCAATCCTTAGAACACCTCCATGGGGATATATTAGTAGAAAAGGTTCTCCTATAAACTATTAAATTACAATCAAATTTGGTCTTTTTGTTATTGTTCTTAAAATAGCTTTGGTTTTGGTTTGGTTTTTGTTGTTGTTTAAACTTTATTCTAGCCTATTGTCACAGACAGAGGCTTTTTTTCTTCTTCTACCTATAATATAGTGCCTACCACATATGGCCCTCGCAGATGTCAGTACATGGATAGAAAAATTTAAGTGTCTGCACGCGTGAATAGTTTTATCGTTACGTAGAAAAGGGGGAACTTCTGCCCACTTGCGGTCGATACCCAAGAAATCTCCAGTGGAGGTACTGTTCTTGGGAGTGTACGGTCAAAGCTGGCCAGCCTTGGAGGCCCGTGGATGAAAAGGCCTTTGCGTGCCGGCCATGAGGGTGGGGGAGGAGGCCTCAGTACCAGAAGAGTTAAAAAACACCAAGAGCTGTGCTCATCCTGGAGCTTTAGGGAGCTTTAATCTGTAAGCTTGATTACCACCTAACCCTCTCTCTCTTGCCTCCCCCTCCCAGCACGGCGGGGGCTTGATGGCAGTATTAGTGGCATTTTGCCCAACATTGGCTTTAGGGAAAAATCATTCTACAAGAAAGAAAAGCAGAAAGAACGGGTCTGTCTACTGTGTGAGATCATTAACACAGGGACGCCCTTATGAGCTACAGAGGGCAGGAGGGAATATCTGTCCCTATGGAAGTTTTCAGCTGAAACGCCACTGTTCTTATATTTCAACTTGTTTCAAGCCTAGTGGCATCCATCATCTAAAACTCGCTTTAGATACTTTGAGCAGGATATTCAGTTGTAGATCATGGAGGGCCCTTTGTATTTGCTATGAAGTTTATACTTGCACAGAGTTGCTATGAAATTAATTCTCAGTATTGAGAATATTCTAGGGTCTGAGACTGGATTCAGTGCTCTCTGCTTTGCCAATCATCACAAGTCCTTCGTGCAGGTGACTTCTTGTGAAGAATCGATTAAAAGCTCAGAGAAGCCCTGGTACATTTTTATATCAATCCCAAGAGCTTTGTAATATTCTCTTTTCTTTTTCTAATTAGTAGCCTGAGAAGATATATTATTATTTTATTTTTTAAAAAATTTTGAAAGATAAACCAAGAAAATGATTATGGCCACAAAGAAGAGATTAAACTATTCATGCAACAAGCAATAATAAATAAATACTGAGCCAATATACTGTTAAATTAGGAGCCATTGGGTAGAATTGATGTGGCTTAAAATTTGACCCTGTGTTGTCATAGGGTGTGAGAGAGAGAGCGAAAGTTGTTACTTGTTCAGGTCACCTGAAGCACAGGGAGACTGTTATAGCAAGTGATGGGCCTTGGTAGTTAGTGCTGGCTGGTACTTCATCTATCAGAGAGCATTTGTTCCATGCTGTGTGTCTGTGCAGTGGGACAAAAAGCATCAGTCTAACCTCACAGGTGGCTTTGCCTGCAGTAGGCTTTGTTATTTAGGCACAGAATAAAACGATGGGTAAATAAGATGACTATTTAGAGCCCAAGGAGAGCATATAAGCTCCGTGAAGCTGGGCCGTATCTTCTGTCATTGAATTCCCAGCAGTTGGAACAGTCCCTGGCAAAAAAAAAAAAAAAAAACAAAAACACCTGGCAATTTGATATAAAATTTTAAGTAATTAATTACACAACTTGGGAGGAACAAGAGATGATTAGATCCCGGCCTGAGCTCATGCTTATATGGTGAGGTCTGAAACACTTTAGTAGTCAAATGAGGGGTTCAAAGAACATCAGAACAAAAGCAAGGAGTTGCTATGAGATGATTCTGATAGCAACTCAGAGAAGTGAGATGCTCCACATTGCTGTAGGTGATGATATCTTTTAACCTTTACTCAACCATTTATTGACCAGTACACCCAGAAACAATCTTTGTATACTAACACAGCCAAAAGCTTAAGTATTCCAATCATTTCCTTATAATGGCCTGGAGTAATTTCTTTTCTCTTTGGAAAAAAAAATCACCAAATTGGTATTTCTTTCTGAGTTGCCAGATGATGATAAAGCTGGGAGCTACAGTATGAATTTGGTGAAGACAATCTTATTGTTGCCAGTCTGAGATACGAGTTACTTAAGTCATGTTATTTTCTCAGTGAAGGGGGAGCCATTGTGGTATAGACTACCCGCCCATAGAGTTAAGAGATGCCTTGAAAGATGAATGAAACATAAACTTTGAAAAAAGTTTTGGGGTAGTTGAGAAAGAGAAGGGAAATAAAAGGGTATGAAGAGTGAGGTATGATTTAGAACAGTGGTTCTCAACCTTGGCTGCACATTAGAATCACCTGGGAATTTTTTTAAAATCCTGATTTCTGGGCCTCATCCTCCAGAAATTCTGTTTCTTTGTTATGGGGTGGGGCCACAACATTAGTCACAAAGAAACAGAATTTCTGGAGGATGAGGCCCAGAAATCAGGATTTTTAAAAGATTCCCAGGTGATTCTAATGTGCAGCCAAGGTTGAGAACCACTGGTTAAGAGGGGAAAGGATTGTTGCTCAATTAATTAGCTTCCCATATAACCTTTCAGAATGAAAACCTGCTTCCACCCCCAACCTAGGCAATCATTCACCTGATTTATGTTTTTCTATATTATTTGTCTGTTCTAAAAGTTTCATATAAAAGGAGTCATACAATATGTAGTCTTTTGATTCTGGCTTGATAGCATAATATTTTTGAGGTTCATTCATGTTATAGAATGTATTAGTATGTTGTTCCTTTAACTATTTTTTTTATTATTTAAAGTAGTTTATCATTACCATTTTTTTTTTTTAATATATTTTATTGATTTTTCACAGAGAGGAAGGGAGAGAGATAGAGAGATAGAAACATCGATGAGAGAGAAACATCGATCAGCTGCCTCCTGCACATCCCCTACTGGGGATGTGTCCGCAACCAAGGTACATGCCCTTGACCGGAATCGAACCTGGGACCTTTCAGTCCGCAGGCCGACGCTCTATCCACTGAGCCAAACCGGTTCCGGCTCATTACCATTTTTTAAATTATATTTATTGGGGTGATATTGGTTAATAAAATTATATAAGTTTCAAATATACAATTCTATGATACATCATCTGTATATTGCATTGTGTGTTTACCACCCAAAGTCAAATCTCCTTCCATCACCATATATTTGACCTCCTTTACTCTTTGCTATCTCCGCTACCCCTTTCCCTCTGATAACCACCATACTGTTGTTTGTGTCTATGAGTTTTTGTGGCTGTCGACCCTTTTCATTTTAGCTATTTTGGCCTTTATCTTGGCTTGAATGTGTGGGCTCCGTGTGGAACACCAACCTCCACCGTTACTTTCAGTGTCATTTTAAAAGGGTAGGTTTTTTTGTTTGTTTTTGTTTTAATGAACTGGCCTTTCCTGTGTGTTCATACTGGTTGTAACTTGTTGAAGGAAATGTTTCCTTAATAGAAGAACCCTCTTTCAAGGTCCTCCTACTCCTTTTCTCAAGTAGTGAATGTAATTTAAATTTTTTTAAAAAAATATATTTTATTGATTTTTTACAGAGAGGAAGGGAGAGAGATAGATAGTTAGAAGCATCGATGAGAGAGAAACATCGATCAGCTGCTTCCTGCACATCTCCTACTGGGGATGTGCCCACAACCCAGGCACATGCCCTTGACCGGAATCGAACCTGGGACCTTTCAGTCCACAGGCCGACGCTCTATCCACTGAGCCAAACCGGTTTCGGCTAAAATTTTTTCCTATTACAGTTTTCCATGAAGACACTCCCTTTCATTTAAAAATGTATGGTTTCTTGCTTTTAGAAAAGAACGTATTCTTTTAAAATTTGCTGTTTCACATGTCAGTTGCCAAGGTGTCCATGATAAGAAAATTCACTGTCAAGAGCTCATAAGCACAAAGTTCTAAACCTGGTCTTAAGTGTGGTTTTTTTTAGACAAATGTGTTTTCAATATGTTGTTACAAATAAGAAGTTTTTCCTTATCTCTGTAGTTCAGAATAGGTATATTTTGACTTAATTATGTTGATAAATAATATATTTTAATTCATATGATGCTTCGAGCTAAATATTGAATAGCAAGCCCAGAAAAATGCCATAAACATATGTTTGTTATTTCTCCACATGAGGTTTGCCGAGATTAATAATAATTAAAAAGTAATTTACCCCTGGGAAATCACAGGTAAAGTCATACAAAAATTAATTCTAAATGGCATCATAAATCTCAAGAGTGAGCTAAAACTGTAAAGCATTAAAAAGAAAAAAATTGGAGCATATCTCTTTGTTCTTAAATTAAGCACAGATTTTTTTTAGATAGAATTCAAAACCTTGAACCAATAAAAATTATTGATATATTAGACCAAATAAAATTTAAATGTTTGCTCTTGGAAAACCACTATTATGAAAATGAAAAGGCAAGCCGCAGACTGGAGGAAAACCTTTGCAGAGTATACGTGGTTGATCCTGTTATTCCCATACTCCCTATTTGTGAATTACTGACTCACTAAAATTTATTTGTAACCCCAAATCAATACTTGCTGTGCTTTCGTGTGCAGACATGGACAGAGCTGCAAAAAATTTCAGTTGCCTGACACAGACTCTCCCCACTGCCTTTGAACGAGGCAACACTCATTCTGTCTTCTTGTTCCAGCTTTCATAAACAAATGTCCTTTTTGTGATCTATTTAGTGTTGTGTGTTTTTGCACATTTTTCTTGGTGATCTTGCTGTTTAAAATGGCCCCAAGCATCGTGCTGAAGTGCTGTTTAGTGTTCCTAAGTGTAAGAAGGCTATGATGTGCCTCGTGGAGAAAATGTGAGAGTTCCATAAGCTTCGTTCAGGGATGAGTTAGAAGGCTGTTGGTCGTGAGTGTGCAATGTTGATTGATCAACAGTGGGGTGCATACAGAAAAAGGAAGAGGAAATTCGCCCGTCAGTACATGAGGCTGCTCTGGAAAATGCTAGAGTGTGTGACAAAAGCGAGATGGAAAAGATGGAAAAGTGGCTGAATTCGTGGATTTTAGGAGATGGCAACTGATAAAATTGTAGTATTGTTGTGCGGCTGAAACCAAAGAACTTTACAGTCACGTTACCCCGAGTCAGGAAACGTTGTACCCTTCTTGGCCAGTGCTGGCTGGCTTGCACATTTCAAAAGATAACACAGCATGGAAAATGCTAAATTTGCAATCAAGGCAGGTTCTGTAGATCAGGAGGTCATAGAAGAAACCTAAAAATATCTGCTAAGTGTTAGAAAAATAAGGATGAGCAGGTTTTCAACACTTTTGAGACTAGTTTTCAATGCTGAGGCGACATTAGCAAATGAACCACATAATATAATTGCATTTTATTTGACAAAAATGTTGTGACCAGAGGCTTGAAGGAACCTCACTCTGTTTTTCCCCTGGGAAATTTCAGTATTCACTAATTCAGTATTCACAGTGCCTTCTTAGAACATAAGCACCGCAAATAACCCGAATTGACTATTTGATAAAGAAGTCATGTGCAAACTATGGAAAGGACTCTTATAACGTAATAATGAGGAAAACAGCTAAATTTAAACATGGCATTTAAACAGACACTTAACCAGAGAAAATAAAAATAAAAATTGACAAGCCTATGAAAAGATGCTGTGACGTTCATTATTAGAGAAATGATACCGTACGCTACAACAATGGCTAAAATGTAAATGTCTAATAATACCAAGTGTTGAGGATGTGGAGAGACTGTGGGACCCTTACACATTATCGCTGGAAATGCAAAATGCAACAGCCACTTTGTAAAATAGTTTGGTAGTTTCTTATAAAGTTAAACAGACATCTACCTTATGACGTCATCATTCCACTCATAGGAATTTACCCAAGAGAAAGGAAAACGTATATGCCGGGGTTCTTGTTCCAGCATCTAGAAGGGTTCAGCAAACTGGAGAAGGGCTGTGTGTAACTTAATAAAGAGTCCACAGACGAAGCATAATTTTGAAAGGCATTTGGGGGTCAGAGGAGCCTAGCTAAAGAAACTAAGTTCTGGTCTCAGGACCCCTTGCTATTTATTAACCCAAATTGTCCTAAGGCAAGGTGGAGATATACACTTCAAAGGGTAGGATTAGGTACAAAATCCATTGTCAGAATGGAAGAATTTGCCTACGGCTGTTCAGGTGTTTGGCCAGTAGGAGGCAATAACATGTAGATTAAGATGCCCTTAGCTGTCTGGCAGCAAGCAATCATCCTTTTCAGGTTTGGGGAAATGCCTTTAGTCATTCCCAACAGGCGATAACATATGTGACTCAGCCCTTGTTGAGTCCCAAGTTCCATCAACCTTTCGATGAAACTCTTGCAATTATGACATGCTGGAATTGGCTTCCGGCACATATGTTCATACAAAGACTTGTACTTGAATGTTCATTGTAGCTTAATTCATAATAGCCAAAACCTTGAAACAAACCAAATGTTCATTAGTTGGTGAAAGTATAAAAAAAATTGTGTCAGATCCCTACTTAGCCATACAAGGAAAGGGACTGCTGATTGATACACGTAGCCACATGGATGAATCGCAAAAGTATTCAGCTAAGCAAAAAAAAAAGACAGACATAAAACACTACAATAATGCATGGTCCATTTACATGAAATTCTAGGAAAGGCAAAACAATGGAGAGAGAATGCAGATCAGTGATTGCCGGGGGCCAGGAGTTGGAGAAGAGGAATTGACTTCCAAGGCTCATGAGCAGACTTTTTTGGAGTGATGGGAATGTTCTAGATCTTGTTTGTGGTGAGGGTTCCATACTATATATATTAACAACAAAAAACTTCATCAGACTCACACTTAAAATAGGTAAGTTTAATGGAAGGTAAAGTAATGCCCCTATAAAGCTATTTAAAACAACAACAAAACTTCTTACCAAAACCAGCATAATAAAACTTGTGCCTATCATTTTAACTATTAAAACAAGTTTTATTGTGTGTGAATCTATAGGCCTTTCATGCAACAAAAGAGGTTATTTCCATCTAAGCCAGTAATAATTAAAATGTTTCTTTGAATGGCTAATGGGCTAATGGCTTAAATACTTATCCATATTCTACCATGTTCTTCTCTTCCATGACCATGCTGTGACCTCTCAAAACGAAAGTTAGAGATCGGAAGTAACTAACTGACAATTACAGTGGTTGATACACTCCAGTTTAAATAGAAGTGTCCTTGGTTAAAATATGGTTCATTCATCGGTCAAACTGTCCTTATTTCCTTTAATTGAATTAAGATAGACAAATGAGAGATGTGTGCAAGACAGGAAAAAAATCCTTTCACATTTCACTGTTATCCTCCCTCTGAGTGTAAAACGAATCAATTAAAAGCATGTCAAAGCATCTTTTACTCTTGACCAACTTTAAAGCAGAAAACATTTTATAAAGACAAAAATTTTGAGTGAGAAATGGAGAGAAACTGGTTATTTTTTTTTTAGTTAAACATAATTTTATCTCGGAGAATTGTGGCTTATATTATTTTATATGCTCTTATTTGCCTACAAATTATAAGTTTGTGATAAAAAGCCGCCTTCTTTTTTTTTTCATTTCATCTTTAAGTTGGAAATGCCTAATCATGAGAAAATAGAAGATACAAGAAAATGTACAATTCACAATTGTGTATACACAATTGGGTTTCATCTGTACATTGACTTGGAGAGTGGTGTGGGAGTAGGATGGAGGATGAAATATAATTTTACTTTTCTACTTAATTGCCAGCTATTTTGAAAAATGCAGTGTCCCTGTTCTATTTCATTAAATTATCATTTATTTCTATTATATCTTATGTGGATTCATTAACATTCCATGGACTAACCTGTGTATTAAGGTTTATTTTATTAAAATTAGTTATCTGTCCCTATATTTTACCTTTATTTTTACTAGTGTATACATGCCAATTAACTCACTTCCTGTTTGTAATTCATACCTTTTCTTTCTTAAAAATGTCGTTTCTTTCTTAAAGGTTTTAAATTTTTATTTGTATTTTTAACAAGTTCACAATTGAAAACATACAAAAAGGTACAGAGTGAAAAGTCTTCTATACTTGCCCCAGCCACCCAATTCCTCTCTTTGAAGGCCAGCAATATTACCAGTTTCTCTTTCCTTCCAGAAATATTTTATACAATATATACTGGCGCGAGGGTGACTGAAGCAAACCTTCTTTATCAATTGGAAGTTATATAATTTTTAAGAATATTGGATTAATATCACTTTCTATGTTAATTTTTTAAATAATGGTGATTGTTTTTTTTTTTTAGAATCAGTTTGCCAACACCCACCAAATCCAAGACTTTAAGCATGATCAGAGACATCAATATAGACCCTTCATGAAGAGATTTTAAGAACTTAAAATATTCTGACTCTCAGGATTTCAGTGTTTTCTATCTCTGGACTTCATGTCTATGATGTGTTTCACAGAATTCTCATGTCTGTGAAACTTCTCTCTTACCCTTTGTCTTTAAGTATAGATCATGTCAGAGAATGAGAGTGTGGATATGAATTATTGAGTAGCGTTGATCACCAATACATCTACCCATCTGGTTTTCCCTTACTTTAACAAATTTCCTTCTAAAATGCCCAAGAGCTGAGAATAATAATTGTACTTTCCTTCTTCCATAATAAATAAGTAAATATGTAAAGACACAGGACAGGAAGCTAAAATATTCCCAAACATGTTTAAGGTTATTTATTGATGGCTTTGCTCATTGGCAGTATAAAGTGTGTGTCACTTGTCATTAGCAGTAACAATTTCAGCACGTTATGTTCTCTTTTTATTTACTCTGGTGGCAACATGTTTCTGAACAGGGCCACTGGCTGTGGGTCAAGAGGTCAGTCTTTGAGGTTAAGAGTGGATGGGGTCATTTGCTATTAACCTAAGATTAGCAGCTAAGTTTTGTTTCCTTTTTTTCTTTTTAGCAGATTTCCTCCTATTTGTGTAACACACCAAATTAATCTTGCTCAATTTTAGAAGAATTTCTTCTTTCTGATCTGAATTTTATTTATTTAAAAATTTACAAAGGTGTTTTTCTTTCTATCCAGATCTCTTCCTAGCCCCTTTTCTGAGTCCATGAAGCAATGTAAACTATTTTTAAGATTAAAAAATGTCTTATCTTTAACATTCATTTCCCAATGTACCAATGCTTCTTTCTATACTTTTGAGATTTTTTTCCTCCACATGTTTACATCTCAAACTAACAAATGCATCGAAGAATTTTAGGATTTCCGTGACCCATTCTCCCTTGGTACGATTTTATTGCTATTCTGGATATTAAACCATGTTCAGCCCCTAAAGTAACAAGTTTCATTATTGTTACTGTTGTTTAACTTTAGGAATCTATTTATTTGGTGTCCTGATATCTGAGATCTTTTTTTCTATATCTTCTTCAGCAAAAAGAGTCACCTGTTATAGTATATCGTTTCATTAGTCATTGTCTAACAATTGCTCTCCGTGGAATTTCCTCCTGAGAATTTCCACACAATTCCTAGTTTATATTGTGGTATAAACCACAGCCTGCTTAGGAGCTAAGTCGATGCTAGGTCTTTTATACCAAAGTTGTTTCTCTAACATCTTGGCCCATTTCATTGCTAGAAAGAGATTTTACTTGCCTTTAAAATGTTTTATTGGTATTGGTGATTTGCTTTCTTTCTTTCTATAACCTTAGCAAGTAGGTCTTAACCTGTAAAAAAGCATATAATGACTACATGATGGATGCAAGGTACAACAAACAGGGAAAGGTTCCTTCATGCAGGCTTCTCACAGTGCAGTGTGGACCTTGATGGGTAGAAAAGGAGAGGAAAGTAAGTATATACAGAAAAATGTCAAATATTTTAAACCTATGATAACTGAGAGATTAAAATCAACTGTACTCCTAATAATATTATACTGTGAAGAATAGCGAGCTTTGGAGGGTATGCTCTTTGCTACTAAGTTCCCTTACATGCTTGGACTTGAGGTAGGTAGAGCCTATTTAAAGAGAGTGTTGATTTGGTAGCAATCCAGGTAGACAGTAAAGCGTAAGTGAAGGTAGAGAGGCAAGAAAAGTCGTGGTATGCCTGGCGGTTTGGCTCAGTGGCTAGAACATTGGCCCATGGACTGAAGGGTCACGGGTTCCATTTAGGTCAAGAGCACATACCTTCCCTGTCCCTGGTCAGGGTGCCTGTGGGAGGCAACTAATTGATGTGTGTCTCTTACATCGATGTCTCTCCTCTCCTCTCCCCTCACCTCCTGCCCTTCCACTCTCTCTAAAAATATCCTTGGGTGAGGAAAAGAAAAGAAAAGAAAAGCCATGGTATAGTCACAGGGAGCTTAAGGAGGTTGGCGTTGCCATAATAGAAATTTCTAGGCAGGGAACTGTAAGAGATGAACCCTGACAGTCTCATGTTAGTGAATATTTTCTTTGTTCCTTTGTTTTGTTTGTTTTGCTATTGTTTTTTGTTTGTTTGTTTGTTTTTGCTTTCATGAGCAATGAATTTCTGGTACATTTTGCTACATTTATGTTATTATTTTCTCAGGATAAGTTTCTAGAGGTAGAGTTGCTGATCCATTAAGTATTTGTTCTTTTATGGCTTTTGGTTGTATCTTAGACAGAATCACTATCCAAACGATTGTCAGGTTTGCACTGCCATATACTAGTAAGTGTGAGAGAATTATTTTTCATTACTCTTAACTCTATCTTTACTCTGTTTGCCAACCCAATATGCAAAAGTGATGGTTTTTGCTTTAAATTTGCATTTCTTTGATGTTGAATATTTTTATTTTTTTGATCATTTAAGAGAATATATTTTAATTTGAGTGCTTTCCACTCATTACTTGGATAATTAAGAATATGAGAAATTAATTACAATTATAAATTATAAGAAATCATTTGAGCCCTGGCCGGGTTGCTCAGTTGGTTAGAGAGTCGTCTCATACACCAAAGGTTGTGGGTTTGATTCCTGCTCAGGGCACATATGTAGGTTGTGGGTTCGATCCCTGGTTGGGGGTATATAAGAGGCAACCTATCTATGTTTCTCTCACTTTGATGTTTCTATCTCCTTTTTCTGTCCCCTTTCCTTCCTCTCTCTCAAAGTCAATAAACATATCCTTGGGTGAGGATTTTAAAAAAGGAAGAAAGAAGTCATTTGAGCATAACAACTTTTCAGCATGACTTGCATATATAGGTATCCATGATATAAATAAGACCCTTTGACTTAGAGGAAAATCAAGAGATGAATGACTTAGAGACCACAAAAATGTTGGTTAGGGGAAACTCTTTCAGTAAAGATGTTATAAGTCTATACCTTGATGATAAACCATTGGAAAAACAAAAGGAGAAGGACAGAAAAGAAAATTTAGAAGGTGTGGCAAAGCTCAAAAATAAGACAGACCTCTTCATGGGCCAAAATTGGGACAGAAATGCAGGGGCCCCGAGGTGGACACTGGTTGTTAGTGTCTGAAAGATGGCTCAGTGGCCAGGAGTTAGGCTTCTGCAGAATGCTCTATTTGGGGCCAAGGAGTGTCTTCAAAAGAACACTGATCAAAGCTGCTGCTGACTTCTACGAAGAGCTAAGGCCTGTGTGAAACTGCATGCCCAGGGAGTTGGGAGGACAGAGACAGCCTTAGCAATGGAGCTAAGCTATCCAATGACTCGTTTTCTGATTTGGATTTCCCCCCATATTACCAAGAATTAGATCCCCTGATTGTGCAATAGAAGACCAGATTCTGGACTGGAATTTCAGGGATTCTGCGGAGCAACCATTAAACTGGAAGACAGGGAGTGGTGCACTCATAGAGAAAGTGCAAAGAGTTCACTCTAACTCCCACTTAAGATGTGCCTACAAATAAAATGTCAGACTTCGTAAAATAAAGTGATATATTAATACCAAAGAAAACAGACAATATAGTTAGCAAATAGGACATGAATTCATGCAGATGAAAGGAAAATAATAGAACAATCTGAAAAACACACACAACACCTTTATATTTCAGATCCTCAAAAGGATAAAGGTATGGCTTTATAAAACAAGAAATTATAAAACAAGAAATTATAAAACAAAGCCAGCAGAAATGCAACAAAACAAGAACAAGTGGCTATGAAAAAGAATCACTTCAGAATATTAGCAATAAAATAATGACATTGAAATTTTAAAACTCGGTAACAATTTTAAACTGTATTAGTAGGTCTCAGCAGCCCAGAGAGATAAAAATGTGAAATAATTAAGAAACATATTACCTACATAGATAGGTAGTAGACTTCTATTTGGTGACATTAATTAATACCAGAAGACAATAGAGTAATACCCCAAAGTACTGAGCAATAGTAATTCTTAAATTACAATTCTATACCCAGCTAAAATTATCATTCAGTACTTTCACACAACACTAACAGTTTACCACTGCCTTGTTCTTGCTGAAAACAAAAATCCTTTAAATATGTACTTCACCATGAAAATGCCAATGCAGAGGGAAATAGTGATGTGCATGATACAGAATGGTGTTGGTAATTAACTTTGAATGTTATAATAATAATATAGTAGTACCTTTCATGTAATAAATTATTTATATGGAACTAAAAGCCCAGACAATAATGACAAGGAAGAAGGGATGTTCAGTTGCAATTAAAGCATATTTAGAATAAATATTGTGATATCTACACTAATAAAAGAGAAACATGGTAATTAGCGTACAACCACTACCCTTCCCATTGGCTAATCAGCATATCCTTATGCAAATTAACTGTCAGCCAAGATGGCGGCCGGCAGCCAGGCAGCTGGAAGCGAACATGAGGCTTGCTTGCTGCAGTGACTGCAGACTCCAACGTTCCCCGCCTAACTTGCAGGCCTCTGAGCTGCAACTCTAAGAAACTATGTACTATGTTGCAAATAAGAAGCTAAACAAAACCCCAGAAACCGGCTGTCAGTCAGCCCCGGACCGCAACATTGTATCGATGTTTTCAGCAGCGAGGCCTCAGAGCTAAAGCTGGCCCAGAATAAAAAAAGAAAAAAAAAGAAAACAAGGAGCGGTTGGGAGCTTTTAGTCACCTGCCAGCCGGAAAACAGCCCTCAGCCCCTCAGCCAGCCTGGCCAGGCACCCCAGTGGGGACCCCCACCCTGATCCAGGACACCCTTCAGGGCAAACCAGCTGGTCCCCACCCATGCACCAGGCCTCTATCCTATATAGTAAAAGGGTAATATGCCTCCCGGCACCGGGATCAGCGGAGCAGCGAGGCTCCCGGCACCGGGATCAGCGTGACAGGGGGCAGCGCCCAAACCCCCTGATCGCCCTGCAGCTCTGTGTGTGACAGGGGAAGGCGCCCCAACCCCCTGATCAGCCCTGCTCTGTGCCTGATAGGGGGGAGCTCCCCAATCCCCTGATCGCCCTGCGGTTCTGTGTGTGACAGGGGGAGGGGCCACAACCTCCCTATCCTCCCTGCTCTGTTCCTGACGGGGAAGGCGCCCCAATCCCCTGATTGCCCTGCGGCTCTGTGTTTGACAGGGTGCAGCGCACCAATGCCCTGATTGGCCCTGCTCTGTGCGTGACAGGGGGTGGCGCCACAACCTCCCCATCGACCCTGCCTTGAGTATGACAGGGGGCGGTGCCCCAACCCCCCAATCGGCCCAACCCTGAGCGTGACTGAGGGTGGCATCGCAACCTCCCAATCCGCCCTGCTCTGTGCATGACGAGGCAGCGCCCCAACTCCCCAATCGGCCCTGCTCTGAGCCTGACCAGGGGCTGCACTTAGGGATTGGGCCTGCCCTCTGCCACCCGGGAGCAGGCCTAAGCCAGCAGGTCGTTAGGGGTCCCAGACTGCGAGAGGGCACAGGCCGGGCTGGGGGGCTGGGGGACCCCCCCCAGTGCACAAATTTTTGTGCACCAGGCCTCTAGTTGAGTAATATAGGGACATATTTTGTTACATACAGTATGATAAAAATTAAGACTAAATCATTAATAGAAATAGATCCCCAACATATAGTTTTAAAAAAGTGATTATAGAAAACTATCAGTGCAAGAGAAGGCAGGGAAGAACAGATCATGCAAAATAAGATGGTAGAAATAAACCTCATTATATCAATAATCAAAGTAAATATAAACGACAAGGGATATAATATTGCATTTTTTAAATCTAATTATGTTGTGCTTAAGATATATATATGTCTAGAGATTGTGCCATTAGCTTATACCAATGGTATGAAATTTTCAGTCAGGATATGCTATAAGCAACAAATGGCTTCATTTTCTTTTCTCCCTTATTACAAATACATTTGAATGAGAGAAAGAATGTAATGTCACAGATTTTGTCATTAGTTAATCAGAGTTGATAGAAGCTTCATAGATCATATCTCTTAATTCCCCCTGCACTTGAAATTTTCATTGTGCTAAAGCTGATTGAAATTCTGAGCTGCCTTTAAAGCAATTCCAGATCTCAAGCTTCTGAGGGTTTTACAAAGATATACTAAGTACATGACACTTAAATTCATAGGCTAAATTTCCTTTCGGATTGTTTTTCGAAGACTGAAAATGCCTATGTCAGGAAATTTTTCTTTCCATTTTCCAGCTTCTCTATTTGTCAGCTATTCTATTCTGACTTCTAAGATGAAGTTCACATTTTAGTTACAGTTATGTATGGCAGACTCCATCTGCCATAGCCAGCCAGTCTGTGGGCTTAAAGAGGGAAGGAGAGAACCTAATACAGGACTTCTTTTTGACAAGTTATCGTGCTATTTTTCCTTTACAATTAGACTCTAAGTAATAATCTGTTGGCAATGACCCAATGACCCTGCAAATTATCAAATATTACAAATCTTCGGTTTTGTTAGGTGTATCATTTTAAACATTAATGATCAATTTCTTTTTAATTAAATCTATTCATCCACATTTGTGCTTATGGCAAAGTTGTAAAAAATTGCTATTTTCTTATTCCCATTTAGCTGAATATGTTAGTTGTTCAGGTTAAATTGTCCTTAAGGTATTATTTTTCCCATTTCTATGGGTCCCCCAGCTGTTCTCACCCTAATATTATTTCCAAACTTTCTAGTTCACTGTGACTAGGGTTATCCACTGATTAAAACGTGGATTTATTTTGGTGGGTAATGAGCATAATAAATGATCTGATTGGATCTCTAGGGATGATTATTGGTAAGCTGTAGCAATGGTCAAAGCCCAAAACTGATTTTTTTTATCTGCTAAGGTCCAAGGATGAAATTTTTTTTTTTATTCATGGACGTTTACATCAGAAGCATATGTACATAGATTAAAAACCAGAAAATATAGTTTCTTTTTACCTCTCATATGACTATAGAAACAGTTGCCTCTGCAGATCTACCTAGAGGACTTTTCAGGTTCTTAGATGTACAAGGGACATCTCATTTGTTGCTGCTGATCAATTCTTGATCTATTCTAGCCGAATCACTGCCGTCTGAGAGAAGCTATTCCATAACACGGCGAATCTCAGAATTTATTTTTTCAACTGATACTTCCAGCTCTGGATTCTGTGACATTTGCCCAAAGGGAAACACCGGCCCCTTGGATTACACTGTGCTTCCATTGTCTGAACTGTCCCAGCAACAGCGCGTAAAGCTGTTTGCATAGCGTGCTAACTCTGTCAGGGTCAGTTCCAGTCTGCGGCCGCTAAAAATGAAAACCATGCCCCAACCGGGACAAGAGCAGGGTCAACAGCTGGCAAAGGATATGGCAATCATTTATATAAATATGCTTTCTCGAGCCCACAAAAACAAAAACCCCAACCTAGCAGCTGGGAAGGGTTGGAAGTAGCCCCAAGGCTGGTTAGTCCCCTTCCAGATGGGGAGGTTACACTGGGGCTAGCCAGGCTGCTCCACATAGACTTCCGATTCGCATTAGAAATGAAAGGAGGAGAGGAAAGGGAAAAGGAAGAAAGGCTACGAGCATGACTGCTCTGTTTTTCACCTAACTTAATCAAATCAGCGAAGACTTTCCGAGACGGAAGGCTTCCATTTATCGGTATTCACGCTCCGTTTTTTTCTGTTTATCATAGTGTCTGATACACTTCTTAACTGCTTAAACAGAAAGCATATATGCTCTAAACTACAGTTTATATATAATGTCATGGTTATTTGTAGACAGATTGAAGAACCGATCTCAGATTTATGTCCTGTTTACATCTTCCAAACACTTATGTGGAACATTCAATGCTGGAGAAGATAATAATTGTGGTGTTGGCGCGCACCCAGAACTTTATCCAAGGGATAGGGTTCATATTTGTAACTTGATTTACTTTATAATACATCGTTATTGCACATCTAATATATCCAGCAGAAGAACGAATACCATTTTCCTGAGTTCATCTCAAGGTTGCATTCCACGAGACAAAGTATTATTTTTATAACCTGTTGATGCAGCACGAGCCAAAGGTGGAGAGCATCTGACTCTCAAACCCTTCCAGAGTGACAGTGAAATAAAAGACACCACCACGATGACGAACAATTTGCTCTCATTATTGAGAAATGTGCAGCCTCTTCCTAATAATGGAAAGTTCTGCCGAAGCCAAATGGAATGGCAAGCAGCACCTTCCTCCTCTCCGGCCTTCTGCTTGCGGAAGGGAATGCTGGCATAATGAGTACATTTTTAAAGGTGTAGGATGAGCTCATGATGTTGGGAATCCATAACGAGACCTACATTAGGGTCTTTTGCCAAAATGGAGAATTGTCTTAAAGGATGTGCGGGCCTGACGCAGAAGTAATGCATTTTCCTTCTGGTAACGACTTGCCTGAAAACAAACACGTTAGCTTTCCATGTAGAATGTCCTAACTAGAAGGGTCTGTAGTGATCGTCTCTGATAACTCTCTCATCTTCCCGCTGGAGTAGTGGAGATCACAACGGTGGAAGGTGCAGCTGGAGGCTCTGTGGGCTCCAACCCAGGTGTGCCTTTCCCAGCTGCATACCTGCAGGGGGCGCTGTGCTGAGGAGGAACAGCTCTAGGCCAACCTGGCTAGAGACCTGTGCTATCTGCTGACCTGTGATTGTCTTTACCTCCCACTTAACTTTGTACTGTGGTCCTGTAGTATCAAAGCAAGTGTGGCTCAAGCATCAACATTTTAGTAGATATTCTGATGGTTTCTAGATTATGAGTTAGTCGGATATTTCCATCGATAAGTGATAAGGTAATTGTGTTAAGACGCTATCCCCTTTATCTATGATTTTAAGCATTTTGAGGGCAAGAAAACTAGGTCTCATTCACCCTTGTACACACTGAGTCCTGCATAGATGATCAGCATCTAGTAGATGTTTGAGGATGTGAAATTAAAGTGCAGGAAATGCTGATTTTGAGATCATTAACTCATTGAAACGTTTTCCTTTATAATACCTGCAAGCTGCGGGGAGGTACTTTTTCTTTTCTTTTTATTGTTTAAAGTATTACAAATAGTGGTACATATGTCTTCTTTTCCCCCCATGGACCCCCCCCCCCCAACAGTGTCTGTGTCCAGGTACTTTTTCTTACCTTAATTTACATACTAGATCAGTTATGTTTGTAGGACAGTGCCGGTATGACAGGGTGTTGCTGACGTGCTGTCACTGCGATCCCTGCTGTCTCCTATTCTTGTACAGGCCCTTTTCTCGTTTCCGTGCACTTCCTTTTGGTTAATATCTTTGATTTGAATACACTGTTCAATTTTTCTCAAAGACTTTCTTAGGCTTTATCTTTGAACATTAAGTATAAAAGCAAGACAGAGGCTTAGAGGTGTGCTCAGAATTGAAGAACTAGTGGTTTAATTTCCTGACTCTGGGATTCTAAATGTTTCCTTAGATTGATGCAGATTAGTTTAACATAATTGGAAGTTTGAAAGGTGCATGTTTCTAGGGCTTTTAAGATAATGATATTTAGGAATCACTGATTCTTCCCTGATGACTAATGTCCTTTAATATATGTTTACAAGCTCCAAAGACTTTTAATATCTTTTACCATCGTCTGATTACTAATAATATGTAACTGAAGCAAACATTTTCTCTATCTTGTAATTCTTTGTAAAAAAAAAAAAAAAAGTATTCAGTAGAGGCTGTCCTTCCTGAATTTTGTTAAAGCTCTGTATCTTATTTTTATTTTTGAAAAACTTTCCCAGTCCATAATGCAATACGGTTTGCTCTGATATACTGAGAAGATATTTCTTCCTTCCACTTCCTCTCCTTTTAGCCGTGTGTATAGCACGTACTACCACATAATACATATGTTTATATCTGTTCTATTTTATAGAATGCATATGACACCAGCCAGCCTGACTCTTTCCTTGCCACACTGCCACAGCTATGCCTACTTCCTTATCAAAAATTATAAGACTCATCAGCGGAAACCAGCACGTAGTGTTCCATTAGTGACATCTTGACACTGCACTGACCTCAACTTTCCTCTTAGTTTATCTGCAAATGGTACCTATCATAACCAAATTTAGGATGTGATTGGCACCGCTGTTTAGTTAGGGGTGTGTGTGTGTGTGTGTGTGTGTGTGTGTGTGTTTCAATGTTGTTATCTCACATTTATTTTTCCTTCTAATTTGTGGCCTGGCTGCTTTGCTAAAGGTGTAGGACTAGGATAATCATTACAATGAACAAGTCAAAAGAAATACTTTCAGGGTGGACTAATTTGATTTTAAACAGCAAATGCAAAGAGTAAGGAATCACTAATACTATAGCTCCTTTCTCAAACAACAGTGGCAGGTTAATTTCAATGGGGTCCCTATGATCTTTCTAAGCGTATTCATGTCAGCAATGTCATCCTAAACATTAGATCCTATCTCTATTCCTTTTCAAAAAAAAGCTCTGTAAAGTCAGTGGCTTAAAAGTACCTGAAACATCTTTCTAGACTTCCACCTTACTTCAGGGCCCTAGGGTCATAACCTCTTAACCTTATAGGTTATAGGTCTCTCGCTTTTTGATCTTTCTTGGTTACTTCGTTTTTGCCTACTTCCTCCATAACATTCAAGCCTTGTTATGTAAGGAAATTGGAAACACCAATTTTGGACGAGATAAGAGTTACCCTCTCTTCTAGAATCATGCAAAACAATGATTTTAAATAGAAACATGCTTGGGAAAAAATTTAACAGAACGAACTCCAGCATCCTGTTTAAGGCAGTTTGAAGTAGATCCCCTTCATTTCTTATCCTCTTAAAAAAAACAAAAAGAAACAAACAAAACACACACACAAAACACAAAATCTTAGAACTTACTGTTGACTTAGTGATAAAATTTTTATTTAGGTCACAACACAACTTGCTTACAACATCAGAGTCCAGGTGGGTTGAGTGAATGAGAAGTGGATTAATACAATTAGTTAGTTAGCTATTATTCTCGCCCTACTGGTTAGAGTGCTATTTGATAATAGTAACAACTAACACTCATGTGGCACTTACTGTTAACAAAGCATCATATTTATCATTTTATAGCCAGGTCAGCTTAATGGGAGAGAGAGTATCTTTATTTCACAGTGGAGGAACCTGAGCTTCAGAAAAGGACCTCGACTTGCAGAAACTCGATGGCAGAGCTGGTGTGAGGTGTTCACCTCCGGGATCCAGATCCTGTGCAGCCAACCATTCCTATTGGGGAGGCTTTAGGAGGGAAGCATATTTCTTTTGATTCTCGGCTAGGGTAAGATATCTTCAGTTGTTTGGCTGATTGGCTGGCTCTCTCGTTATATTAATTTTTTTCTTTCTTTTTTTGTTGCTATTTTTTGCTATTTTCTTGCTTCTGTTTCAGCCAGTATTTGGGTTTTATTTCTTTGCCACACCCATAGACCGAACTTATAATTTTTCCAATGAAGAAACTTCCCTGAGCGTAATAATCAGTACTGGAATCCAAGTAGGATTGGAAAGTGCACTTCTTCCCTAAAACACCTCTCCCAAAGCCCTACCAAAGGTGAAGAATATCCCCATTAGAAAGAAAGGGAAATAAACACCTCTCACAAGCCAAGTTAGAAGCTCTGCGTTGTTTAGCAGGACAGTATGTCTTCGATTCTTACTCAGGAAGTTCAATTTATCCATCACCGGACAGCAAGGAGGACAAATGGTAAGAAATAAGAATAAAAAAAATTTATAGATCATTATTCAGTTCTTTCATTCTTTTTTCTTTTTTAAATCCTCATCCGAGGATATGTTTTTATTGATTGAGAGGGAACCACCAATTGGTTGCCTCCCATATGTGCTTGGATCAGGGATCGAACCTGCAACCTTTTGGTGCATATGTGCTTGGATCAGGGATCGAACCTGCAACCTTTTGGTGCTCAGGACGATGCTCCAATTGAGCCACCTGTTAAAAACAACAACAACACAAAGCTAAGATAAATTTTAACCCAAATCTAAAATCAAGCAATGACATCAGTATTTCTTCTCCAATACAAACTACCTGATATCCTCAAATATCTACTAGTAGCAAAATTAGACCAAGGAAGCCTTTGATCGATAATCCTGCTTCAACCCCATAGTAATCACCTACTTGTCTGACTCACAATAGCACTTAAGTATGTGTATGTATGTGTTTTATTTCTGAATTTATTTTTATTTTATCTGGCTTGCCAACTGACTAAGGGGGCAAAGAATGTAATGTGGAAACCATCCATTTCCACTGGAGAAAGGAGCCAAGAGGAATTCCTCAAGCTGAGAACATGAGCTGTGAGCAACATGTTTAAATACCTAAATATCCAAAGTTTGAGGCAAGTCCATTTATTTGGGGGGGGGTGGGGAATACACGCTCTTCTTTGGGGCTTAAAGGAGTCCTTTGACTTAGACTCTAGCATATGTGGTGCTAGAGGAAGTGAGAGGCATGAAGCCCCAGAGAATTTTGGCCAAGTTGTGGTTGACGGTGATAGAGAATGCTGTGTCTCCCTTCATGATGTGTGTCCCAGGTTCAATCCAAAAAAAGCCATGACTTTTAAAGAAAGACTTCGCCGAAAGGAGGGGAGTGGTAGCTAACGTTTTGTGTGTGTGTGTGCTTTTTATGGGTCAGACGCCATTTCAGATACTTAAAAGAAGTGTCACATTTGGTTCTATCAACACTCCTAGTAGGTAGTGATTTTTATCCCCATTTTGCAGATCAGGAAACTGATGATATCTGAAATGACTTGAGTTCTAACACCAAGAATGAGGCTGAGGTAGGATCTGATCTCGATCTGGCTGGGAAGTCCCGTGCTTTTCTCAGTTGCCCTGAAGCATTACTCAAAACATTAACTGGAGCTCTCAACAAAGAATTGACTTTCTTTCTGATGTTCCTTGTTTTGCTGCTCTAGGCTGTCTGGGCTAATTACTCCATTAGTTAGAATAAGAATGCATTGGGCCCAAAATCCTGTTTGATCTTTGGATGGACCAAGTTAATTTTTTACAAAGCAAAGCTGAGCATTATATGGCATCACCATAGGCCTGCCGGTATGACAGAAGTGTGAGCGATGAGCTAAGAGTGTGTCTGACTCGACGCCAACCCAGAAAAACAACTCCAAAGTACATCTCCTGTTGCTCTCACATGGTCTGAGTATTCAAAGGGAATAAAAGTAATGCATCACTCGTAGAAATAAACAGCCTAAATAGCTTAAAACTAAGTCAGTAGCCTTTCAACAGTGAAGCTGAGTCTTATGTATCTGTCCTGTTTCAATTTAGGCAATCAAGACCCTGTATTTTCCCTGAGTAAGTTTATATTTATAGTACCAGCGTTGTGACTAAGGTGGTCTGAGGCCTCTGTTGTGAATCAGGACTCACAGTAAATTATATGTGATTGCCGGAGAAGTTTGTGAATGCCTGTGCTCTTCAAAAAATCTTTTTTTTTGGGGGGGGGGGGTGGTACCTTCTAGGTCTAAAAAGGACGGGTTTTTCATACAATTTCAAGGCTTCTTTTTCTTTCTTTCTTTCTTTTTTTAATATAAGCACCTTACTGTCTATCTTTGATCACTCATTGGTTGTCATTCAGTGGGTACATGCTTTTGTCTGTTTCACCTTTTTTTTCTTTCATTCAATATTTGAAAAATAAACATTTTCATCTATTACTGTATTTCTCACGTTAAGAACATTTTTAAGCCATTACTAATTACCCTTCACTCATAGCCTAGTTTGGGTGCATAGTCACATTCTCTGTGTGGGCAGATTAGGTTTGGTGTAGAAAAAGAATATGCAGTTGTACAAAATCATTTTTTGGAGTAAAGGTTGAGGAAGAGAAAGAACTAAATGTCAATCCAGTCGGAAGCGCCTTCTGCCCAGAGTGGGCGGGAAGAACCTTCCAGAGTGTGCCTTCCTGCCTCTCCCTTAGCCGTTCTTCATTCGTGCTGCGACTTTATTTTCTTTCTTTGTCTTCCTGACTTTTGGGGGACAGCAGGGCACAAAAGAGAGAGTTTAGAAAGAACTTAACAGTTTCCACATTGTCGTCTGTGTAAAATCACAAAAAGAATAATTAACAGATGTATCATCGATAGTTAGGGAGGACAGTGATCAAAGAGGGCTTGAAAAGATACTTTAAAATTCATGGAAACTTTCAGCCACATACTCTGCCTTCTGTTCTTCTCTGTAAACTTTTTTTTTCCCAGGTTGAGTGTGATTCTTTCTTTCCAGCTGGAAC
Organism: Myotis lucifugus; assembly: GCF_000147115.1. Lineage (NCBI taxonomy): Eukaryota > Metazoa > Chordata > Mammalia > Chiroptera > Vespertilionidae > Myotis > Myotis lucifugus. The sequence goes on along the minus strand of NW_005871147.1, from coordinate 3,013,320 downwards.
TTTCAGCTTTGTCCCTGGGACCAAAGGCTCAGTCAGTATCACTCTGCAGAGAACGCGTTCCGGGTCCCAGCATCCTCACCTTGGCACCGTCAGCCGGCCCCATGGCCAGGAGCTAATTAAACGCCCAGCCATCGGAGCTCTGAAGTGACCCGGGGGAAAGGCCAGAGAGTGGAACTGAGAGATCATTCAAACGGGGTTCAAGCTGTGAACAGCGCCCGGCCCCCTTCTTTCACAGCTGGGGCTTTGGCTGCGTGTCCCTCGGGTGGTTCAGCACGGTGACCTTGGCCGCCAGTGATTTACTAACTGTTTTACAAACATTTCCTCACTCTGGGAGGTTTGATGTACTCTTCATCCTCCTCAGCTCACCAGAGTCACTCAGTGTCTGAGCCAAACCTGCCTTTGTTTACAACTTTTCCGGAAATTTTCACAGAGGGGGGAAAAGAGACCCCTCCCTCCTCTCCCAGTGTTTTATTTTTAAGTCAACACTTTCCCCAAGTTTATTTGTGCTCAAGCAAACTCTCCTACAAGGTATTACTCTATATTCAAATGGGAATTGCTGCATTTCTATAAATAGAACGGAGGTCATGTGAATGAGGTCAGAAGCATCTAGATATCAGATTTTACTGGACCTTTACATTTAGTTCTCTAGTTTTTGAAAATAATATTCTATGTTTGGATTTGTCTCTTTTTCCCACATTCACATTAGCCTGACCATTATGTGAAACGCTGAATTTGGGAAACACTGAGTGGAATCTTTTAAAACTAAAATACCCATGTTAAAAATAACGAAATTTGTTGTCGCTTCATCATTGTAACTTTCTTAAAAACAGAGTTTATGGCCCTTTCAGGAAGTAGTTTTAGACTGTCATTACCTTTGAATACTCAGTACCAGGGCTTCTATCTTTCAACCTGATTTCCATTGCATTGTTAGGTCTTTACATTGGCTGAGAATGAAAAATAAATGCCTTGGAACTTTCAAAGGCTAATTTTTGGTTCACACTAAGAAGAAATTAGCCTGGCCAGTATGGTTAAGCTCATGAACCAGGAGGTCACAGTTCAATTCCCAGTTGGGGCACATGCCTGGTTGTGGGCTCAATCCCTAGTGGAGGGCGTGCAGGAGGCAGCCGATTGATGTTTCTATCTTTCTAGTCCCTCTCTCTTCTTCTGTCTAAGAAATAAATAAAAATATATTTTTTAAAAATAAGAAATTAAGTAGGAAGTTCTGACAATTATGAAGTAGTATAAGACTCTTAAAAAGTGTCATTCTTTGGAACTTATCTGTCTGGGAAATACAAGAAGTATTATTTTCTTCTTTCTACCTGTCAAAAAAAAAGAAGAAGAGGAAGATTGAAACCAAAAGAAAAGAAAACAAACAGGTATCATTGTCTTTTAGAACAAGAACAGACAGAGTATATTCTAAATGGGATACAGCCAGAGACCAGTTTCCTGATAAAATGTGTTTTAGGAAGGAAAAATTGCTTTATTTCAACAAATCCAGCTGGACTTCCTGGTGGGCCTCCCACATTGTCAACATCAATAGCATTTATTTGTTGACCAACAGAAGACCACCAGAATGAGGTATTTCCATCTCTGCATATTTCCAAGTCTGCGGGAAAGATAGCTGTTAAAGAGCTAGTCTGAAGGAAATGGCAAACAAACATCATAGGTGTTCCTGGGTGATATTCAGGAACTATTGCAGACTTCCAGTGCTCAAGACCGTCTCCTCAGCCATAATGTCATTGACCTTGACAAGCTCAGAACAAATTGGTCTTTGTGATTGCTACCACATGCTGTATGTAGTGCCTTCCAACCCTGCCATTGGTCTAGAGTGAAGGGGGCAGGGGAAAGGGCTACTCATCAGAGAGTATGCTTCCTTTATGTTCTTTAGGCCCTTGCCTAGCATGCTTTCCCAGTCTGGTTAGTCCTTAAATGGCTGATTTAAAGTTGCTGAAGCTTTGTAAGACCTGTGGAGTGTACCTAGTTTTACCCAAGTACTCAATAGATGCGTAGTCTTTGTATTCTTACCTGTTATATCTTAATAAACGACTCTCATTTAATATTTTAGGAAATGGTATATAAAAAGCTATTGACTTCAGTGTAGGAGTTCAACTCTAAGTTTAAGATGGGGAGGTTTCATGGCCTCTGGCCTCCCAGAGGCTGTGGCTTCCATTCCACTTGCCTGTGCTTGGTGTTCAGCTGTTGTATAGTGCCTCCCTGTATATATTGTACTTCTCACTGTATTTCATTTTTTTTCTAAAGTTGGGCTGTCTTCTTCTCCCAGGAATAAGAGAATTTTCTTCTTGATGCTTTTCTAACACGTTGCTAAATGCTCTCACTCAGCCTGACTTTAAATCCATGCTTTCGTTTTCTAACATTATTAATGACTAGAGGCCCAGTGCAAGAATTCATACATGGGTGGGGTCCCTCGGCCTGGCTGGCGATCAGGGCCCATTGGGGCCAATCAGGGCCAGTCGGCCGGGGGGAGAGACCGCGGGAGGTTGGCTCTGTGAGAACACTGACCACCAGGGGGCAGCTCCTGCAGTGAGCGTCTGCCCCCTGGTGGTCAGTGCATGTCATAGCAACCAGTCAACCGGTCATTCGGTCACAGGTCATAACAGTTGCTTAGGCTGTTATATATATAGATTAATATTGAAGAACTGACCAAGAAATATGATAGCTTCATTAGAGGGCTGAGATAGTATGTTTCATGAAAAATGCTTTTGTTTAGGACATTTCTTCTCAGCTTGAGTTTAACTTGAATTTCACCAGCCCAGCTTTGTGGCGAGCCGGCACGGCCATGGCATACTCAGCCCCACATTGGGCGCCTTATGTGCCGTGCCAGCTCAACCAGGTTCGGTGACCCTGAGAGGGGGCGGTGAAGGATTGAGAAAAGACAGACAAGAGAAGAAAGCTGGGTCTGGGTGGGACGCTGTCCTCTCTGATGGAGAGCCTCTCTGATGCAGAGCTAGCGACAGCGCCACAGACTACAAGCCGTGTCTTTATTTTATAGCCAGATTCCACCAGGCAAAGTAAGGGCGTGGTCAAGATGTTTACAACATTCTCGTGGGTTTCGAGCCTACTCAATTACATGCACCTGAACTCTATCAAGCCCACATCACTCAGGCACGTGGGGCCATGTATTCGGACCATAGGTTCAAGCTTACAACTATAGCTGTTGGCTATAACTGTGCTGGGAGGTTTTGCCCTCCAAGCTGAGACTTGCACGTGGCCATGAGAGGACTGTGCCCTCTCATTAGTCCGAGGCTTGAACCTGTCCAAACACTGTAGCCGCTCTCCGCACAGCTTAACTTGTGGATGTTCTAAAAAGGAAGCGGGCCCTGTCCAGGTTGCTGAGTTGGTTAGAGTGTGGTCCTGTTATGCCCAGGTTGCAGGTATGATCCCTGGTGAGAGCACATATGAAAAGCAACCAATGAATGTATCAGTAAGTAGAACAACAAATCCGTGTTTCTCTCTAAAATCAATATAAATAAATGGGTGGATAGATAGATAGATAGATAGATAGATAAAATGGAAGAGGGAGAGACAAGGCGCATGGTAAAGGCTAAAATCAGAGACTCCCCCTTTATAAACCTGTTAGGTCTGTGCTTCTGTGACGAAAGCAGGTACCCATGTTATGGATGCTCCCCAGAGACGGCCTCAGACACATTTTGTTCCCAAACAGAATTAGAAGGAAAAAGTCTGCTTAGCTGTCTTTTCCTGTTTAAAATACAGCTGCCCCTGAAGCAGAGTCGTCAGCAGCTCCCCAGTGCTTTCTGCAAACTTGTGGTGCGGGTCTATGATATAAGTGGTGTGGAGTGGTTTTGTTGCTAAGAGAAAAGTGCTAAAAAGGGGAGGGGGGCTGGAGGCTATCTCTCTTATAGAGCTCAGATCCTTTGGGTATTTAATGTACAGTTTCAACAAAGGACACTCAGAATTATACCTCTGGTTCAAAATTGCTTAAATGTTGAAACATATGGTCTCATGTTCCATTCATTAGGAAACAGCCAGCTGTTCTCAGCCTGCCAAGTCCAAGTAAACATCCACTGTGTGGAAGAGTGAATCTGAAGTGGTTCAGTAAAAACATAAAAGCTGTTTTTGCTGAAGAAGAAGAAGAAGGGGGAAAAAAGGCCACCCCGAAACAACAGCGGGTGAAGAAAAAAGAACCCCCTGTTCTGATAGCATATTTTCCCTGGCTTGCTCATGGTGGACCGTGGAGCCGGAATGGCTCGGGACGCATTGCAATTAAAAAAAGATCGGTGGGCATCCTCATCATCTTCCGTTGGCAAAAATCAAGTCATGGTCTCCGTGATGGTGATTATTTTCATAAAATGCAATTCTCTGAATAATTAATTCATTTGGCTACTTGACTGTGTCCTCCATTCACGGAGGCCAAAATGTCAAAGATGAAGTAGATTGAGAGGAGAGGAAAGTTCTCATTATAAAGGCGAAGGGAGGAGGGAAGGGATGAAATAGTTGGAATTTCAGTGCAGTGGTTTCTATTTATCCGAAATGTCAAGGGCAGTGTAAAATGTATTTTTAAAATGTGTTTCTGTATGGTTTGTGCCCATTCTTGGCGTGGCTGTGGCTCTACAGAGACCATTGTTCTTTGAGGAGTATGAGGGGGTGTCTTTGTCCAAAGTGACAAAAAGAAGACTTGGAAGACTGGGCTCCCTTTGTTCCTGTGTGGCGCTGTAAAATTTGGTTTGAAATTAGGACCTCAGGGAAGGACCTTCAATAGAGCGCTTTCATTTCCTGCCAGCATTTTAATCACCCTGAGGTTGAAAGTGGACGGCCGGCCCGCATAATGGCCCTATGTTTAATAGAACAGCTCGTATCTTGAAGGCCAGTTAAGGGATCTGTCATCTGCCCAATATTCGTCTTCTCTGTTTCCTGTCCATTTACAAAGATCACCCACCCTTTTTAGGTGGCTTCTCTGGACCATTTGGAGGAGAGCTGCTGCCACTGCTTCTTAAAGAGGCTGAGCAGAAACCCAGTTGGATGTGGTCCAGTCTCCTGCCTATGCAAGAGGGTCTGGAGAATGCTGTAATTAGACATGAACTTCCCCAGGTTTGGGAGGTGCTTCCACACTTGCACAGAGGAAGTATAGGAAGGTTTCACAAACGGTATAGAATAGGAGGGCAGTTACAATTGGTCCCTATCTTGTAAGGAGTATTAGCACCTACTGACCTGATGCATGATGATGACGTCATTGCCGTGGAAGCTAATGTCATCCCATCAGGCTGAGGAGGAATTTGGTCCCTGGGAGGCAACGTCACCCAGTGGATTTGAACTTGTACAAGAAAGAAATTTGTAGTTTTGGTGGTTGAGTGGCTTTTTAACTCCAAAGGCTTTCTTTGGAACCATTTACCTTTCCAGCTTATTAAATGATAGTCAGAACTCCTAAAGGAGTCAAGTCTTGAAAGATAGGGCCAGCATTAAGAAGTAAGGACTCTGAATTTCTTCCCTGGTTCCTACCTACTGGCCAGGAGTAACATAACAGTGAAAGCCTCGGATTTGCTAAATTCTAATCAGGACCTAGGACTGAAATTATTCTGTGACTTGGTGCCAAGCATGGAATTCTCCTGGTGTGGCCGTCCTAATAGTGGCAGAGGCAGTTTCAGGGGTAGCTGTGAAATAGGATGAGAGTGTTTCCCTAAACAGTGAATGAGCAATGAAAGAGACGGGACTTTTTCAGCTACTAACACATTTTCCCATCTTGCACTGGGAAGTGCCACAAAAGAAGCAAGGAATGCACTTTCCATGGGCATTTTTGGTTTTGCCGGTCGGTGTGGGTTATCCTGGGGAAATGAAGGAATGCGTGAGCCTCGTTCAGCGGAACTGCAAGGCTTCTCTCTCCCATCTATCTCAGGCCAAGCTTGGCCTACCCCCACCGAGATGGTGAAGTGAGTGAGAGTCCTCGCTGCCCACAGCTTTCTCTGAGCCACAGTCCTGGCCTGGGTGAAGGAAAGGAGAAAAGGCCTTAGGGTGGGGGTGAGATGAATGACGTATTCTCACTTCTTCAAAGGAAATGGAGTGATGTTAACATCCTCAAAACAACAACAACAACAAATTTGCTGGAACCAGCTCCTCTTCACTTTCCCCTCTGCAGACAGTAGTCATTGTCTGGTTCGTTCTTACGATAGTCCAAGTGGCTATCCTTCCTGGGTTGTGCTTCCTTACTGACTGGAAGACTTTTCAAACAAGGATTTAAACGTCCAAGACACTTTCCTGCCCCTTCGAGAGCCACCCTCCTACGGGGTCCCTCTGACCTCTTTCAGCATGTCTCTCGCCACACATTTTTGAGCCCCTTTGAGTTGGCCTCCCGTGGATGAATAGCTGTTTGAAGGCTGATTTAAAGTGAGTGTTGCCCCATGGAAGAGCTATTGGCTGAAAAGAACACTATCCAGAGCAGCAGAGGTGGCCGCATAAGGTAGGCAGGCTCTCCCGAGGCTGGTTTTGCAGATGTGCGTTGTTCTAGCAGGAATTATGCATCATTAGACGCAGGATCTTTTCTTTGCATCCAGGTCATTTCTCCATCAAAGAATGCCTCTGACATTTCAGCCAGGGAACCACCGTTGTTCCTAAACCAGTCTATTCCCACACATAAATGCTCCGACTCAAATTGCCGCTCAACAGCTCCTCTGAAGGTCTAGCGTGTGTTTGCTGGGTAAAAAATTTCAGGCATAGATTTGGAGGGAAAGCTGCCCACCAGAGCAGGGCCTTAACATAAAGTTAATATTGTCAAAGCTCTAACTATAATCTGTTTCATTCACTCTTGCATTTTGCTGTGTGGGTGTATCCACAATGTGGGAACCACATTTCATTGAAGAATCTGAATATTTTGTAAGGATGTGAAGAGTTGCAAATAATCTTTTCTGTAAGCCTGTGAGGAGGAACAAAGCAGCTAATGTTAGAAAGAACTGGCACACCATTGTTTTCTGCCATTTGTAAAACTCAATAGGAATATTCTACACTTGACAAATTTATATCCTCAACTTGCTGTTCCTTAAAGATGATGCATATCCGCAGCAAGCATACCTGTGAAGAGATCTGCTCCATTGGAAGGATATCCCTTTTGAAGCAGAAATTGTTTGAACATACGACGACATACATAATAAACCCCTGAAGTCTGTGTGTGTAGCAAAGAATTTGTCTATACCTTCAACGAGCTACCTAAAGTCTGCTATATAAGCAACAGAGACAAGGCACAGAATGAAGCTTTTAAATCCATATATACTTTATTTTTATATAGTCAGGAAATATGTAAATAATATAGAAAAATGATTATAAATATATAAACACAACATATATATATATAAAATATAGTGTGTGTGTGTGTGTGTGTGTGTATATATATATATATATATATATATATAATCAAGTCACTGAAGTAAGCCAGTATGCCTAATTTTTGCGTTGTTTTAGGCAGCAAGATTACACCAGCCTTAACTGTAACCAAGTGCTAGTTTCCAATTTTTATTTCTTAGCCTATTTTTGAAAATCACACTTAAAAATGATGTGACCTTTGTGCATTTCCCGTTGTAGGCAATCACATTTGGTGAGCATTGTTTCCATGGGCTCTCTTGGGAGATTTTGCCTATGTTAATACTATCTCCTTCTTGCCTTCGCTTCCTTTCCTGAGAGTTCATTCCTTATTTAGTTAATACCTATTTTATGAAATGGTGTGAAAAAGCTTTTATGTTTTAGAACTTAATCCCACCAGTTAGTTGACTTCTTTGCGTTAGGACCCGTGTCGCACTTTCCCTGCATTCCTCAGAGCCCAACAAGCTGTCCAGTGTGTGAATAGGTGTGACTTTTCTTTCCTTGTTTTAATTGTGAACCAAGCATTTTCCATGTGAGAAAGGGAATGCAGGAGGGGAATTTAGTTATTTGTTTAGTTGACAGGAAAACTGAAGCAAAAGTAGTGCAATAACCACCTTATCTCTGGTTCCTGGGAGAATTCTCTCCTCTAAGTTGTACAGCTCATCTCTCTTTCTGACCTTTAACTATCTTAGATGTACGTCTTTTTTTCTTTTTAATCAAATTGTTTTTTGAAAGTCTCATGATTAATGATGAATGGACAGACAGACAGATACACATGTGCCAGAGACTGGATTAGAATTCACAAGTTTTGAGTATGCTGGATGTGGTTGAGTACATCGTGAGACCAAACCATAGCAGCCCCTAATAAGTGACTCTAAGGGAGACAAGCAGGGGAGAACTGAATGAGATACTAAACTCTGCCATCTGCCTTTTTGTAATTGTCCCAGAAAGTTCTGCAGTGATGTAGTCCGGAGGGATGGGTAGGGTACTCTGGCAGCCAAATGCTTCCTAACGTGAAAGGCAAGAGAATGATGGCTGGAGTAGGCTAGCGACCCTGCGTAACCTCACAGGATGACTGCTTTCAAAGCTTACTCTGCAGGAATACATTGTTGGAACGATTCCTTAGAATTCACAGTGGCTTTCCTGGAAATTCTGAAAGCTGGCTATTCAAAAGGACATTCTCTGGCTGTGAGTGTACCATACAGATGTATGTTGCAATAACGTTTGTTCTTATAAACCTTATCACTTGCATATATTTAATGCACAGGCTTACCCTCTAAGAGAAAGAAATATAGCCTACATGTCTCTTATACTCACTACATAACATTTCAAGAACTAATCAGGATCTCTTTGGCTAGCTGGAGCAGATAAGCAGGGAATGTAACTAACCAGGATTCATTTCACATGTAGTCTATTATAGTTTTTCTTAATCTACTCCTTGGCTTGATTTTTTTTTTCTCAGTTTAGGGACTAGCTTCTTGAGAGTGGAGGACAAGGATGCATTTTCTCTATGTCTAGTGCTTTAACTGTTTTGAGAGGGAAACAATCCCTTCTGAAACCCATCAGCGAAAATACTATAGGAGTCATTGGCATCATCCTGCTTTGTTGATGTTCCTTGCTCTGGATGGGGAATCTGCAGGTCTGCATTCTTATCTGTCTCTGTTACTAACTAGCTCTCTGTCCTTTGACACTTCATGTCTCTACACTACGATTCCTGACCTCCCTCCAGGTCCCCTCTAGTAGAAATTCTATTGGTATATCACTTGAGACATGCGGACACCATTTGAATTGAAGTCTCTCCATGCAGTGCTGCCCCTGAATGGAGCAGGAACCAATGTCCATTATGCTGCTGACTCTCGAATACAGAAGCACATATTTTCCCATCTTTTTAAAGCTAATTGAGCTCCCATTAAAATTGTTAGAATTAAAAGAAATGTGGAAGATTAACTCTCCCCATGTCCATGTCTTTCACATTCACTTCATTGATTTGCTAACCCCTCGGTTCATGACATCCAGGCTCTATCAGATGTGAATATCAACAACTCTTGGCGTAATGGTCTCCCTCCACCTTGGCCTCACGTCAGAATTCCTTGGGGACCTTGGAATCCGTATACCCAGGCCACACTCAGAACAGGTGAGGTCAGAGTGCAGGCATCAGTGTTTTTCAGACTTCCGGATGATTCCAGTGTACAGCCCAATAGAAAGCCTCTGTCTTAGTTGGATCGCTTTGCTTTTCAGGGTCACATATAAGTCCACTTTTCTACAAAATTAAAAATTATTCATGTGTTGGTTCCTACAGGAGTAGATCTCTTATATTCCAGAACAGTTTGCTGAATACCTTACTGATTATATTTTTTATTTCATACTGATCTCTCTGATAGCCATGCCCCTTCCCTTGGAGGTATAGCAGCGTTTCATGTGAGGCAGCACAATGCGAATCTTCTATTCCCTTTTCCTACGATGAAACTTTAACCTAGAAGAGAGATTCCTTCATGCATCGTGGGATGTCCAGAAATTGAGCATAGCCTGACACCTGAGTGGATTAGGGTGGTGTGGGTATGTGTTTATTTACAATAGAAGATGCCGCTGTTGGGATTTAGGTCACCATTTTATCAGATTTGCCTTAACTCAAGCATGGAAGGGGGACTTCTTCTTCCAGAATTGGCTTTAACCAAAATGGAAGTTTAAAGTAAAAAAAAAAAAAAAAGGTTTAGAAAGGAATTACCGAGTTAAAACGCACTTAGGAGTATAGCATATGTTATTATACATATGAATTAGTCAAGTCAGCAAATATTTGTTGATTTTCTATGAGGCAAGATAATTTTCAAAGACACTGTTCCACCAAGATACAGAATTTAAATGTTTGTTTGTTCACGAAGCATCTCAGCACACACTCATGCAGGTTTTCCTTTATCTGAATTCCAGATCCTCCGATCTGTATTCCTGAAAAGAATGGATGCCTTCCCCACCTGAATGATTTCCAGCCCTTACCCTGGGTTGGAAGCATTTGGGAAGCATATTGTGAGCCAGAAATCATTTTTGTGGCTGAGTTTGGCTTGCCCAAGTCATGTAAATTATAGGAAACCTTTCTTGAAAAAAGATGCAGAGGAACTGAGAGCAGAAATGGTTTTGTCCCTGTCATGGTTATTTGGAGCCAGTGCATGGACACATAATTGAAGGGCATTCCCAATACCTGGGCACACTCCAGGAGTCCTTATTTTTATCCCAGGTTGGTTACCTTAGAGCTGCCAGCATTGGGCAGAGTCCTCTGTCCTGTCGATTTGCTTGAGAAATATTTTCCTTGATCATGTAATGTCTCATACTTCCATTAGCCCTTTTCACTCCCTTCCTCAAAATGACTTTAAAAAAAAATCCTAATGCCAGGCACAAAATAAATTACCAAAGGAAAGTGTCAGAACTTCCCCTAAAATAGTTTTGGTTGCTGAGTTTATTGCTCCTCTGAGAGGCCTGTGTGCTTTTGAATGAGCTCTGCTGTGACTGGCCACCACTCATTTATGTGCACTGGTTACCGCCAGAATTCTCGGGATTGTCTGATCTTCTCCCACTCGTTCTCCATTTAATATCACTGCGCTTACCATCTAATTAAGCTGTCACGGTCTTGATCCGGCCAGAACCAGGGCACTGGGACAGTTAAATGAAGAAATGTTACATGTTGGGTGGCGAGAAATTGAACTGAGCACCTCAGGAGCTGGCCGCCCTGACTTTCTCACCTGAAGTCCCCTCCTTGCTGCCTCTCCTAGGCTGCTCTGAGCTCACTGTCACAGTGAGTAGCAGCCTTCAAAGGGTTAAGTAACACGCCTTTCCCTAGCTGAAAGACTGTAGTCTGAATTCTTCCCTTTTTGGGGCTTCCCTTAAATTTTTCTCTTCTCTCCTTTGAAAGTGGAAAATGCCCAAACCCCCTTCTGTCTGTCCCCCAGGATCTTAGAGCCAGACAAAAGGACCCGAGACCAGCATACCCTTGGCTTCTGGTAAATTTCCTAGGACCCTGCACCTAAGGTTGCGATGAGTAGTTGCATCTGCATTGTAGTCACCTTGTTAAGGCTTCCTTCCTCTAAGGCAGTGGTTCTCAACCTTCTGGCCCTTTAAATACAGTTCCTCATGTGACCCAACCATAAAATTATTTTTGTTGCTACTTCATAACTGAAATGTTGCTACTGTTATGAATCGTAATGTAAATATCTGATATGCAGGATGGTCTTAGGCAACCCCTGTGAAAGGGTCGTTCGACCGCCAAAGGGGTCGCGACCCACAGGTTGAGAACCTCTGCTAAGGAGTCAGGGCCCGGCCCGCACTGCTGTCTTCATGATCACTGTGGGTCAAGCAGCCTGGTGTTTGCTGGTAGACAAGCAGGACGCCCAGCTGGTGGGCTGAGCGTCTCCTTTCCATCCTGCTGTGAGTTCTGTGAGGAATTAGCCACTTATTCACTTCCTATCGCCACACATGACTTTCCAGGCCTCAGTTTGCTGCGGGGACAGGGACGGAGCAGCCTGACCACAGGGCCCGATTTGCCCCGGTCCCCTCTGCACTTGTGCCAGTTTAATTTTCAGCCGGGCTCATTCCACCCCCAAACGTGTACCAGCTTGGATGCCACCCACTTATCTCCCTGTGTTAGAGTTGGGGGACCCAAATGAAGGAGCTGCTAGGTGGAGTGATAGAAGGACCTGTGCTTCTCAAATATTAGCGTTAGCCGGTATCACCTGCTGTTTGCCACTTGGATCCAAAAAGCTGTAAAATGTCTTCTTCACATTTGCCAACAAAGAAATAATTAAAATTCTGGTCTCTGTAAGTAACATTTTCAGAAGAAGTCGGAAACGGAGCAGGGAAGTACGAAATCAGGCAGGCTCTAGAGAGCCTTTTCCATAGCATTGGACTCTCCTTCATGGGGGATAAAGGTGGCTGATGGTGGAGCAAGTTACCCTCCGAACATACAACCTCTGAGAAGGAACCTTCGTCACAAATCCCATGCCTTAAGTAGTGCTCAGTGGTGCCCTGGCGAGGACCGTTCTAGTAATTTCTGTCTGGGCACATTTCCTAGGGAGAGAGTTGAGCAATATACAGGGTCAGGACTTTGGGGCCAGATCTCCACATAAAGGCCTTCCTCTCCCCATGGTGGTCCATTGGTTTGGTCACCGTGTGCCCACATGACTGGTGCTGCCAGCTCAGGGAGTTTATGAAATTTTGATGCAGAAATCAGGTTGTTGCTTATCTTGTACCTCCTTGCTCATAGTATTGACAGTGCCCTGGACTTGCTGGAGGCAGATAGCATCTCGGCGATCACTGTGCTATTTCAGCTCTCTGCTGCTGACAACATCAGAAGTGTTTTAACAGGGTTTTAATGGGCAGCCTCTGTAGCTCCTTGGAGGGTTGCAAATAGCTGCCGTGAGAAAGCCCCGCTTCGGCCGGGGCTGACATGCCCTCTTTTCCCATCCAGCTGCTGCTTGTTTAGAGGGCTCCTTCCTGGTGACAAGCACTTCTTATTTGGGCTGAGCAGTCCTAGGACTTGAATTCCAGAGATGAGATTGTGTAATATAAAAAAGGAAAGGTCTCCTAAGGACATTTTCTTCCCATCCTGTTGGGGGCAGGAAAAATGAGTCGTTGTGGGGGGGTAGGGCCAGAGAGAGGGTCTAACCAGGAATAAGTCTGCCATTCCCAGAACCTTTCCGAGAAAATTCCTGGTGTGTCGTTAAAACTGAAGTGTTCTCATTTGGTGGAGTCGCAGGAAAGCTATTTGGAGAACGCCATGCCCAGAGCCCCTGTTTTCTAGCTTTCCCACATTTCAGGGTTTTATTTAATGGCCGGCAGGCACACAAAAGAGGAAAGTGGCTTTCCACACGTGAGGACCGTGTTTGATGGCTGTGTGATACCCTGGGGTTTTCTCTGCTATTGTGAAACACATCTCCAGGTTGAAAGTACAGTGAATTAATGCTGATTCGTGTGCTTTGGTTCTCTTACTTGAGTTTCAGATGTAACAAAGTGATTGAATTCCCCGCTAGTAACTTAAAACCTGAAATCTTAGGGTGAAGGGGGTGGATATCTGCTCTTCCTAGAATCCTCTTTACTAAGACAACGAGGTAGTGAAATGAAGTGGAAAAAGAAGAAATTATATTGACCTCTCAGCTGTGGCACCGTATCTATGTCCAAGGTCATCAGGGTACCCAAAGGGAGCTGCTGATAAGAATGGAGGGGAAATGGTGGCTAACACATTGAAGTCTTTAGTGTGATGCAGGGACCCAGTCCAATCAGGGGGGCTCCCCCGAGGAAACTATGTCTGTGTGCCATTTAGAAAGTTCACCAAGACATGGAAATGACCTACGGGTCCTTTGATGGGTGATTGGATAAAGAAGATGTGGCACATATACACAATGGAGTACTACTCAGCCGCAAGAAAGGATGAAGCCCTGCCATTTGCCACACCTTGGATAGATCTTGAGAATATCATGCTAAGTGGAATAAGTTAGACAGAAAAGGACTAAAACCATATGAATTCACTCATATGTGGGATACAAAGCAGAAAGCAATAAGTGAGCAAACGAACTCATAGACATAAACAGCAGAAGGGTGGTTACCAGAGGGAAGCAGGAGGATGAAGCGGGTAAATGCATGGTGATGGAGGGAGACTAGACTTTGGGTGGTGAGCACACAATGCAATATACAGGTAGTGTATTATACACTTGAAACTTATATAATGTTATTAACCAATATCACCCCCATGAACTTAATAAAACAAAAAGAAAAGTGTAGCATCTCAGGATTTGGAAGTATCAGTGCAGACATCAGCTGCTATAATTGTTTCTCTCCCTCAACCTCCCTTCTCAGGGACATAGAAACAGTAGGCTACCTGGCTCTTTTTACAGAAGATCTGATAATATTTCCTTCTGAAGTCTGAGAGCGACTGCCTTCACTTAAGGTCTACCTACTTAGAATTGGTTTTTATCATTATCACCCTCCACAGGTTTGTGGGGGTTTTTTTTATGTGTTTTTTTCAGGCTGCCTAAGAAAATCTCCTATCAGACACTTAAGGCCATTTCACAGCCTCCTCTTCCCCATCCAAACTGATAGTGCAAGTCCTTCAGAGATTGAAGATTCTTAACTTCTTGTCACCAGCAGAGGCATGACTTTGTCTATTAAGAGATAAGTCTGATTATCAAGGTTAGAGAAGAAAATGCACCAGTACACCTCTGGGACACGCTCGGAGATGGATTCCTGGGAAGGTCCCAGCCGATTTCCCGATTTCCCGTTGACTTTCCTACAGCGGGGCCCCTTCCTAAGGCTGCTCTGCCTGCTGCTGTGGGGACTGTTACCCCAAATAAGATCGCTCTTTAAAAGGCTTTATTAGATGTGCTTGTGTTTAGGGTCTTCTGTGAGGCACTGAATAAAGAAAACTGCAGGAGTTCTACAGAATATAAAGGGGAAAACCATTAGAATATGGCCTAGAGGAGAGTATAATGGTGAACTATGTGAAGCCTGGAGCTAGAAAGCTAACCACATCACTAGTGGATTTACCTCTCTCTGCCTCAGCGTCCTTGTTTATAAAATGAAAATTGCTATGACAATTATAACCTACTTATAAGATTGTTGAGGATTAAATATGATATTGTATTATAGCACAGTGCCCAGCTCATAGTTATGTGCTTGCTTAAAAGGGGCCAATATTACTATTTCTGTTATGTATACACATGTCTAGCGCCCTCTCTCTTTCTCTCTCTCTCCCCCAGGTTGCCTATTCCTAAATCCAGTGGGTTAATTCTTCAATTTGAAGAAAACCAGTATGATATCTCCCTTTCCTTAATCATACCTGCGGGTGGTGATTATGGAATGTATTTCCTACACACATTAATTTTGCTTTCAGCTTGTTTTTTAATAAATATTCAAAACAATTAAAAACTCTATGAAGACACCTCTAATCAGGTCCTGGATGGTTTGCAAGCTGCCCGGTTAGTCCTTCTCCGGTCTGCCCTGGGGCCTGTCTCTCTTCGTGTTCATGCATTTTCTTATTTTATGTACATGTTTGCCTGTGGGACAAGGTGGGACAAGGAGAGAACACTTGAAAAGTAAGCTAGACTCGAGAGTGTAGGGCTCTGAGTACTAGTACTTTGCCGTGTTTCCTGTATTGTTGGAGTCAGCTGGTTAGTCGGGATTTGAATCTTACTTTCACCCACTTCTTACCTCTGTGATCTTCAGCATGTCTGTTCTTATCATCTCTGTTCTTCAGGTTCCTGGTCTATAAAAACTAACAGGTAAAATGAATTTTAATGTTGTGTTTTATTTAACCCAGTGCATCTAAATGCCATTTTAAGTTTTAGTCGCTATAAAAATTATTAATTTCATCATTATATTCTCTTTCCCATGCTAATTCTTCAGGACCCGCTGTATATTTCATACTTCCAGCCCGCCTCCATTCAGACAAGCCATCTTTCGAATGCTCAGCCACACCCTGGCTGCACAAATCTACCTGCAGAACCCATCCCGCTACTCTTCTGCCTGTGGTTTTATGAACCCAAAGAGAGAACCTTAGAATTAAAATCAAAAGCCATTCCATGCTGATCTCCATAGCTACCCCTTACAGGTGTTTTTGCCATGCCAGAGGAAGTTAATACAAATACATTTTGTGCTCAGTCAGCCACAGGAGATCAGTTAGCGATGGTATAGGATGAAAGCCATCACTGGTAGCAAGCCCATCCTGGCGCACATGTGAGCTTTACTCTGGCTTTTTTTTTGAGACATAAGACTCATCACCCCTTTTATTATTTCCTGACCAAAACTGCCTTTGTATCCAAGTCTAACAACCTTGGAAGAACGCAGATTCTGTGCTAAATATAATAGCGACCCTTTTCCACTTAATGAGTGGCTGTCTGAATTCCCAGCACTGATCTCATTCCAGTTCCTTCTGAAGTTTACCTTTTACACTTGTGTTGGTTTTAGCCAGTGGTCATGGTGTCAAAGGTCATGAACTTGTACACTTCCTCCCCCCAAATTCACTGTATCAGTAACAATTTGTGAGGATCCTTCTAATTTATTTAATTTTGCCACCATTGGTTCACAAAAGAATAAAGCCTCTCCCCCCCCCCTTAAATAGATAGCAAATGGATGATAAAGGAGAAGAAAAAGAATGGAATTCATCAGCATCTTAATTATCTTAGTTTTAAGTTGGTCTATAAGTGTGTCTTTATGGATGTAGTTTTACTAGCTTAAAGCATCTAATTGAAGCCAGATCCTTACATCTCTTTGGATCAAGGAGGAATAATAAGCCCAGAACATTTTATCCCTACAATCCAGAAACGCTTAGGTAGCTTGTACTTGATATATATATATATATATATATATATATGTAATCAGTTTACTCGCCCAGCTTCTTTTGCTACCTAAGACCTTAGCATGATCTAAGATGGTGATGAAGGGAGTATTTATTCCTGTTTTAATGGGTGCAACCAACAAAGGAGGGTGGGAGCTCAATTATTAGTGATTCTTCAGAGGATCTAGTTTCTTTACCTGGTATAATGGAGACTACTCATTATTTTCAGCCCCTTTATAGAGGTTGTGGTTACCCTGTTGTTATGCCAATGTTATTCTGTTAGTCAGGATGGATAGATTTTGGCTAGACCAGTATTTCACCTCTGGATAGAGGAATTACCTGAATGAGCCCTCACAGACTGTTCTAGAGGGGTGCATGTTCCAAACCTAAACCTAGAAAGGCTAAGTTAGTGGTTCCTAATATTCTGGGGTCACAGGCTGCTCTGGAATTTATGACTCCTCTCCAGAAATAAGTGCAGAGACTTATACACACACAAAGTTGCGTATGCTTTCAGGGGGGCCAGGACCCCTCGGAAATCCACCCGTGGATCCCAGATTAAGAGAATTCATTTGACCCCTGTGGGTAGTCACTAATGCTACTATAGCCTAAGCGTGTCCCTCAGACAAAAACTATACTGAGGACAGAGGAACCCAAGGGACTGTGCGGGATTTGAGAAAGAAAAGCGCTTTAGCTTTGGAAGGAATTTGTGTTTGCCATTGAATAAGGTGAGGCAAGCAGGTAGAGTAGAGCCCGGTCCTGGAGGCTGGGAGACCTGCCCTGCCCTGAGGTCACATGGCTGAGAGAAGGGCAGGAAGCCAAGAAAGAAACGGGCAAAGTTCCTGTAGTTACCCTACCCCCGTGGGTCAGGCTGGAGCTCACTGGTCTAAACTCAGGGAAGTGCCTGTTCCTTTGAGGAGAGGTTTTCAGAATCAGAAAACTGTACTTGGGAAACAGAACTCTCTCTGCTGTTTATGTTTCCTACAATGATTTTCTTTTGCTCTCCTCATGGTTTCATGTGAGATTTGCACTGAGATCAAACACAGAAAGGGAGTGTGCAGAGACATCCTTGAGTGGGAAGAAGAGCGCCTGCAGGGATGCGAACAGCCCTCTCCTCTTCTCTGCAGGGAGCCCCCAGGGAACTAAGTGCATAGACACACACACACACGCACGCACGCACGCACGCACGCACGCACGCACACACACACCTGGACACTCTCCTTTCAGGTTTTCTACCCTAAGGAGTTTTGCCTTTTGTTTTAGTACGCTTGCCTCTGTTTTTGCATTCCTTTCTGCATATTTTTGCTTCTCCCCGTTCCTCCGTCCCCCCGAGTAGGAAGGGCAGTAGGACCTTCCTTGTGTTGGAAAGTGTGACTCCTGTGTGTGGGACTTGGCTCTAGCCGAAGCCTTGAACCGGCTCAGTGTTAGGACAACCCCGTCTCATCTTGCTGTGAGATTCTGTTAAGCCCCAGTGGTGTTGAGAAATTATCGAGGAGACTATAGACACATTGAAATCTTTAACCAGAGAAGCTGCCTTCACAGGAAACCATAATTTATAGTATCTGTTCAAAGGATTTGAAAGCACTAAAGTAAAAGGCCCTGTAAGTACAGTATTTTTCCAGAGTCATTGGATAGTATCCTAAGGAACGAAAGCTGTCACCTTTTAAGTCACAGACCAATTTTCTGTATGGAAATGCAGCAATTTTTCTTGTAGGCAGCCCTAGTCCGAGTGGCGAACCACATTCTTGTGCTTCTAAAACGCCTCCTTTTAAGTGGCTCCCACAGCAGAGGAGAGATGCTTATGTGTCCCCCTTGCCCAGCCCCCAGTACTAGAGACACAGCTTTTCTTGAAGCTGGGATTTTACCATAACATTAGTGTTGCTACTCTATGCTCTTCCACATGTATACCAGTATGTTTGTTTGGATATATGTCATTTGTCTATCAAATTTACTTTTTCCCCTGAATTTTTCAAGCAAAATAGCTTTCCCTGGCCCATCACTACATACCCGCAGAAATACTGCACTAGAGCAAACATCGGTAGAGGTCATATTTTTTTTTAATCGCTCTCTCCTGTTCCCATTTTACAGATAAGAAACGAGTTTTGTCACGTTCAAGCACTTGCTCAGGGTCAGAAACTCAGGAAGTGGCAAAGCTGTTCCTACCCATGTCTTTCTTGAGTTACAGATCTATCACACAAGACCATGTGGGCGTCAGTGAGTCCTAGCTTCAAAAGAAGGAAGAAGGTGGTTTTAAAAATAGTCCACAAAGTTCGTGGTTATGTTATTCGTGCACAGCGGGCCAGTTTCCCAGAGAGCTTGGAAACGAGTAAGTTTGGATTCACATGCAGGTCCTATTGTCACTATAAACACTGGGAATAATGTTTTATTACTAGATACATTTCGGCAAAAAAGAGTGAGTAGGGCCCTGGCCGGGCAGCTCACCCTGATGCACCTGGGCTGGGGGTTTGGTCCCCGGCCAGGGCACATGCAGCAGTCAATGAATGAATGCATAAATAAGTGGAACAACAACTAGATGTTTCTCTCTCCCTTCCTCTTGCTCTAGAATCAATAAATAAAATTAAAGTTTTTTAAAAGAGTGAGTAGGGGTCTAATTTCCCTCAAAACCATTATCTAGCAGGGGCTGGGGTTTCTTTTATGGACAGAAAAGCAGTCTCAGCTAGGAATCTTGGTTGCATTTACAGCAGCTTGGCAGACCCTTGAGTGGAACTCATTTCCGGGCCCCCGTGCTAGTGCTGCCCTGAGAACCCTCTTGCTTGTGAAGAAAACCTTCAGAAACCCTAAGTCCTGAGTTTCCTCCTGAGACTCCAGGACCCATTTTCTCTTTCTTAAAAGGAAAACAACAGCAAACCAAATAAGCAAAATGGTGGGAAATTCTTTGCAAGTCCTACTTTATTCTCAGTCTTTCTCTCTCTTCTCCATTGCTGCTTTATTTTATATAGCATCTTCAGCCCTTGTGTAGTGGAAATAATTGTTATTACCATTATTAAAGTAATTCTTTCCTTTATTATGATTTTCCAGCCCTACATCTATTTAGCAGGCCTCGCAGCTCGCCTGAGTCTGAGCTGCTATTGTAAGATACAAAATTATGTTGCCGGCATCGTTTTGGAATTTCATGGAATTTGCTTCCCCATTGACTATATTTCCAGATGGAACCATGTGCTTAAGTGTTTGTTTTAGGCCCCCACCAAGTCATTCCTTTGCAATGGTCTGTAGCTACACTGCTCTCCCTTGGGCCTAAGCTGTGTGACTAATTGGGGTGTGATAAACTTCGACACCACTTAACAAGAGGCTAAAACTACTTCTTTTTCTTTGTTTTTCTCCATATTATCTAGCAATACCCTTTGAGGGAGCAGGAAGAAGAGGTGATGAGGATTAGAGCTCATTGGGAAGGCTCTGAATGCCCGAGTTTCATTTCGGAAGCTTCACACCTTTGAGCCCCAGGGAGAAGTTCTGACCTCGGCTTTTATAGGTTTTGCTGTATAATCCGAGCTTCCCAGAACACTCTGTAGCTAATGGCTTTCGCAGAAGTGATTTTACCACTAAAGATGGCCATCAACCAGGCTTGTCTTAGTTCCATGTCCAGATCTAAAAATGACTGTTAACTTGACTGACTGTGATAGTTAAATATTTCTAAGAAGGGTTTCTTTCTAGGTCGCAGACTTGGGATCAAAACACAGTAAAAGGAGGGCTCCCCTCAAAAGTGGAGCAACAGATATGGTTTGAAGATGATGCCAGGCAGGCTGGAGAGGGATTCTTGACTTAGCCCTGCCCTCCCCTCGCTGCGGGACCTCGGCCACGTCCCAGCCTCTCTGTCCCGTGCTTTTCAACTTGAAAATGAAAAGATTGGACCAGCTCTTTGGTTTTGAGGGCCTCCCTCTTCAACCCTCCTCTCCAACAGGACCCCGATATATAAAACAGATACAAGTGAAGAGGTTTCATTAATGGGGGCTACAGGGAAAATCTTTCTCTGGCCCCACTTCTGGCCCCAGAGGCACTTCTACTTTATTTGATCTTTCTTGAAGAGCTCTTCCAGCTGTGGCATTCTGCGATTCTGATGAATCTGAATTGAGCTTTATTAAAATCAGTAGAGGATATTATTATTATTATTATTATTATTATTATTGTCATTCAGTACCCACATCGGGGAGGGAAGAAATAGTCTTAAGTTACAGTATGATTTTAGTTAGTAGAAGATATAATTTATTGATGTTAAAGACAAGCACAGGTCTAAACATTAGCCTGTTAGAAGTTGTAGAAATGCACAATAGAAACTCCCTTCCTTTGCTCCAGCAAGAACACAGAGGAGCAGATAAAAGATGAACCTGCCATCATTAGACCTCACTTCCTAAATATTTCCCACTGAGCTCCAGTATACAGTTCCCTCTTCTTCCTTCTCCTCTCTCAGATCCTAGATTACTGCAGTTTGGAATTTTGGCCCTAAAAGTGTGTTTCTGGGTTCCTTCCACCCCCCTCTCTAACTGGAGCCAGCTCAGAAGTCCTCTCATTCCTACCTGTCATCGCTGCTAATACCTTGCAGATCCAATACCAAACTGTTGCATAGGATTAAATTCTGAGCCTTCCAGGAAAAAATTTCAGAAAGTGTTCCTTTGCTGTTGTTAATTGCAAAATAAACAGCTCTCCCTCCCAGGGAGTGGGGTTTCCTTCTCCTTTGGTGGGCTTCCCTCTAGCCATGCAGGGGCTGCTGGGGACCGATTTACACCTGCAATTCCAGACCCTTCAGAGTGCCCACTTCAGTTTCTCAGTTTGCATTATTTCACCAACCCAGTGACGGGCGGCTAATCATTCCAGCCTTTTCTGAGCCATGTGTGGCCTCTCCCAGCCAGCAGTGTTCCCACTGGTTGTTAGATGTGGGCCTTAAAGTCAGGATTTCTCCCCCCAAAAGAATAACAGCAAATTCTGCTTAGCATTTTCTGTCAGCCAGGCACTGCCCTAAACACTTTAATTTTTTTTAAAAAATATATTTTATTGATTTTTTACAGAGAGGAAGGGAGAGAGATAGAGAGTTAGAAACATCGATGGGAGAGAAACATCGACCAGCTGCCTCCTGCACATCTCCCACGGGGGATGTGCCCGCAACCCAGGTACATGCCCTTGACCGGAATTGAACCCGGGACCTTTCAGTCCGCAGGCCGACGCTCTATCCACTGAGCCAAACCGGTTTTGGCGACACTTTAAATTTTTTTATTTATCGATTGCTGAGAGAGAGAGAGAGAGAGAGAGATTTGTTGTTCCACTTACGCATTCATTGGTTGATTCTTGTATGGGTCCTGACCGGGGTCAAACTTGCAACCTTGGCTTATCAGGATGATTCTCTAACCAACTGAGCTACCCGGCCAGGGCCTGTCCTAAACACTATTAGTGTGTTCACTGCTTCAGGCTCTTGAAGAATAGCCAGACAAGGCCCAGGTAACAGGATGGGTACCGAGTTTCCAGAATCCTCCATGACTAGTTGTAGCCAAATGACTTGCAGGCAGGCTTGCGGACAGATCCCAAATGAGTGTCCTTCAATTAAAATGTACAATTTTGAGAATTTGGGTTTTTTTGTGTGTGTTTTTTTAAACAAACAAATGAACCACTTGAGTTGCCTGTGTATAAAATGATTGCTTGGCAGGTAGAGTTATTATTATGCTATTATGTTAGAAATGATTAACAAGGGCTTAATTTCATTCCAAACAGACTGTGTCAAGGCGATTGGGCGCTGCAGAAATACAGTGAAATATGAGAATTCCGGGCCTGGAGCAGAGGCTGAGCTAGAGACCCCAGTCAGTCCTACCCCCTTCTAAACAGCCTCAGCCATGAAACTTTCTTGACCTTTTCACCTTTAAACTTTGTTTGAACTTGGAAAGAAGACTTTTGAATTATTTAAAAAAAGGAAAAAAGAGAAGAAAAAAAGAAAGACAGGAGTAAGAAGGTTGGGGGAGGCTGTGGAGGAGATGTGGAGACTGAGGGAAGGGTCTGATTATATGTTAGCGTAGCAGTAATACTAGGAAAATAATCCTCCTCTTGTGTAGGAGATTCTGCTACTGGGAGCCACAGGGTAATCAGCTCACATGACATACCCAGAGGCTAATGCTAGCCTGTGCTGTTTTTGAACATATTCAAACAAAGGCTGATTATCCAAACAAGAATTTGGACTGCAGCAGTCGGACCGGTAAACTATAGTTAGTAAAACTTGGCGCCTTGCGAGCCTGGAATGTTACAATTGCAGCTGGGTGTTCGTTTGTCAGGCAGCCTCGCTAAGCAGTAAAAGCAGAGATTTTTATCTCCCCAGGACTCAGTTTTAACTCCTTGGTTGCAGAGGAAAGTGCCCACTGCCGCGTTAAGGAGGCCATGGCGTTTTCCCGGTGTTCTGTGGGAGGGCGAAAGCAAGTTGTTCATCTTCTCCGATCTTATTCTAGAGAATGAATAATGGCTATTCGTTTATTCTTTTAACCAGTCTTTATTAAGTGCTACTGTGGACAAAGCCCTGTGCTAGATACTCTATTTCTGTACAAGTGGGTATAATAGACGGCATAAAATTGTTATCAAAAAGTTACTCAGTATTGCCAGTAACTTTGTGAAGGCGGATGGGGAAGATACATAAAGGCTTATCGGAGAAGGTGTCATTGGAATAACTTTGAAGGAAGGCAGGCTTGAATCTTCTAAGGTGGCTTTAAAAGTGATTTTATGCAGCGGGAACAGCACAAATAAAGGAACAGAGGCAGGAAAGTTGGATAGTGGATGTGAAGGGAAGTAGTAGAAAAGAAGTCCTAAGGGAGTAAGGGAGTGGCCTTGATTGGTAAATCAAGAAACCATTGACAAGTTTTCTTTAGCTTTTACATAGCTACCTTTCATAACAATAAGTTAACATATGTGGAAAGTTCATCATCTCTTGGGACGTCAGGTCCTCATGATAATTTTTTGAGAAAACTGAGATTCAGAGAAACTGGGTAACTTTCCCAGAATCACACAGCCCATTAAGTGGCAGAGTCAAGATTCAAACCCAGTCTGACTCTAGTTCCCCAGCTCTTTCCCACTTTCATGGTCTACTCACTATGCCTTTTTAATTTGCTGATGATCATAATGCAGAATGAATTAGGCATATTTTTATATGGAGGCAGGAAACTCGATTCTAATGGAATATCACTGTTCTTGAATTAGATGGTTACAGTGAAGAGTCTTACTTCACATGAATGGTCTTTATATTGGAGATCCATATAGAGCTGCAACAATCACCACTCTTGAGTTGGTGGATGCATACGGGTCCTAATAAGTTCACGGGAACCAGAGTATTTCTTCCTGACCAGTGCCGTCATAACGAGACAACCTGCTCTCCCAGTCACTTCCGACCGTGATTTTACGGTAGCAGAGCTGACTGGCAGCTCAGGTCTGATATACATTTATGACGTTGCCTTTTCTGAGAAACACGTTTGATGCCATTAGTCGATGCCTCCCTACTTCCTGGTTTCCACAGGGCATCTTCACCGTGCTCCTGTCCTCTGCTGACCCCGCCACCCTCTTGTTTTCCTTCCTGTCCTCTTTGATATACTCTGTTATTGTAAGCCAGGCTTGCGGCTTCTGGGAGGGGTGATTGGCAGGGTCAGTCAGACATAAGCACTGGAACGTGCGTCCCAGAGGTGGAAGCCAGATTTCCTCTCCGGGCCCCGAGGCCAACTCCTGTGATAGCTCTGTGGCTAGAAATAGCAAAGATCGAAATGGATATTGCAGATAGTCCAGACAAGCACATAAGAAATCCAAGTGCTTGGGTGCTTCAGGTTTTTTAATTTATTAGTGGATATTTTGAACCATAGAAGCGATATAACATGTCTGTGTGTCAGTGTTTCGTATGCGTGGCGTATAGGTTGGGTTTGCAGTTTTTAGGGGGAGAAGTTTAGGTGCTGATTTAGTGAGCTTATTTTTGAAAAGCAAAAGCAAGAGTGAATAAAATAGCAGACTGTCACATTACAGATAGTGGGAGTCCATTAGCACCAACATTATTATTTAGCTTGGGTTCAAACAGGTTCTCTGCCTAGTGAGTTTGGAGAGGAGAAACAAGCTTGAAGGGCATTTCCATCAACGATAGTTCCGACGTAGCTGTACATGTCTTCAAGGGGGTTTATTTGTTTGCTTTGTCTTTTAATTCAGTTTGCAAGGCCTTGAGCAGAGAGCTCCGAAACCTTTGGGAAAACTGTTGAAATGCTAGAGATAAGTTTCCATGACTTATGGTGCTTTTGAAAACTAGGGTGGCCTCGTGATGAGCCATTTTCCCTTCCTGGTGTTAATTATTTGCATTTTGTCAGTGGCTCTAAAATTAATATAGAAAGGGAATTTCGTTTACTTTGGGTGATCATGTTTCACTGTATTAATGTCTCAGGCGTAGCAGAGGATAACATGCTCCTGTTAAGATCTAGCTCATGCTGAAAGTACTCAACGTGGCTTTTGGAGATTAGGTTTCCCTACTTAAAATTAAGAACTTAAAGATTTTAATCAAGATAATCTTAAAATGTCTTAAGGTGCAACGTATTCTGGAGGTGATACTACTTGGAATAGTAAAGACCAAAGGAGAAGTTGTGAGTTAATGTTTACTCTTTTATTACTATTTTAATCAAATGGCTTTACAACTTGACCTTTTAAATGTGAATATGTTTTTTTAAAAGAACTCTCAGGTATGTGAAGCCATAACTGCTGTGCTGGAAGTTCACAAGCCACCGTCTTCTACCTGAGCTTTAAATATGTGCAAGAGGAAAATATCTTCATTGGTATTTCCTGTGGGGCGATTACATGGCCATGGTGACAGGTATTTTGATGGAGGGAAAAGCATCTTTTGGGCCTGGCTGGTGTGGCTCAGTGGTTGAGTGTTGACCTATGAATCAGGAGGTCACAGTTTGATTTCTGGTCAGAGTACATGCTTGGGTTATGGGTTTGATCCCCAGTGGGGGTGCCTGCAAGAGGCAGCTGATCAATGATTCTCTCTCATCATTAATGTTTCTATCTCTCTCTCCTTCTGCTTTCCTCTCTGAAGTCAATAAAAAAATATTTTTTTAAAGACCATTTTTTTGATATTTGGGAACTGTAACCATGTCACCTCAAATAATAATGGTAATGATGTTGATGATAATAGCAGGAGCTACCACGTACTAAATGCCTGCTCTGGGGACAAGGTAATTTCTGGTCCCCACAACTAGCCTGTCAGGTAAAATAGTGTCTTTATTTCACAGATGAGAGGATTCAGCCTAAGAGAAGGAGATAAGCTTTGAACCCAGTTTTCTCTGACTCCAAAGTCCACATTCTTTCTGCTACACCACGATATTGAAAGGAATGAGTTGTAGCTGATGCTCATTTAAAACTTACCCGTTTTACCAGCATGCCCTAAGAAGTTCACAACAGATCTTATCTAGGAGACCAAATTCTTTTACTCATGCCATTGAGCTCTAGGACTAAAGGGCTCCTTTCTCCTAAATTAACCCCAAACACACTGAAGTATTTCTTAACTAAAACTTTCCCCCAAAAGAAGCATTCTTAAAAGGCACTGAGGGTTGTTATTCTTAAACTGATTTTGATGAATTCGAGGGCAAAAATAGGTTCGGCTTGTGATTAGATTTCAATATGCCACTCTTCCTTGGGAATTTTCCTTTGTTTGGGCATGAAGGAAACTTGCCATGAGAAACCTTCTGCTCCTTCTTGCTCTACTCTCACTCCTCCTCCCCACCTCGCACCCTTCATGAACCCAACCTGAAATTACAATCCTATTAGGATGTCTATAGGGGACCCTCAGTACAGTCGATACACTGAATTCATAGATTTGACATTAGGGGTTTGATAGTGACTCTGAAAGTCAGTGAAGAATTGGCTGTTATTACTGATTAGTATGTTGGCATATAGGAGGCATGGGCAAAGCTGGTGGGTCAGCCTGTTTGATCGCCCAGCACTTGCATCTACGTCCTTGGGCTCTGTTGTTCTCTACTTGTTGTCTCATGGTTTGATTTCACACACACACACACACACACACACACACACACACACACACACACCAAAAAAACAACAATGTAGCTATCTCTTTATGCTAATGATGGAAGAGAAAAGAAAGTAAATAAGGCTAATAAAAGAATAGTTCTTCGGGAAAACCAGTTCAAAAATTGTACTTTCTCTCCCTACTAACAGCATTTAACACCTAGGTGTTGAAAACAATGTTTGTTGAATAAATGCTTACATTTTCTAAGAAACCTATGAACTCTCATAATAATGGAATAAGATTCAGGAGGTGAGTGTGTTTTAATTAAAGGGGAATGGTTTCCTAGCGCTAAGTACACCCAGGACCCAAATGGCTCTTGTTATCCCACAGCAAGAAGCCAAGAACTTGAGGAAGACAGTTCAAATATCCGAATTAGACCTAAAAGAGACCCTTAGATATGGCCTGCTTAGCCCTTTCACAAATCACTATATCTTAAAACAGAAAAATATTGATAGTGGTGTTTTAGTAACGTTCATGTCTATTTTGAATCCAATCCATGTTTGGGTGCTGTTGCTAGGCTTAGACCCCAGCCCTCCTCTGTTTATATTTGATGTTTTCGACATGACAAGAACTTCCTCACTGACTAGCCTGCGATGTGTAGATCCTTCCTCCAATTAGAAGGACATCATTGGATGCAAATTATTGCAAAGAGCTGTGGCAGAACTTATAGTTACAGTCCCATGAGATGCATGGAGCCTGGAATTCAGGAAGCTGAAGGGAGAATTCGCATTCATATCCTCTCTTCTATCAATCAAACTACTTTTTTTCAGAGGGATTAATCTCCCGGTATTTTTTGTTTGGTTTGGTTTGGTTTGGTTTTGAACCATTGTTGAGCAGAAGGAATTGCGGTGATCACTGCCTTTATGAACTAACCCCAATTTCTTCCAAACTGATTCTTGAGAACTTTATTTATAATCTCATGTAATGGGTGCAAACTATTCCATCATTGGCAATATTAGGATTTATTTTGCCAATTCTTTAGAAGGTAGTGTCTTTAAAAGACAAAGAAGAGGCTTTCAGTGGGTTAAAAAAAAAAAAGAACCTAAGGAAAGTCAATTCAGTCTATGGCAGTAACATGAGCAAAGGCGTGAGTTTGGAAATGGCAACCTGAAGGTAGCAAAAATATGTCATAAAAAATAACAGCGTGGCTCAGTTGGTTGGAGCATCATCCCTTATACTGAAAGATTTCGGGCTCAATTCCCAGTCACGAGGGCTGTGAAGCGGATGGGACAGATCTTTAGGGTCTAGAGACCTAATCTTTGTGGACCAACGTCGTGTGAAAGCTGGGAGGCCTCCTCCTTTGACCTCTTCATTTGAGCAAAAATGAAGCTCTGAGGGTTCGAGTGATCTGCCCCAGGTCCCACAGTGATTGAGAGGGCTGACACGAAGGAGACCCCGATGTGGGCCACCTCACATATTGACCAGGGATTCTTTTCTGTGCTGGGACAGCCCTATACCTTTCCTGACCCCACACCTGAACTGTTTACAGCAGCATTCTGGACATGGTTGAATTAGGAATCGGGTTAAAATACAGGGTGGGGCAAAAGTAGGTTTATAGTTTGTGAGTATGCGAAACACAGAGTTTATTCTTGTATTATTATTTATTATTTTCTACACAAACAACTATAAACCTACTTTTGCTACAACCTGTAGATTGAAATCAGTCCCTGGGTCTCTTCCTCTACTTCCAAAATCTTCTAAGGGTGTTCTAAGCATCGCAGTGGTCAGAGGGTGGACTGAATGTGTTGGGGTAGCATATCCAGTAACATTTGGGACATGGCTCACCTGGCATGGCCTATGTACCTGAATTATAGCTGTTGTTGCAAGTCCTCTCTCGTGGTAACAGAATTTCCTTTTTCTTTTTTAAAATGAATGTGGCTAGTTTTGCCTTTGCGTGTGGGTGTGGGTGTGTGTAGAATAACCTAATTGGCAACCAATCATGAAGTTCTCTTTGAGCCTGATGCTGTCCCATCATTTGGAGACCCATTTTGGTTAATTTGTTTTTCCATATAGTTGCTAGTGGGAAAAATGCATTGCTTTGGTACTGAAATTAACTTGATTGATGTGTCTTTGACTTTGTCATTTTCCAGTGGCTCAAAAGGTTATTTCCCAAGTGTTTAATTTTTTTAAGTACAGTGTATATTAATTTAACTGCTACTTTCTGATATTCATCACTCTGTGAAAAATTATTACAACTGCATGCATTGAACAGACTTTTATTTACACTGCAAATTCTATTCATTGTAGAGTTATTCAACTCAAAGATACCATGCAAATTTGACAAAGATGAGGTTTTTAGAAACTTGAACCATTTATTGATTTGCTAAATATAATTTTCACATTTTCTTTATAGTATTCTATAATATATCTTTCAGAAGGAAACACTTAAAGACTAATGCAATCTACAGGAACGGTTCAATCAGAAGTAATGAGTGAAGAGGTCATTCTTGTCTGAAATACTTACATTAAAGGGTTTCCAGTCTTTGAGGTATAAAGTTCTTCCATGAAAAATATGGATTGCATTGGGCTTCTGAATTCTGTATAACATGTCACAATTTTTGCTCTTGGGCTAAAGATAGAAAGTAAAATAAAATGTTCTTTGTCCATTTAGTTATCCTTGACTCCATGAAATTCTCCAAAGTAATTACTGGTGACCACAATACCACCTACCAGCAAGAGAAGCATTGACCTGGTGCCAACTGCCTTATTGCTGACCACAGCTGCTCTTGACTAGAGCAGATGTTTCTCCTTTTGCCTTGCCAGTAAAAATTTATTGAGCAGTTTTGCAAATACAGAGCAATATACTCTGCCTGATGAGCAACCAGAGATCTTAGCCACCTTATGCAATAATGTTAGATTTCTCCTGTCTACTGTGAGGCCCCCACTCCAGGTCCCATGCATCTCACCTCCCAGGCCTCAGAACTTTTAAAGTCGTCTTCGGTTTGCTTCCCTACCCACCCATTTAATTTTCTCCAAGAAAATAATGTTGGAAGAGTAACCACACTTGTGGTTGCAACTTGCTGCTTTAAAAAGCTGTCTCATTGGAACTTTGCTCCTACCAGTTGTGGGTTTGCAAAAAGGAGTGAGGGTACTTTACTGGGATGTTTTGTTAGGGTGCCTTTCTGAAATTTTCCACATCTCTTTGGTTTGGATGTTGACTTGGAAATCTCTTTGGAATTAGCTTCCTTTTGGAGAGCTTTCAGCCTTCCTGAGTGCTTCTTGAATCCTTTCCCCATCAAGGCAGCCAAGGGAACTTCTGATCGCACCGCTTTGTATCTATCATGGATGGTGCTGTATTTGAGTCTGAGAGTTGAAGCACTTTAAAGGCTTGCTTTTGCTTTTGAGTTGGAATGGATGACTTAATACAATTCCTCTCCATGTTCCTTGTCCAAACATAAAGGAATGATTTTCTAGTTATAGCCGATACTACTTTCAAAAGAAAAAGGAAAAAAGGAAATCTAAAGGACTACTCCCTTCAGTGGTTATAGCCTATTCCACAAGACCTTTGAAAGAAAACAACTCATGAAGATAATTCATGCCAGCCTGGCATGAATTCCCACAGAGCCTTGGGCCTAGGGAGGACAGGTAGGATATAAGATCAGAGGGCAAAGGCCATGTGGTGAGAATTTGCCTGGTTTGTGCTTCCTCAGCAGGGAGGCAGTAGCAGTGACCTGAGTCCCTCAGTGGCTATTCCAGGAGTGTGTCACTGTGGGAATTTATCTAGCCGGCTTTGTGGCAGATGACCAATTCCGATAGCCTGATGCAAAGACTCCTAACACACATGATACCAGGACTTCATTGAATATTCTATTGAGTCCCTATTAGGATACAGAGGATAAAGTGAGTGACTACTTTAGATCTGTAGATCAAGAAGTTTGCAGCAGTATGTTCACTTTTAATACTTTAACCCTCTTGGAGTAATTTAAAGTAGTAGTATATGCTCAAATACTTGTAACTTAAAACTTTAATCTTCTTTAAAGAGAAGAACTTGTTCAGATTAATGTATATTTCCCTACTTTCTCTACTACTCCTGAAAAAAAAAAGATTATTTTTAAAATAAGAACGTTGAAAGAATTATCAGCACTACTAGACTGGGTATTTGGCTCAAAACTGGGGCATGTTTTTTCTCCCTCTAATGTTTCCAGAGCAGAGCACTCCTTAACTAGGATGAGAAAAGTTAATTTTAATCCTCCAAAGGCTTATTTGCTAGCACAAAAGGTCACGAAACACACCCAAAAACTCTACTGCTGAAATCTTAAGGACAGCGATCTCAGCAGCAGAATGGTCCAGGTCTAGAATCCCAACATAGAATTGTGTCTCTGGCTGAAGAAACAATTTGTTTTAGGAGCAATTAATACAAAACTACTGAATCGAAGAGCCTTCTCTTAATCTGTCTAAGGGAAAACGCTTTGTTCATGCTGTTCCGGGGATCTCAGAAGAGAACTATTGAGAAGAGGTTGTAAAATGGGGGTAGAAGTTCTTTCCAAGGATGTTCCCTGCCCAATCTATATATATAAAAGCCTAAGCGACCAGCCTACTGGCCAGTAGCTATAATGCACACTGACCACCAGGGGGCAGATGCTCAATGCAGGAGCTGCCCCCTGGTGGTCAGTGCACTCCCACAGCGGGAGCACCGCTCAGCTGACAGACGGGTGCCAGATGCCAGGCTCACAGCTTGCCTATCGCGCACTACTTTGTGCTGTGCTGTGCGGGATCGACGCAGACAGCAGGCTGGAGCCCGACGAGCTGGTGGATAAGACCAGGCTGGGGCGACGGGGAGGTCCACTGATCCCTGCAGGCCAGGCCGAGGGACCCCACCGGTGCACGAATCTGTGCACCGGGCCTCTAGTATTTTTATAATTACCACCCATTAATCTGGGATCCGTCAGAAGGAAGAAAGACTTGCTGCATCAAACTGGTTGATGTAAAAGATGGAATGTAAAAATGTGATGACCCAATGTTTTCAAGCTTTGTTTTGAGCTGATTTTTTTAGGGTATTAAAATGTCACCTGCCCCAGGGATTAAGAATCAGACATGGAATGAGGCAGGCTTGAAGAGGATCCAAAAATAAGTTACTAAATCATAGCAGCCATTGGAGGGCTAGGGAAATGGCCTCGCTTTCCTATGGGGAAGGTCTTTTCCTTTTGTTTCCTCAGCACCTCTATAAATTAAAAGGGAGGGGAAGAGAGGCAACCCAACTTAAAATTTAAGTTTTGATCACTTTAAAGTAGTAGATTTGTGAACAAGTGCTCCTTCCGACAGCGTGAATGCCGATGTACTGTGAAAGTCGGGCCTGCTGAGCCACTGGAAGAATTCTCAATATATTGTGCAAGTTTTGATGGCAAGAGGACTGAGAGCAAGGCTTGTTTTCCATATAAGAAATTGCCTTAGGAATGAAGGTTGTAACTGCGGACTGCTCTGTACTGTATCAAGCCATAATATCCAGTGAGTCAAGAAGGCATTAGGGAAACACTGGAGACATCACAAGAAACATTTGAGTTAATGTTTGAGATAAGGAAGATGACTATCTCTGGAAAGAACCCGAAATTAAAGGGCTCAGGCTCCCATTTTCAGACAACTAAAGGGAGTTCCTTTTAGGGATGCTTTCTTTCCTTCATGATGGAAGTGGGGGGTGAAGAGCCAGGTGGAGAACTAGAAAGCAGGCTGCCAAGCTCACCTAGGCCACGAGACCTTGGGCTGCTGTTGCCCATCTCGGCTTCAGTTTCCTCACCTGAAATTAACTGATGACCCCACACCATCTCTGTGGGCCCTTCTGGTCCAAGGAGTCTGTGAATCTGTTTTTTGAACATTATCTTACAATGGATAATCCTGGGACGCTTTCATCATTTATGGCTGCTGCTGTGGTATTCCACGTCACTGGGAATACTTAATGCTTAGACCACTCAGAGACCAACGCCCAACTCTACTGTTTCCGCCTAGCCAGGCATTCAGAGGGCCAAACACCCTCACCCCTGGTCCTGCACCCAAGAAACCCTTAACTCAGAAAGGACATTTCATTTCCTGGGAGCCTGTGATTCAGGCATATCTCACTGGTCATGGAGCTGAGCACTGTTTGGCCAACTGGAAGGTGAGACAGTGGAGGCCTCGGCCCCATGAAGATGCTATCAAGTGAGCTGGCCTTCCAGGGATCTGTCAGCTGGTGACAAGCTGGGGCGAGTCCAATCCCTCAGTTCACTTCAGGCCTGATGCTAACGAATGTGGGATTCCTCGCTGAAGAAAAGGCCGGATCCTGGTGTGTCCAAGACTCTGCCCTCGAAACGTCTGGGTTGATGACTGATATGTTAGTCTCTGGGGACAGGGCTGTACAGTTGAGAAAAGTAGCAAGAGCATCAGATCTCGGTAGGTCATCTGGCCCCCATAAAAAAGCAATAGCAACTGGGGAAAGGCTAGACTGCTAGGTTCCCAGCTCTATTGGATTATTAGACAAAGCTACCCACTCCATCTTTGTTTATAGAACTCGTTTTCAGGGACAAGTGTTTTATAGTCAGGCGGAGGTTGCTAAGGAGCTATTTATAATGAAGATCTCAACTACGTGAGTCCTCTATCAAGCCTGATCTAAAGGAACTTCGCATGGGTGGCAGTTTAGGAGAAAAAGGGAGAAAAGGATAAGGGGGAAAACTAATAAAAATAGCTGAGATCACTCAACAGTTATCAAGAAACAGATACTACAGTTTTATAACACTAAGTACTAAAAGTATATGCACTCTTAAAAGGCAATTAAAACGTATGCTCTGAAACTATAAAACATTTTCTTTTCATCTGCAACATAGAGGGCAGATTACAACACATTAATAACGTTTTGTTTAGAGTTCAGTTTCTGATGGTTTCCAAATGTAGTCTGTGTAGATTAACCAGAAGGAGTCCAGTTCCCTTTTTTAAGAGCGCTTGTAAAGGAAAGCAATGTGGTAAGATTGTTATGAAAAGAGAGTGTATTTAGGAAATAGCACTTAGCAGGGTCTCTCTGAATGGCTGCCAGGTCAGGAAGCTGAAGTGCAAGGCTTGGCCCTTGTTCAGCCCCCCCAGTTCCAGCTCCTTGACCACACAGTACGTCAGGAACATGTCACAAGCCAGCCAGGAAGGCTCAGCCCCGCCCATGGGCCAGCTTGGCACGGCTGCTTTCACATAACCCAGGGCTCCAAAGGGGCCGGAGGCAGGCATTCCAGGGCCACGGGAACATGCTATTTTTTAAAATAGAAATGAAGAACTAAAAAAAAAAAAAAAAAAAAAAGCCTGGGAATCAAACTGTTGCTGAGTCCTTCTGAAACATGGCCCCTCATGGAGAATGTCAGAGCTGAAAAAGGCCTTAAAGGTTATCTCATCCTCTGCCCTTGGCTGATAGACAAGGGAACTGACCAGCCCACAACAGTAGTGGCAGACTCAGTAGTGGAATCCGAATCTCTCAGCTCTCAGTCAACTAAGCCCGCTGGCTTTTGTACCTCAGTGGGCTAAGCCTTCTGTCTTAGAAGCTCTATCCAGTCCTTAGCATCCTGTACCGCCTGGGAGCCCTGTGGGCCCCTCCCTCTTGGATTTTGGCTAGCCAGTGACTTACTGCTATACTAGTTGCTCCTACTACTTGCCTTCCTGTGCTGCGTCGGAGCCTCAGCTTCCTCGTCTGCAAAATGGAGCAAATGTCAGTGTTTAGTCCTCATAAGTATTGACTGAATAAATAAATATATGTAATAATTACAGTGTTCGAGCTTAAGAAGGGCTCAATACTGTTAGCCATTATTATCATGAATGATAGCACTGATTTGGCATTATTACTGTCGTTTATGTTGTCATTATTATTACTGCTATTGTTTCTACAGTTGCTGTATCCTCAGTCTTCCTCAGGCACCTGGGCTTGGGTGACTGGGGTGTCCGATCTATCATTAGTAGAGTAGACTGTCATGAAGGGCAGAATGAAGGGGATACTGAGTGATAAATACCTCTCGGCCAGTGCTTCATGAAGCCCTCCCATCAGGGTCCCGCCGAGGACCAGAGGTTTAGAGTGTGCTGGTGCTGTTTCGGGGGGAGGGGTTGTTTTTCTAACTTCATTATGTAATTTTGGTTGAAAGGGATTTAGAGATGATTGAGTAATTATGTCTTATAGTTCAGTCTTCTCACCTTTACATGTGGGAAAACTGAGGCTCAGAAAGATAAAGTGATTTGCTTGTCTCTGTCTTGCTTCCCTAAATTTCAGAATTGACTGGAGCGCTTGTCTTTATCTAGAGAAGGGAAACTGGAGGAGGAAGAGTCTTAGGATAATACCCACAAGACCTAAATCCTTTATCCTTTCTTCAACATCAGGCCCACTTCGACCCCATCTAAAGCCCCAGTTGTGACCTTATTCCTTAGTCAGCATAGAGACAACCCTGAGGAAAATGCTAGAGAGCCCGCCCCTTCCTTTGGTATTACTAGAGAACAATCCCCTATAAAAGTTAAGTGGATGTTTGTTTTTTATTTAAAACCTTGAACAGATTTAACCCTGTTGGGCGCTACTGTGCTGCTTCACGCACAGCAGGGTCCTTTGAGGCCTCCCATAACACTACTCAAAAGAAGACTTCCTTCCAGGTTGCTCTAAAAACTGTGACCAGCACGTTCCCCTGCTTACCATCAGGCTCACTGGTTCAGAAAGTAAAATTACTTTCTTAGTTTATGCCTCAGTTGTCTTTTCCTTGAGCTCTTTATCTCTCCTTTTCCTTAGTATCACATCAGTTTCCTGTTTTTCTACAATGTTGATCAGGTCGTTGGTGAGATGAGGAAATTTAGCTATACTGCTTTAAATAGCAGATAAGTATAGTATTTGGTTGCTGGAAGGGCCTTGTGTGCTTACCAACAACAGAACTGCATCAAGCCATTATTTACCTAGAAAAATCAACCATAAATCCACTCCAACCTTCCAGGAGAACCTTCTAGC
Organism: Myotis lucifugus; assembly: GCF_000147115.1. Classification (NCBI taxonomy): domain Eukaryota; kingdom Metazoa; phylum Chordata; class Mammalia; order Chiroptera; family Vespertilionidae; genus Myotis; species Myotis lucifugus. The sequence goes on along the minus strand of NW_005871147.1, from coordinate 2,977,734 downwards.
TTTTCCCTTTTAAGATTTGAAGCTCTGGTATTGGCTGGGTACATGGAAACAGCCCTATTGTGCCCTCCCACTCTCTCTTTTACCTTCCTCTTTGGGACTCCCTTCGGCTTCATTAATCTAGATTTGTTCTGAAGGCATTAAAGTCGATTTTCAAAGAGCTGTAATTGTCACAGCAAGAGCACAATGACTTATTGAAGTTTCAGATTTTGCTTGGTTTGGAGCCTACCAGAGATTGGAACAGATTCCCCATCCTCATCTCTACCACAGAGTTGGATGAAAATGAAGTTTCTCCTTCTCTGGTGTTTGTCAAAAATACCCTTTTCAACTAATCACATTCCCGATTTTCCAAAGAGTAAAATCAAAGCTCAAGAGGTAGCTACTCATCTCAAGGTCAACTGACAAGGTCAGAAGAGAGCTTTGGTGAATTCGCCCAAGTTTCTTTCCCTTACAGCCTCCAAAACACCTTCAGATTATACTTTCTTTAGTTTCCACATTCCACTTTCCTATGTTTCTACTTAGTTTGACAACATTTTCAATGGGCAGAGTCTTTCGAATGTCATCAGCACCCACAAGTGCACCCATCCTTCTCTGGAAATGTAATCCTTGTACCGGGTGGTGTTCTTGACAGCCCTGACGTTAGAGTAGACTTGGCTTTATGCCTCCATCTCAGTAGTTGGCGTAAGTGCAGTGTATGTATTGAAACTTTCCTA